>NW_024582003.1:0-307358 GCF_017639235.1 Corvus kubaryi
GGATGGGATGGGATGGGATGGGATGGGATGGGATGGGATGGGATGGGGTGCTCAGTGCCCTGCCTGGCCCTGGCTGCATGAATGCTGTCTTTGCCCTGGAGTGCCTTACATGCTGACCTGCTTCTCTCTCCAGGCAATTGTCAGAGGAGAATGCAAATCTTCAAGAATATGTTGAGAAAGAAGTGGAGGAGAAGAAGAAGCTCAGCAGGACTAACGAAGAGCTCCTGTGGAAGCTGCAGGAGGGAGATGCCGTGAGCCCAGTCAAACTCCCAGCCGCACCATCCACTCCTTTTTATCGCTGCTCATCAGGGAACTCCTCTCCAGCAAAAGTCAGAACCTTGCGGCGATGAATTGGCAGCTGTGTGCCGAAGGTTCCTTGCCTTTTATGCATTTCCAATCTGCAAATTGTTACCATCCAAGGAAGTACTACCATCAACAGGCACCCAGGGTTCATGGCTGCAAGCATGTTCAGTAGCTGCATAGCTTTACACTAGGCAGGATACTCTTATAGTCCCCATGTAGAAACTCTTGGTTCTGACATGTTGACTAGGGTAGCAAAAAAGATAGCCAAGAGCTAGAACAGCAGAAAGTTAGGATAGCAAAAGGTTTAGTTTGATGTGTGAACATTTTAACTATGGTTAGAGCCAAAAGTTGGGAAATGCTCTATTAATGGTTCATCAGAATGAACTTTTGCTGCAGTATTTCAGGTTAGTTACAAATATAGTTCAAGTTGTGAATATTTCTGTATATGTGTCTGTGTTTATATACATGTACGTATTGTACCTTTATACTTATATATAGACGCACACACATATATATGTAGTTGCAGATGTTCTGAATTGCATTTTTTATATTATTGGATACTACTAAGTGCTGATATATTTTCATTACAGTCAGCAGTTTTCTAACTCGTGCCTAAGACTTGTATCTAAACAAAATGCATTTCTGTTAAGCCTCCCAGGAATATTTATACCCAACCTAGAAGAAAGTTACACAGAAGTAGAAGCGCCTTCCAAGTGACCACCAAGTGGTACTCTATGAACACCAGCGAATTTGAAATTCTAAGACAGTACTGCCTTCGAAACCATCACCTTTGCATTGAACACCAGAAAAGATATGCATACCATCCACTGCTTTTTAACTCTTAGCATTGGTATTGTAAGTGGAGATAGGCTAGAGATGAGAAAACTGAGGGTTTTAGCAAATTTGGTAGAGGTTACTGGTTAACATGGTTCAATTTTAGTGTCTTTAAATCCTAGTCAGATCTTACTTTGTTTTACCTTGTTGTGGTTAGGATGCAATCAAAATCTCTGGCTCTACGTTTCTTTCCATTTTGTTTTATTTCAAGTCCCAGAAGCAAGGAGAAAATAAGTTTTTCATCCTTGACCTTTGCTGGATGAGAGGTTTCCAATACTAATATGAGATACTGGGCACCTGCTAAGGCTGTAGCTTCCTTCCACCTCAAATGCCAAATAGAGCATAGTAAACTACATAGGTGCAAATGAGGTCAGAATTTCTTTCCTTCCACATATCTGCATTATTTCACATTGCTACATCTTACCCAAAGTTACAGAGCACTTTGAAGATGAAATGAGTGGCTAAACTACCTTTAACTTTCCCATTTAGGAGCAAAAATGTTCACCCAGGCTTGGGGTGACCTCCCACCTGAGGGGATGGTGAGGCCAAGGAGTAGTTGGGGTGAGACTGTCTGCAGGGCCCTCACGGGCATTGCTAACAAGATAAAAATATCCCTGAGCACAATTTCAAAAACAAAGAGACCTGTGTGATGCTCTTCTACCCAGCTTAGGACAAAATGCCTGCATGCAGGCCTGCTCTGTGCACTGCTGTCAAAGTTAGCAGGGAGACAGTGTCTGGAGGAAATCCCTGAGGTGCAGGAGTGCTGCAGGGAGAGTGGCTTTCCCACCCGGGTGCGTGGTGGCACCAGCAGGCCCTGCACCCACAGGGGTGGCATTGCACAGCCCTGCCATCCTGCTCAAGTGGGAGCTGTGCTTCAGCTTTCCTGGGAAGTACTCAGGATTCACAGGCTGCAGCTTAGATACAGCTTCAACCACCGTCAAAGCACCTGTGGCCTGTTCCAGTGTTAAAAAGAAAGATGAGTTTTTTTCTCCTTTTTAGAGAAATTTATTTTTGTAGCAGCTTTTGCATGGTACTGTGATACTGAGTAAACTGAGCATCTTGTTAGAATAGATCATGCCACAGCAGCTACTACTGTTGAAATGCATTGCTAGATTTTAGTGTGTCCAGCAAGTACAACCTGAAAGTAAGATAGATACCTAGCACACACATGCACACAAAGCCCCTTCTTGCCAAGTATGACTTTAATCACTTTGATACTTGCTAAGTGCACAGCTATTCGCAATACCTACAGCACTGTCATCTTTCATCCCACCAATATAATTCTGATACAGTGAGATCACAGACTCATAGGGTGATTTGGGTTAGACGGGAACTCTAAGACCATCTAGTCCAGCCCCCACGGCCATGGGCAGGGACACTTTCCCCTAGACCAGATTGCTCAGAGCTTCATCCAACCTGGCCTTGAACACTTCCAGGAATGAGGTATCCACAACTTCTCCAGGCAACCTGTTCCAGTATCCTGCCACTCTTATTGTAAAACTTCTCTTCCTTATGTCCAGTCTAAACCTATCCTCTTTCAGTTTAAAACTTGTCCCTTGACCTATCACTACAGGCCCTGGTAGAAAGTCTCTCTCCATTTTTCTTACAGGCACCCTTGAGGTTCTGGAAGGCTGCTAAAAGGTCTCCCCTGAGCCTTCTCTTCTCCAGGCTAAACAACTCCAACTGTCTCAGCCTGTCTTTATAGAAGAGGTGCTCCAGGCCTCTAAGGTCTTTGTGGCCCTCCTCTAGGCCCACTCCAAGATGCCCATGTCCTTCTTGTGTCAGGGGCCCCCAGAGCTGGATGCAGCACTCCAGGACGGGTCTCACAAGAGTGGAGTAGAAGGGCAGAATCCTGTCCCTTGCCCTGCTGGCCACAGTGCTTTGGATGCAGCTCAGGATACAACTGACTTTCTGGGCTTTGAGTACCCATTGTTGGTTCATGTCCAGCCTCTCATCCACCACTATTTCCAAGTCCTTTTCCAAGTCCTTCTCAGTAGGGCTGTTCTCAGTCTCTTCCTCCCCCAGCCTGTGTTCTTACCAAAGGTTGCCCTGACCTACATACAGGACCTTGCACTTGGTCTTGTTGAATCTCATGATGTTCACATGGACCCACCTCTTAAGCCTGTCCAGATCCCTCTGGATGGCATCCCTTCCCTCCAGTGTACCAGCTGAACCACTCACCTTGGTGTCATCCACAAACTGCTGTGGATGCACCTGATCCCACTGTTTGTGTCATTTAAGATATTACAAAGTACTGGTTCCAATACTGACCCCTGAGGGACACCACTTCTTGCTGATTGCCATTTGGACATTGAGCTGTTCTGGATGCAACCATCCAGCCAATTCCATATCCAGCTTCCATCCATCAAAGCTGTATCTCCCGAGTTTAGTGACAAGGACGCTGTGTGGGACTACGTCAGAGACCTTGCAGAGTCCAGGCAGGTGACAGCAGTTGCTCATCCTTCATTCACCAACACAGTCACACCATTGCAGAAGGCCATCAGAGTGGCCTGTTGGTAGCTTCTAGGATTCTCCTTTTTACCCTTTCTAAAAATGGTTAAGATGATACAACTGGAGTTGTTACCAAGATGCTACTCTAAATTTTAAATGCACTAAAAGCATATTATTGGCCCAGGACAGGCTGGCTGAACCTGGTATAAGTTATCCATCTTTCCTCATTATATCTGGTGCTTTCCTTATCACTTTGTTGGTTTAAAGTCATATTCAAGAGATGGTTCCAGCAGTGAATTGGGAGTGGGGGCTTTTATGGTGGGAAAACTGGGACTGAACCCAGAACCATCATTATTTGGTAACATTGCCAATCCCTATCCGATCTGATTTTTGCCTCCCAATCCTGCCTTTGACTGGTTTCTTCCTTGGCACAGCCTCTGGGGCCTGCCCAGTCACTAGCAAAGCTACAGGAAGTTCTGCCTAACTAGATGGACGCAGCAATCTATCCCTGTGGGGGGTGTGAAGAGTGGCTCCTTCTGGTGCAAGCCCAGAAATACGGACTTTTTTCCCCATAAAAGGTTATTCCTTTTTTATACTTTGTCCTGTCTTTCTTTGCCTCTGCATGCTGAAGTAGGAGCAAAAGAAAAGCCCAGGTCACTTGGACAGTGGGAGGAAGGGAGCAGCCCTGAATGGGGCAGCCACTCCCAGGGAATGAAGACCCCCGGTTGCATGGTCAAGCTGGTAAGCCCTGCTCTTGCCAGGGAGGTGCAACCAGGCAAGGTGAGCTTGGCATTCCCAGCAGGGTAGGGGCTGTAGCTCTAGTCCATGCTCCTTGCCCATCTCTGTTCAAAGACAAGCAAGGGGAAGCATCTTTTGCTTTCTCAGGGCTGGAGACTTCCTGAACACCATGGCCACTGTGGGGACTTTCCCATCTGGAAATAGCATGGCCTTTGGCAGGAGAGGGAATGGGGCCAGCGCTAAGCAGAGAGGGTTTTATCACCTGTCTTTAAGGAAGTTGTTTGATTAATGTTAACTCAATGCAGAAGGGTGCGGCGGCAATAAAACCAGCCTACAGCTGCTCCCAGGGGGTTCCAGAGACGGGCACTGGGAGCAGGTATCAGCCGTGGGATGGCAGCAAGCGGGGAACACAGAAAGCTCCTTTCTATTGTGGGAAGGTACCATTTGGCCCTGCTGGGATGGCAGCTCCAGAACTGTCGGCACAGATGGGTTGGCTCAGTCGATGCACAGCAGCAAAAGCTTATGGTGGTGACACGCAGGGGGAGGAAAGGAAAAACTATCAAGTGCAAAATCAGGTATTTTACATCTCTGCACTGATGGTGGTTGTGTCCCATGGACACTCTGAGGAGCCTCTGTACAGCTTCCCATGCAGCAGTTGTTCTGTGGTCCCAATTATTATGTGGCTAATGATTACAAGAAGAGTTTGTATTATTTCAAGTATGATGTACAGATAAGTGTAATATATTCCTGATAATAAAACCGTGCGTCAGTGCACCTGTGGGCTGACGCATACAGATCAGCACGTCCTGCTGTGTTTTCTGTGCACACAGAAACTGGGATGAATGGGAAACAAAGCAAAACCCCATTAGAGGGTTACCCCATTAAGGTAAAGACTGAAGCTACACAGCCATTAGCTTCTGGGCACCAGGGCGGGTCAGCTGGGTTACCTGACACTGGCTCACATGCTGTGAGTTTCCATGGACTCATTTTCTAGGATGCTTCCAATATGACTGGGGCTCCCAGAACAGCGATTGTGGTCTGCAATGTTTCCGTGAAGGTGTTGTGCTGCAGCATGTGGCAACAGGAATATTTCTGCCAGTGGTTCAGGCTCCTCAGCAAGCACCTGAACTCCCCAGTGTTCCAGTTCACTCAGTTTCAACACCCCAGCCCCTGTCCCCTTCACCCTGCCCTCCTGCTGAGAGCCACCAGGCCCCTGGCTTGTTCAGTGCAGATGGAGCTGTGGCAAGGACACAAGCTTCATGTTTTCATTGAACAGAAGCTGGTAACCAGGTAGGGAAAAACAGCCTTATATTTTTAGTACAATAGGAAACTTTGATCCTGAGTTTTCAATCTTGTTGCCCTCCCACCATATTTTCAGTGCCTTTTGGGAGGCTGTGGAGTGTGTTGACCTTGTCTGTGTTTAAACAAAATAGAAGTCAACTTAGTGGCTTTTAATATCTATATTCATCTCTTCCTGCTTGAGTAAGACTTTGTATATGCCTGAGGAGCAAAGGCTTGACAGATGGTCAAGACCCAGTGACTGGAACAGACTCCCGACTTCATTTTGTGGGGAAGCTGCACTCAAAACACACCCTGAAGTGCACCTGGGAGGCAATGAACACATTGCCTTCACTTCCTCAAATTCCAACCCTGCCAAGAAAAGCCTCCCAGTGTACTAGAAACAAGCCAAGATTAAAACCTTTCAGTGGGCAGAAAGGCTATAAAGTCTCTCTTGGAAACGTCAGAAATGGTCCACAATCTGGCCATGTAATCCAGGAGATGGTCTGATTCCCCTTTCTGCTGCATCAGATGCCTGGTGAGACCCTGGGCAAGTCATGCAGGCGTCTATTTGGTTCTCCAACTCAATGACAGGTACAAGAGCCCGTTGCTTCAACAGCAAGAGCCATGCTGACAAACAAAGATTGTCCAGCGTTCAGAGGCAGTAGTACAAAGGACACCTAGGAAAGCATCCATTCACATCGGGAAAGGGGATTTCTGCAGTATCTATTTGGGATGCTCCAACCCCAGAAGTGTTTGAGGTCAGGCTGGACAGGGTTTTGAGCAACGTGACCTAGTGAAAGATGTCCCTGCTGATGTCAGGTAAGCTGGACCAGATAATCTTCAAAGGTCCCTTCCAACCCGAACCATTCCACAATTCTATGATCTGTGTTTCAGTACAAGCTGAAGCGTGAATTTAAATCATTGGCATTACTTGGGCATGGCTCACGTTCATGGTGCTTTAATAAGCCTTTTTAGGGTAGTGGATTAATGTGGCTAGGGAAAGCTGTTAGAGAGAATTAAAACAAAAAATCATTTTACAGCCAAAACCAAGGCATTGCCAACCAAACACAGACCCTGGTCTCAACTCCAAATCTCCTGCCTTTCACTACAGGCAGGCTCTGGAGGTGATCTCCAGCCCCAAAGGGAAAGCTCCCCTCAGCAAGTCAGACCCTAGAGCTTAGCAGTGTTTTCTGGGCTGCATGCTCTGCTGGGACTGAGAAGCCCCTGCACAGCCCCACAGCCTCCCCTGGGCAGGGGGCAGACACCAGGCACTGCTCATGTATGAACTTCATGCCTCTGAGGATCCTCCTGTGCTTCCCTTCATAGGGCAGGAATGTGCTCCACCCGCCAATGCCAACCAAAGCATCACTGCCAAATCCTTTGCTAATGCCAGGCACCCAGCACACAAAATTGATGTGGGGGAAGGAAAATAGGGCTCCACTTGCTATCAGAGCTGGCTCAGTTCTGCTGGCCACCCCACCACTACAGCCACACCACTGGTGATTTCTGAGGCAGAGAGGTAGGATGGCTCTTTGGAGACACCCATTGTTTTCAAGCCTTTGCAGTACTTGCACCACAAAGTTTCCTGACTAAAGCTGGCAATTCCTCTGTGGAGTGTACAGTTGGGAGAAGCACCTGCTGGCATTACCTGTGTGCTGGCGAGCGATCACTCACCTGACAATCAGCAGCCACAAAGCTTCCCAATATTTCACAGCAGTGATGTGCTTTAAAGCATGTGAGCACACAGCTAAAAAAAAACAGTTAAAACAAAAAATGTAAGACCTGATACTTTAAAAAATGCAAATCTTGCAGGTGCTTTCTTAACCTGGTGAAATCTAGCGTTTGGTGAGAGCCTTTTTTTTTTGTGCGTACAGAGGGTACAGCTCACATAGGGTAAAGGATGGATCTGGTCTATGCCTGACAGTAGCACTGCAAAATCTACTCCATGTATGATCAGGTAGAATATCTGTGGGGAGATAATTCCCGGGGCTACTGAAAGAAGGACATTTGTGAGGCCTGGTTTCATAGCAGCATTTGCACACAGAAGCAGTTCTCTTTCTACAAACTGGGGAAAAAAAAACAACAGGAGAGGGAGAGAGGGAAGCGCCCCAGATTAGCTGCCAGTGCTGCTGGGAGTATGCCAGAGTTGTCTTTTCATCTTGTGGTCCCTTTTAACTGTGCTGCTAAACAAACTGCAAGCTGCAGTAACAGAGCTGGGGAGGCCTGCATTCTGCTTCCTTTCCTGTATTACTGATTACAGGTGTAATCTCGTTCAGGATCCCCACCACAAAGTTTCTTTCACTGCAGCCATTCTTCAGTCACCCGTAAGCCAAACACAAGTCATTTACAGCTGTCTGAGCCAGTGTCTGTGTTTCTCTCCACTTCTGCTGAGGCTGTGTAGCTGGCTTCCACACTGTGCCATATTCCATAGGTAAAGTAGATGATAAAGCCTGTGGAAGCCAAGGGAGAGAGCAGCATTAGCTCTGTAAGGAAATAGAAACTGCTACGCACACCCACTGACACAAGTTACACCAGTGTAAGTCCAGCCATCCTCATGGTCAGCTTCTAGCACACAGCCACTACCTTCCTTAGAGAAAAAAAGCCATTAACACAGGCACCAGCCTTTAAAAGTCAATCTATCCCAGCCCCAAACAGGATCCTGATTTGAGCATTTCAGGCAATTCAGCCTCATCTACATGGCTGCTGGGAGCATCTTGGCATGCAGCTTAGCTTCTTCAGCTCCAGAAGCACAAGCACCACCACCTGGACAGCAGCTCAAGGCCAGCCAACAAGAAATGCTCTATGGTTTCTTGTTGGCAACAAGACCCATAAGATGGTTCATGGGTTGTTGTTTTGTCCACACAAAGGCTTCAAGACCCTTGAATTTGAAACAAAGCTTGCTACACGCTGCCTAAATGGCTTCAGTCAAGTCACCAGACTTGCCCAAGGATGATCCCTCCCTGGAATGCTACAATAAATTTATGGTTAACAAAATCTAGTAACTTTGAACATTTCTCATTCTAACTCACCTAGGAGCATCCAGATTGCAAACCGGATCCATGTGCCTGCGTCTAGCTGCATCATGAGGTAAATATTCACAAAAATACTCCCAACAGGAAGAAAGGGCAAAAAAGGTACCTGAAAAAGAACAAGAGACATGTTACATCCACAGGCATGATTAACAGGTAAGAAAGAACAGCACATCCCTTGCAAATGGGAAGTGATGGCTGTTACCAACTCTTCAGCTGCCAGATCTGAGAAAAGACAAGGTTAAACCCAAAAGAAGGACATCAGTCCACCATAGCAGGGGGATGTGAACGATGTTGTTCACCTGTTTTAAAAGCTTGTTTTGTGGTCTAGAAGGAGGCAAGGGGCAAATTTTAGTGGCAATACTAAATACTTGTGGGGCAAAGGAAAGAAGAGTAAAAACCAAGGACTGTATCATGATAGGCACCTATTGAACACCAAGAGATGAAGCTAAGGGGAGTACCAGAGGAGGGACCTGAGGTCCAGCAGGTACCAAGGCAATGAAGCAATAGAGAGCAAATTATCCCAAGGCAAAGAAAACCAGAAAATACCACAAGAGATGACTACAGCTGTACCAAGAATGCCTTAGTGGTCTGAGAATCAAAGAAGAATGAGACAGTAAAGCCAAACTGCAAAAATAAGAATATAAAAAACAGCACTGGTATGCAAAGATAAAATCAAACAAGGCAAATTGTAACAATAGAAAGATCTCTGAATATGGTGGAACTAAGTGGAAAGTGAACTTCAGTCCTAAGGGAAAAGGAGATTTACAAAAACAAACAGGCTGAAATGCGGGCCTTTCTTGATTTAAGTTTTGAAAAAAAAAAAATTATGCTAAGTAGCTGCTCACATAATTAGAGAAAGGAGATAGGCACACAGAAAAGAAAAGAATATATTTATAAATTTGGCTTTATCAAGTCAGTAGAGACAAATAAAATTTCCCTAGGTGGGTGAGTTATGTACCCAGAGATTGCAGAAGTGATCTCTGAACTATTAAATAAGCAACTCTGAGAGCTCTTGGTAGACTAGTACAGTCTCTAAAGACTGGAGTAGGGAGAAAAATTACCTATTAAAAAAATACAGAAAAACAACTGGGAAACAAACAGATCAGCCCAGGATTTCCAGAGTGATTTTGGAGAAAAATCACAGTCAGGTTGTAAATGCCTAAAGAACAGCAAGGAGATAAGAAACAAGATTGTCAAGCATTGGAACAGGCTACCCAGGGAAGTGGTGTAGTCATCATCCCTGGAGGTGTTTAAAAGACATGTTGATGTGGCACTGAGGGACATGGCTTAGTGGTGGACTTGGCAGTCTTGGGCTAATGGTTGGACTTGATGATCTTAAAGATCTTTTCCAACCTAAATGACTCTGTGATTTTATGATTACAGATTTAGCTGTGACAGATATAATTTTTCTTTTTTCTCAGACAGGGTAGTGGCTGAGGAGAAAAAAAGGAGGTAAAATATCCTGAGTGAAAGGTGAGCAGAATTCCTCAGAAGCAAGTTCAGAAAATAAGGTCTAGATGAGAATTCCTAAGTTTTCTGCTCCTGGACATTTCTGCTTCCACCTTTGGGACCATAACCCCAAAATGAGCTGCAAACACTACCTTGGAAAACTCTGGTTGTATTAAGTTATTAAAATCTGTGGATTTATTGAAAAACTTTAATTGAAGAGCAGTCGAAATGAAAGCAGTTTGGAGGATGGAATTATAATCCAAAATTAATTTAATAAATTGGGGAGCTACCTGAAATCAGTATGATACAGCATGACTTGTAGGATTATATTGGGGGAAAAAACTCATCCCAGTGTTTGTTTAATACAGAAAGGATGGTGTGCTTGGAGAGGAAAACAACAGAGTTCCTCATACTTAAGGCTGCTTAAGAGAGAATGGTCATCCCTTAGCCTCCATGGGGACTAAGGAGGACATGAAAGTGCACTTTCTTAGAGATTTAGAGCCTTGGATCTTCACACACAAGTTTATTTCTTGGGTTCTTTCTCCTTCTGTATCCATGATCACATGTGGCCCTTCACAACCATCCCCTTTCCTCCAGTCTCTGTCTCTTCCCTATCCTATAACCATCTCCTTTCAAAAGCAGGGTCCTGCCCTTCCCTTCCAGCCACACCTCTGTAGCAGGTTCTGCCCTTTCAGCTTCTCCTGGACAGAAAAGCTCACATCATGCCTATATTCTATGCATGTCCATATGCATGTCCATATGCCCTCCTTCTGATACAGGCCAACACACACTTCCTCCTCCAACCACCTCCCAAACAGCTCTGTTCTAGCTACATGTCCCAGGACATTCACCTTAAAGGAGAGTTTGGTTTTGCTTTCAGGCTGTTTCCGTATAATGAAGATGATAGTGACAACAAGGATGGCGGCAATAATCTGTACAGTGTTTATCAGAATGTTTGGCTCAAGGGAAGTCAGGATACAGATACCCACAATAAGGAAACCTGTGAACAGACACCAAAGATTACTGATTTATTTTTTTTTTTTAGATACAGGGAAAACCTAAGAATAAATCATAAGCAGGCAAAGCAGAATCTGGAAGCTCAGCAAACAAAACAGCAACTCACAAAAACCCTTACCATAACAGATATGCCTTTCCCACTCTACACCCCCACACACCCCATCTGTGGATTTCTTTTTAAGTCAGGAATTTAATCTGTAGACCTTCAGTTATTTTGGCTATTACAAAAGCTCATCAAAATCACATCAAGGAGGCGAGTTTTTCCACCATGGTGAGTACAAAGCCCTACCAGCTGACTCATTGCCCCAGAGACACACTGCCCAGCACTTACCAATGACGAAAGTTGAGATGTTCACCACCAAACCAGAGAATTTGGAAGGATCCGAATCTGTAGAACACAGTATGGCTTTGAGGGAAAACTTCTCCTCTTCCTCTGGCAGAAACCCAGCCTGTGACTCACTGGTGCTCACAGACTCGTTATTATCTGTCTCCTCTGTCGACCTAGCCATCTGGTACGCCAAATTAGGCTGCTCTGGTTGGTACCTAGTAAAAGGAAATGACACAAAGAGCCTGTTAGTTTGGCTTTTAAATGAGGCTACCACAAATTGAAAAGCCCCACAGACAGTCATGGCTGCACGCCAGACCTCTACAGCACCGGGACAGGCCTACGTCACGTCTATACCCTTCTGCTTCATGGGGGAATATGAGGAATGATGTCATCATGAAGTAAGCAAATATGGCCAGCTTTTATCACCTACAGCTTGGTAGTAACGGAAGTGTTTTGAAGTGGACAGTGCTCCCTTTCATGAATCCTGTCATCCATGTCACCAAGACATGACTGGGTGACAGGAGAAGGAAACGGCAGAGGGACAGACAGATGGTCATAACCAGGCCATTGTGTCATCTGTGGCAAATCAGCTCCTGCATTTTGGCACGGAGGTGGCTGAGCCAACAGCTCTGCAGCTATTGCACCCTGCAGCAACATTCGTGGTGCCTCTACTCCTCCATCCCAGACTCTTCTGCTAGCTTGCCTGCTGCCATAGGGAAGGAAGAAGTGAAGCAAGAACAGTTGGTGCATATGTGGACAGCACATTCAACACGGCTGTGACACACAACCATGTGGATCCACAAATAAAAATCTCTCTTCCAGCCTCAGCTCTCTGTTACAGAAGGTTTTGTCAGTGACTCAGCCACATATCTGACTGAAGGACTGAAAGTCACCTTAAAACTGTTCCTATGGGGATGTGTTCACAATGAGGCATTTGTTAAACACTGAGAATTGTGAAATGCAGTGAAATCCTTGGGTCTAGCCACAGCAAGAAACTAGCGGCAGGATCTTGCAGCTTTGGAAACAATTCAGCTGCTACATCATTAAGCAGTCAAGGGGCAGACAAATCAGCTGCCCAGGCCACTACAAGACAGGCTGTTGGCTCTGCCAACCCATGATGGGGGAAATGCAGTAGGTACAGCAGCTTGCAAAAACAAATTAAAAAGCCATATTTAGCTCTGAGGAAAAGAGTAGGCTGGGAAATCAGGAAACTTAGGACGGACAAGGTAAATCTGCAAGAATTTTCAAGGGGCAGGGCAGAGAGCACAAACACAAAGCAATGGTACTACAGAACAGCACTGGCCCTTCACCTACTGCAAGACTGTTCTTAGTTCAGTGCAATTGCTGTGAAAGCCTCCATCTGATTCTGAATAAGTCATTCAACACACAAAGGTATTTTTCAGTAACATCTTCAGACATTTTTTTCATGAGTCGAGTGCTGTTGTCTGTAAGGTGCCAAGCACTGAAGACCTGAGATTTTTAGCTTAGGTTTGGGAAGATGTGGGAGCTCAGCACTTCTAAAAGACACACACTTAAGGCACTGATCCTGCAAACACATGCTCAGTTCTTTTCCTGCTGCTAGACTTCATCTTGAATCCCCTTTCAAAAGGAGGACAACCTGAAATTGTATCTCCACTGGGGACAAGAGTGGTGACAAGGAAGGCATCCAGGATCACACATCTCTCCTCCCTATCCCTTGGCATCTCTCCTGGGGCATTTAGAGTTGACCACAGCAGGACTGGCACGGAAAAAAGGTTAACCAAGTTCAGAGGACTTCCCTGTAGATCCAACTAACATAATCCCCCATGAGCTTAAAGAAACAAGCTCTTCACATGTCTGCAGCTGGAGATGTGCCCAAAGAAACTATGAGGGCATCTGACTGCTGTGCAGAATTCTCTCTGTGTGACAGAAGAGACAAAGCTTCAACATTCTTACCTCAGTACCAACACACAGGCTGCTACCAAGGAGTAAGCCAGGAGGGTCCCGATGGACATGAGGTCCACAAGATCTTTCAAGTCAAAGAGAAAGGCCATAACAGCTGTAGGATGAGAGGAAGGTGAGAGAGAAGAAAAATCAGCAACATGGCAGAACATGCACATCTCAGGAGGACTAATAATGATGCAGCACACATGTGACTCTTGCTCCGGACTTGGCAGGGGAGCTGAGGATGTCCCAAGACAAGGAGAGGCAGGCCTTGGTGCATGAACACTCTAAGCCCCCACAGGCTGTCGCAGCCTCAGTAGCTGAAACAACAGGAAACGCTTACTACAGTAAATTCCAGCCTGTTTGTCTCATGTGGGTATGCTCACCCAACTACCTAGAATAAGCAGGGGTTTAAGCCACAACCTCATTGTTAGTCCCCCAGTGTAGCTGCAGTACTCCTGAAGTCACAGCTATTTCCTGGAAGTAGCTAGAGGGAACAGAGGATGGGCAGCACCTTGCCCTGGTGTCTCAGCTCAGCTGGAGTGAAACCAGGCTTGTGTATGCAATGGGACCAAGCATCAAAGAGGGCATCTTGAAGTAGCAGGTATCATCATGGGAGTTTCCAGAAAAAGGCTGCCATCCCTTAGAGATTACCCTGCTTACACACCCTCACCAAGTAACCCCAGCTGTACAGGACTTTGTACAGGGCTTTCAGAAGGCAAGTAAGTGGATAAAAGACACACAGTCAGATGTCAGGTGACACCAAGAGTCATATAAGAGTGTAGGGACCTCAGAGCTGAGCTTGGCCCAGCCTGTCCTTAATGCACAACCTGGAGCCCAACACCCAGCCCAACCTTCAAACTCAGCTGGCAAGACCTGTCCCTGCAGCTTTGTGTGGGTTTTTGGTCATAGGCACGACTTGGATGAGACTGCAAAGCTTTTTTTTTTACTTTATATTGCTCTTTTCCCTACCCCACCATGGTCTGGATCCAAGAATACTTGAAGAGGAAGGTGCAGGAGAAGGAAGCTGTGAGGAGGCTCTGTGAGTCCCACTGGCAGGAGCTGAGCCCTTTCACAGGAACTCAAGAGCCCAGGGCAGCAGTCTGGCAGCAACTCCCCACCAAAGGCATTCTTGTACCCACAGCTCATCCTGCATTTACAGCAGAAGGTAAAGAGGAAGCAGCAAGGCTCTCCTCTTTGCCAGGCATCATGACGAAGGGGGTGACAGCAAGAACAGGGTAAGCTGCTCATCCTTGCTGTCTGGGAGGTTTAATTCCCATATTTGTGGGGAGCCAGGAGAAGGAAGGGGAGAACAGGATGGCTGCCAGCTGTGACTAACTGATTAACAAATGCCAGTGCCACAGGGGCCATCTGCCTGCCTCTGGCTGCTCTGGCATCTTCTGCAGAGCTGCTACCCACAGGCATGTGGTGTCTTCAGCCAAGCCAGGCCAACAACCACAAGGATGCTGGGACACCACTGGCTGCCACCTTGCAGGGAGTTAATTACTTTTAAGGCTGGCTGAGCAGATAAAGGCAGTTCCTGGCATGAGACAGGATGGCAGCAATGAGCTCTGAGAAAGAGGGACAGGCACACAGCAAGCTACGAATGCTCACCCAGACTCTCCAGGGCATGCCCTGGAAATCCAGGACACCCTCTGGGATGTTGTGTTCTGCAATATATCCAATTAGTAAGTGGGCTAGAGTCAGGCGGACTTATCTGCTCTGAAGATGAGCTTATGTCTCCTTTCCACAGATTTGTGCAAGTCTTTGGATCCTACCTGCAGTAGCTCCTGATGTCACTGTTGCAATTAAGGGAGTTTTTCTCTTCTCGTTGACTTTAGCCAAAAATTTAAAGAGAAGTCCATCTTCTGCCATAGCATAAATTATTCGAGGCATCGGAAACATGGAGCCAAGGAGACTACGGACACAGGAAGGAGAAATAATCTACTTATATTACCTCCTGCTGAGCACAGGCACACAAATGAAATCAAGTTTATGGCAGTGTAACTGTCGAACAGGTGGCTTTCGTTCACTTCAGCTTCTCCTTCAAGGACTCCCTCTGAACACCCATGTTACTGATAACTGCTAACTGAGGTGCAGCTCTACGATTTTGGATAGCTAAACTTAGCCAAGGGCCATAAAACCAGCCTGACTTTCAGGTAGTAAAAGAGCTGTCACTTCTATGAGCCTCTGCAAGTTGCTTACCTAATTGAGCACATCTAAGTTGATCTGAAATAGGCCTTCTGAGTTCAGAAGGTGACATGTTCTGCCTCCAGCTTGCCCTGCCTCCCATCCAGATGCCTGTCCTGCAAGTAACCTGCAGACATATGGCCCTGGATATGGTATGCCCCATGCACTCCTGAAGATGCACCCTGCACTACCTGACACAAGTCTGCTCTCCATCCAGCAGGCTAGGATGTTTTGCACCCAAACTGTGTTTGCATTGCATAGCTGCCTTCATGACTTAGTCACTCAATCCAGATTTATATTCCTGAGATGCACCTGCTGGGTGTTCTGCTAAGATGGGAGTTTCTGAACTGATACTGGTCACCTGTTTCTCTGGTATCTATCACAGGATGAAATCCTGGTCCTTTTGAAGTCAGTAGCTCCATATTTCATCCCTGGTCTCTGCTCCATTTTTCAGAAGAGGTGGAGATACATGTGTGCCTTGAGAGATGCAAAAATGAAGAGCAGTGCCTTACCTCGTAGAAAGTGCACACAAGGAACCGACAGCCACTGCATAATTGGCTCCATCCCAACCCACGTATTTAAAGGCATTGGGTAAAGGGCTATTGGTATCCAGCTGGTAGTAAGGCATCATGAGTGTCAGGGCAGCCGACACGCCAAAATAAGCCACAAAGCAGATGAGCAGAGATGCCACAATGCCAATAGGAATGGCCTTCTGAGGGTTTTTTACCTCCTCACCTAGAAGAAAGGAATTTAAATATCAGCTAAATGACCAGCAAGAACTTTATCCCAGCCTAGGGCAGGAGTGCTGGCTGGGGCTTTCAAAGGTTTTGTGGGCACAGACGTGCTCTTTGACCATAATACTCCTCATGGCCTGCTCCATCCACTGGGAATACCCACAGCCTGTTTGCTCCCATTTCTGCTGCTCCTGTCACTTCTTCTGACACACATTCATGGAAGCCTTGTAAACTCAGGCACAGAAACAATCTGGATTAAAAACAGTCTTTTCCCCAAAATAGATCATCCTTCTATACTCCTTCTATCCTACTGATGGTGCACACTCAAGAAGAGTTCAATGATCACAGATGATGAAACAAGAAATTATTGTGCAGCTGTAGGGAAAATCCTTGGATGCCCATTTTAGTAGCATCTCCACCAGAACTGATACACCATGATCATGGCACCATAGGTGTCCAGTTCCAGAGAAAGGCAGAGTACCTGAAAGTCATATGAATCTTTGAAAATGCATCTTAGAAAAAGGACCCCCTCTAGTTTTTATGGAAAATTTTCAACAAACAAGTAGGAAAAAATGTGTGTAAAAAACCAAAATTCCTCAAAATTCAGGCACTGATCAAGTACAAAACAGATTTGCGTATTCCTAGTCCTACAAAACTGCTCTGGAAGCAAGAGCTCCTGAGGTACAGCATTTCAGCAGGATAAACTGATAAACATAGATCCATACACCTACAAGTCAAAAGCAGATGAATGTTTCTCTTACAAGGAGAGGCTCCAGGGCTGGCTGGAGTAATTGAGCACTTCTCAAACTCCTTGCTTAGAACAGGACATAGTAATCCTTTATCTGTCTGTGACGATTTCCTTCTCCCTCTGCTCCAACCGTTCTTGCCAAATGTGAAATTAAGGATAATCCTTTCTTCAGGGAATTAGGATTCTTCTTAGCCACAAGAAATATAACTATGCTTCTCTCTTGAAATGAGACCTCTTAACCTTTAGAGGTAAAAACTCCTCCTGATTCTGAGGCACAGCTTTAGGGTGCAGATTACTCCCCAGAGGCTTCCTCTTTCTTTGGATCTCTAAAATACTCCAAGCCATCAGAGCCTCTTCAGCTGAAGGCACTGAAGAACTCTGTCCCAGAATAACCTGTTGATTAAAGTATCATCTGGAGTTAGAGGCTCAAACTCATCCGAACCTGGGCCTTCCCTGTTTGCCCTAGCTGGTAAACCTGGACATGTTTTCTGTGGAGTCTGACCTGGTTAGTGTCGTATCTGACTATCCACAAGCTTGGGCCCTGCAGGCAAAGAAGAAAGGAGGAAGCTTGTGGGTTATACAGCCTATCTGCATGCCACAGCAGCTAGAAGTCAGCACTTGGGCACTCAGGGACTTGAACAAATTCAGCACTTTCACTATTAGTAGCAGCTGAGCCAAAAGCCTATTTTGAGCTGAAGTTCAGAGGGATGACAAATGCGGTGTCGTGAATTCCCTATTATCAGCGCTCTGCAACATTACTGAAAGTCAGTCTACTGGCAGCCAGGTTCATAACCAGAATGAAGACATCTTCCCTCTTACCTGTAGTAGCAATACAGTCAAATCCCACAAAAGCATAAAAACACGTGGCTGCCCCTGAGAGGACTCCTTTCCATCCATAGGGCATAAAACCTCCAACACCGTAGAGCTTTTCTTCCTGTGTTTGACTGAAAGGCATGGCACTGGGTTAGAAGTAATCCTGCCTAGCTGGGAGGCACAAAGCTATTCACATAGCTCATAACAAGATCCAAAGCTGAAGTTTGAAGGCTGTCCCTTTCATATGCTAGCATACAAATACCAGGCAAAATGCTAAGCCCTACCCACTGCTGAGCTTTGGACTGGCCTGCAACAGGCTGGGGAATGCACGGAATAAAAATGGTTCACGCTTTGTTCCCACCACCTGTTTTGTGGGGTGGATAAAAATGTCTTGGCTAAGACACGGAGAAAATAGCATGAATATTAAAAATCCTCTCCTAACATTACTGCATGTGTGTAGATACACATTCATTCAAACAGAAGCTTTAGGAAAAGCTTTTGGAAAAGCTGAAGACTGAGAAACAGGTAAGCCATCCACTTTTTACATCAGATGGACTCAGACAAAGTGTAGGTGAGTAGACATAAGAGAGGAATGCAAGGTGCCATGACTGTTTAAAATCCACCCCATCTTCCATTCTCAACTTCCAAAGTCCTTATGCCAAGCTCATACTCAAACCATGCTTGCAACCATGAGAGAGAAGTGGAGCCTGGATCCTTGACACACCAAATGCTTTGGTGAGCCTTATCCAAAGCTCGTTTAAGTCAGCAGACAAGCCCAGGCTGATCTCAGTGCACTTTGGATGGGGACCCCAGATCCATGTGCCTTGTCTTGAGTGACATATAACAAGCATACCCTTCAGTTCAAGTGATTTAGGTCACTTTTTCAGTGAAAAGCCTTTGTAAAGATGAATTAAGGCAGTTAAACTAAAGTAAATCCCAAATCTGCAAGTCTTCTCACATAAAAGCATCTGAACTCTCTCATTGCAGCTCTGCTGAGACTTAGATGAAAACTGGCCTACAGAAATAGCACAAGCCAAATGTGGATTACTCTGGAAATAATGAGAAAATAAACCCCAGACAGATTTTACAAAAATATTAAGTCCTACAGGTCAAAGAGCTGCAGCTATACTTTGAAACTCTTGCACTAATTGCTCCTTGCATGGGAATAGCAGCAGGGAAGGAGAGGGGACCTGTCCTATAGAAGCAATTTGTTTGCAGCAGGTTGAATTTTGGAAAGAGGCTCAAGAAGCGGCTTTTACACAAGATAAATTTGACCCACACAATATTTATGAATCTCATCAGATTTTGTGCAGCTGTGCTTCCTTGCAGGCCACCATAAAGAGTTTAGGTAGCAAGCCAGGACTGAGCTGATACCTGTGGAGATATTTAAAGGGCCTTATTCTGTGTTGTACAGTCTCAAGAAAAAATTAATAGCTTTGTCTTACTGGTAAGCCTTGTAAGCTCCTTAATTTTGATCTTGTATAGGATGACAGAACTTTGGCCAAACAGCAAAATGTAATTAAAAACATATTTATGATATGCTTGCTGCAATGCATTAAAATAATCTGCAACTTGCCTTCACTTTGTTGAGGCATTTGAGACAAGGTGTCTAAAAGGTGTAACAATGCTCCAAACATATTGCCCAAGTATTCAAAGAAAGTACACAGCTATACTTGGACATGGCTTCATACAGACAGGAGAGCCAGCCCGCTGTAGCCTTGAGTAGGACACTGTCTAAAGAGCTCTTTTCTCTCAACTTTGGACGCTATACTGGTCATAAGGCTAGAAATGGTCAGTCCTACAGCAGAGCCCACGATGCAGCCAACTCCTAGCACTTTCAGCCCATAGGAACAGCCTGCTTTCAGCAAACACGCACCAAGGACAGCTTTGCCTCCAAGGTATCTGGCAAAGGAGGCAGCCATCTCATTCACTGGTTTTCTAACTCGGTCCACAACCCCCCATTTAAACTTGCTGTTGAAAATGCACCAGCTTCTGAGATGAAAAGAAAACATCCAACCTACTTGTATTTGGAAATGCTATGGCTGGTGTTATAAATGTCCTGTTCAGTCAGATTCCAGTTTTTAACAGATCCTTTCACGAAGCCGGAGATCACGACAAATCCAAGCACAAGGATGTTGATGCAGGTGAACACTTTGTTCACCAGGGCAGATTCTTTCACTCCAAAAGCTAAAAGGCCTGGGGAAAAAATGGCATAGGTCAGGTATTTCACCACCAGCAGCAGGCACTGGGGACTCACAGATGTAGCTCAACTGTGTTCATGCTGTGCTCCTCCCAAATTATCACACTTTGTTTCTTCACAAATCCAGGCAGCTCAGGATTAACTCGCCCAGAAGCAGGATGAAGACTCCAGACTAGATATTACTGCTGCAGAATGTGACACACCTTCCCACCCAGCACGCCCATGTGGACTGTGTCCCTGATAAAGTGCTTTGCTAACACACCTTAACTACTCCCACAGCCTCCAACTCCATACAGAGACCTGGAGAAAGCACAACAGGTGGTTTTTCATGAAGGAACATTGTCTTAGAGGTCTTGGCCAAATGCAGAAGTTATGAACAACACTCAACTTTCCTTAGAAACAGGGAAATATGAGCCAAGAGTAGAATCCAGGAGGATTCTACCTCTAATAGCTACTTCTAGCGCTGAAGACAAAGAAGAAGGTGGCATCTTGGGAACCCTGCTCCCACCTAAATCAGCAAGAGTTTTGCAAGTGAGTTCAGTGAGAGCAGGATTTCAGATTGATCTTAAGATCATTTATGTGGAGAAGAGCATGGCTACAGGCCTCGGCAAACAGAATTTTACTGAGGCATAACTTGGCTTCTCAGGTTGACAAGCTCTCTTAAGTTCCTCTTCAGGTGCCTGATTTTTAAGAACTGAAACCTTTAACCCAAATCTAAGGCTGAAGGAGAAGTAAAAAAACTTCCTACGGGCCTGAAGAAGCACAACAGTGTTCTTTTACTGCTACTCCAAGGGACTTGAAGGAGCATCCTGTGTACTCACCTTTCCTTCTTTGAAAATAGGAAATAAGTTGACACTGCCATATCAGGAGTGTTTGATAAGACTGCATACCAGCCCATGAAAATCTGTAAGGTACCATTTAGAAATCTGAAGCTCAAGACAGTGCAAGCAGAAGTAAACTTGTGGTGATTATATTTGGGACTAAAGCTGCTCATTCAGCAGCTTTTTTTTAGAAAAGAATGGTTTGCCTTTTTTATTAAAATCCATGGAATTTGCTTCATGCAGGAGCATAATGCCACCTTATTATAAAGTAACCTTTACCATTTCACACCTCAGCAGTGCTTAAGTTAGGAGTTCTAAATTTTGTAAATTGTATATGAGGTGAAAGACCAGATTCTGATTTTAAATGAGAGCAATTCATATTACATACAAATGAACAAAGAGGAAAATCTCTCCCATTCAGATGTAATCCTGAAAACAGAGGGCTGCTTCAGCAGCCCTCGATGTAATCTTAGATCCAAATGCAAACCCAAATGCTAAAGCATCCCTTGTTTATGAGGCCTGTCCCTGTAAGCACAGCTCACACCATGAGAAGGCCATTCCAATCAGAATGGGAAATGTCAGGATAACCTTGCTAGTGTTACACTGCAGCTTCTGCGTGCTGGAAATCACAGAGTACAGAAGCGTAATTTTTAAAATTTGCCTAAACTTGGTAATGCTTTGCAAGATCCAGTTGGAGCAGAGGTAAACATTCTGAAGCATTTTGATCTTCCAAGTTGTCAAAACTTTTCCAATTTATGATCAAAGCCTTGGCACATTTTTAGAAAAAAAAAAGAGGCGCAGACTGTCTAGAACACATTTATTTCTCTGGAGTCTTGTGTTCACTTTTGCAAATTGAAGCCCAAATATATTTTTAGGAAAAAAAAAAAAAAGGTAGTACATGAAATTGTAACCAAGTCCTCTTTCTTTTTTCCCCTCACTTTCCTGGCTCAAGGCATCAAAAACTGGCAGATTATCAAAAAGGGAATAAGGTTGATAGAGCAACTGCATTAAATTCTTGTGTAATAGGATTTGTGGAGGGAAGGATTAAATTTCCATACCTGACTGAGGATAACAAGTCATCTTTTCTTTTCCTCCTTATATAAAATTTGATTGAAGGTTTTAAAAGTGGCTCAAAAAATATCAGGAATGCTCCCCTCTAATTAAAAACCTTGTAAACAGGCTATGCCCTGTGCTAACTCCACAGCAGCTATATAGGTCAATCTAACACTTGTAGCAAAGAAAAAGCCTTTAATATGTTGTCCAAAATAAATCAGGACTTCATGCTCATTCCAAAAGCAAACAATGGGATTACAGAAGGAGGTGCAAGACCCACAAATCCCTCCAGTGCCTCACCTGTTAGGATGACGATTATCACCACAGCAAAGATGTCTGGGTATTTTGCTAGCACTCCAGGAGCATCCATCGTCATGTATTTTTTACAAAATTTTTCAATGTGCTGCCCTATGATTTCATCAAATGTAGCACTCCAGGCTCTGGCCACACTCGAGGTTCCTGCCAGAGGACAGAAAGGATAAACATCACCCTTTGTAGCTGGCACATGTTCCAAACCAGGGGGAACCTTGTAAGGTTTTCAATATGGAGGGCCTCAAAGCAACCATGCATGTGCTCCCAGGTGCTGGGAGTAGACTTTCCTCTCCATATCCAGCCCACAGCCTGTGTTTTTGCTTGGCATCTGCTCTGATGGTAACACACACAGGTGGTGGTCCTCAGACTTATGCTGAGCTGACAAGACGAGAAAAATCCTTTTAGTCAGGCTTCTTTGCAAACCTCAACTTTGCCTTAGATACTGCCCTGACTGACCTTTTCCTTACACCCTCAACAGGCTGACCTTCCCCCAAACCTGGTAATTTCTGTTACCAGAGAGGTCCAAATGTAATGCTGGCACAAGTCTCTGGCAGCCCCAGTTAGGTGGCTGCAGCCCAGGCAGAGAGACCTTACAGAATCCAGCTGCCCTCCAGCAGTGCAATGCTGGAGCACCAGAGCCTGGACCACACCACTTGCCCAGCTCTGCACTCTGGCAACACTCAGGTCTGCTCCAACCTCCAGTGCTAGAGCACGTAAGCAGGAAAAAGACCCAGATACAATTTACGTGTTATCTGAGCATAAGTCAGCCTATTGCAGAATGCTGGTGATGATCACAGCAAGTGGCATAGTTCCTGCCTCCAAAAGTGCTCAGACTTCACCCTCTGGGGCCGCTGTTTGCTGTGGTTCAAGTGCATTCAACTACATGCAGCTTTGCTGGGGCAAGGACTGAACCTGGGGTCTCAGGACAAGCAAGTTGGGGACAGTGTCTGGGCCATAAAAGTAATTTGAGAGAACTGAAATAGTAACAATAAAGAGCTACCACCAGACAGTGACAGCATTTTGTAAAATAAGTAGGTTTGGGTAAAAGCCACCTTCTCGCTCTCCTGTGTTAAAGTGGCTACTGTTACACTCCCAATGTCTTATACAGTACATACACTATATATAACAGCACCTAATTGCATGTTATAATTACTACTGTACATAATTACCTAGTTAAAAAAAGAGCTTGGCTTGGTTTTGGCTTGCAGAGCAGTTCCTCAGAGGATGCCATCAGGAGCCCCTTTCCACCCAGAACAGTCTGTCCTGCCACACTCACCTGTGAGTGGGTGTTCAGGTCCCAACTCCGGCACCTGCAATCCTGTCAAACAATGTCTGTGCTCACCTACAGCCAAATCCTCTGCAGCAGTGGTGGGCAGCACCTGCAGCACAGCTGGGAACACTCACCCGCCCAATCCAGCTTTGCAACAGCATAAAAATTAAGCTGCAGAACAGACCTGTTGGGAGACTCTTCTGTTAACCAGGACAGAAGAGTGCACAGTGTGAACACCTTTAAAGAGTTTGGACATCACTGCCACCAATTTAATTTTAAGAAATTGCAAAAGTTATCATATACCACATTAAAAATTTCAGCTTAGCATTGGCACGATTTGAGGAAAAAGACTATTTTAGTGCTATTTTTTTGTCCTAGCTCTAATATTTTACGTTCTAGGACAGGAACACCCAGCTCCTGCATGTGTTACATTAGATGCCAGCTGCTTGGATGCCAGTTCCACATAACTATCAGCCATTTATCCAGAACTCTCTGTAACCAACAGGCTTGAGGGAGCAGGAGGAATCTGACATTCTTTCAACAATGCAGACACCTGGATAATATCTTGCTGTTATTAGAGAGCACAGTGCAAAGAGATTCAGCTTGTACCCAGGAGGATTTACTAGTTCTGGGTCAGCACAGCCTCACCAGATTGGATTTGGGTCCTGCCTACAGCACACAGATCCCAGGAGAACTGCAGAGCTCAGGTGCTGGGCTCGCTGCAGGAACAGGCACAGATAAGGAGGTCACCAAGTGCCAGGAAACCCCAGCAGCAGCTGCTTACCAGAGATGCTGCTACTCATCATACTACCAGCTCCCACCAGTTTCCAGTTCCTGAAATGCATCCCACAATCTGGCACAGTTCCCCAAATCCACATCATCCCAGAAGAAAGTTCTCATCAGATCCTGAACACCTTCCTCCTTTTCTCTAGACCATAACTGATCAGTTGCATGCCCATTTTTTTCTCATCACCCACCTCCAAGACTCCACACAAGCCTTCCCCCAAGTCAAGTCACTTCAATTAATTAAAACCTACTGCCCACCCATCCTTGGACCCCAGGATTTCTTTTTCCACCCTCATAACACTTCCTGAGCATATATCTGAGAACCTCAGCATGAAAACACCAAGCTGGTTGAGCCCGTTAGAGATGCGAGCTCATTTTCAATGCACTGCTTGGCATTTTCTCAGCAAGATTAAGAAAAAACTTGGCTTTCTGCCCCCTCAAGCCTTGGCTCTGAAGTGCAGCATGTGACTCAAAGGACTGACGTCTCGAGACATTTAGTGATGTCTCTGTGTGTGAGAGAGAGCTGGTCAAGCCTCGCCCTGGTGAGGCAGTGCCCTGCCCCCACACCCCCCAGCCTCTATTCCAGCCCGGCATTGGCACACCAGGAGCATGACTCCACTCCGCCTAACCCAGCTCCTGAGTGGCCAAATGACCAGAAGTCCCACCTGTAGGGAGGCCCCACAAAGGCCCAGGGTTTTTTAAGGTGGAGCATAAGTCCAGCACATCTTGACCCTACCTTCCTCATGGAGTTGGTATCTGAACACTGCTGGAACCCAGGAGCTGGTAGCTATGTGTGCTTTTGTATGTCTTTTCTATCTTTCACTCCTTATTCTAATTCCCTCTTCTTGGAACATTTTGAGTACCTTAATATGGAACAGGTTTAAAGTTTGCTAAGTTGGATGGGCTAAATCAATGCTGTGAGAAGTGTTTTATGTTGACTGGATGTTGTACTAAGTTTTTTGCCAAAGTCTCCTGATTTTTCTAAACTTTGCCAGTAAACTTTTGTGTTGTTTTGACCTCTTGAGAATATCTGGTTGGTATTTCTCCCATGTGTCTAACCCAGAGTACAGGAACCATTATAAACACTTTCAAAAGTCTCATCAAGCGAGTTGATTGGGGCCTTACAGTGGCACCCAACATATCTTTCTCCTCCATGCCCCAGAAGCTGCTGGGAGTTGTCCTTGCTCACAAACGGGGCAATTAGCTCTGAGAGAAATGCTGAGTGAGATAAAGAGACCTCCTATACCTCATATCCTCCCCCAGTGTTTTTCCATCTTAGCCGCCCTTTCTCACAAATTATGAGAAAGACAGTTTGCAAATACACATTCTTGACACAGGACTGAAATAAAAGTCACAAAGTTGTATTCAAACACATTCACGGATAGTATCTACTTATTTGTTACTGTATTTTCTGCCTTGTGACAATACAATGAGCAGTCAACTCTGAGATAAAAACTGAGGCAGTTGTTCAAAATCCATTATGAGAGGGGGGAAAAAAAAAATCTCAGAAATACCACTCTGAGCCCAGATCCTTGGAGTAGAACATTCAGTAGGCAAAAGTTTTCATTGTGCATTTGCAGAATCAGGTTTTGGGACAGCAACCACCGCTATGTCACTCATTTTGGTCGTCCAGTATCATGGTAGGAAGGGCCCCAAAACCAACTAGATGAAGGGCATGAAGGAGACGATTTATCATTACTTTTCTGGAACAGAAGAAAAATTACCAAGAAATCTGTTCAATTTATCTATGTGTAGCCTAAGCAGAGTCCATTTTAGAAGTCTGGAGGAAATTATACACTTAATTTTTTAAGAAGTATTTTTATCTACTCATTGCAGTGAATGTTATTCACAAAATAGCTACAGGACTCTGATTTCTTAAGGACATGAGTTTAATTGAATCTGGCTTTTCATCTTCTCTTTTTTTTTTTTTTTTAAAGGAGGAGGAGAAGAGGAGAAAAATATTTCAAGTAACACACAGAGGAAAGCCAGCATGATCTCAGACAGGCAGCTGCTATGCCACTATGTTGTTCTTGATATGATCTCCAAGCACCATGGAAACTAAATTCCAAGGTAATGCTTACAGATCCCATAAAATGCAGTTAAAAAAAACCAACTCTCTTTAATAATTTAGCATACAGTCGGTTTTCAGTTTAACTAGCAAGCTTTCAGTCTCAACTGGCGAGTCTCTTGCAGCCTTAATTAGAGGTGTGATAACAAGCAGCCTGCCCAGAATGTGCTTGAAAAGACAGGAATCCTTAATTAGCAAAGTGTGGCTTAGTTTTAATGCATCAGCTGAGTTGCACAGCGCATGCTCTGAGCTTGATCCAGGGCCTCTCCTAGTGGGAGTCAAGGGCTTAGAAGGGATTTGGTTTGTATTTTCCAGAGACTGTGAACCTGCAGATCATCTTAAGATTAATTCTGCAGCAATTCACAAGACAAAACTCTTATCTCCAGATACTTTAAATAGATCCCAAAGGGACCAGAATTAATCCTTGATCAGCTGTGAGTACAGATGCTCTGTATAAAAGCATCTTTCTGTGAGCAGCTCCTTTCTCAGCAGAGAGGACACTCTTTTGCACCCTAGCAAGTGTGCAGCAGCCAGGGAACGCCAGAGGGATGAGGTGGAGATTCAGAGGAATTCCCAGCAGCAAAAAGCCCACATTAGGATAAACCCTCAGCCAGCAGCACACGACTCGACTCACCTCACCAACTGGCAGGAGCCACCAAAAATGCATCTCGCAGACGAGTCCTGAAATCCTCAGTGAGTGCGAGTGAAGCATCTATTGGTAACACAGGCACCCAAACAAGGGTGACCTTACAGACCAGGCTGCCACCTTGAACTAAAGCTGGGGTCTGGCAGCACACCCACCATACTTACCGATAACATAGGAGAGGATTAGATTCCACCCTGTGATGAAGGCCCACAGCTCACCCACAGTCACGTAGCTGTAGAGATAAGCTGATCCTGTCTTAGGAACTCGAGCACCGAATTCTCCGTAGCAGAGTCCGGCAAGCACTGAAGCCAAGGCGGCAATCAAGAAGGAGATAACGATGGCAGGTCCTGCATTTTCCCGTGCCACAGCTCCAGCCAGTACATAGACACCTGCACCCAAAGTGCTGCCCACTCCCAGAGCCACCAAGTCAAACGTGTTGAGGCATCGTGAGAGCCGACTGTCTTCTCGAGTGCAGTCCACATTTTTCCGACGAAGAAGCTGGTTTCCAAAATTGGTAATTTTCTGACACTCCATCTTCTTTTTTGGGTCTGCAAGAAAGATGCTGCCATCATTATTCAGATCAGAATACCCTCCTACATCAGCATCACTGCACAGTTATAATGGTACAGCCCTGTTACCTTTCAGCAAATGAAACTTCCCATCTTCCACCTTTTTACAGGGCAAAATGTCTCCTTTAGCATTTCATCTGCACTTACCATGGGTAATTAAAATAAACAAAACTAAAGCATTTTCTACTTCCAACTCTCAGTCATGCTGCAAACCTTCTGCAATCCCAGGAGAGAGGCAATACTCGAATACAGCTCCCACCCCACTCCACAGTCACCCAGGCCACACACAAGTGGGCAAACTAAAAATGCAAATTCCATATTTCAGATTTCAGAAGGGTTTTCCTGTTCTGAGCAAGAGAGTACTTTAAAAGTGAATATCCCAGTTGCCCCATTTACCACACTGTGGTTCACACTGCAGAGAGCTTGTGGAATGCACAAACCCTGTACTGCTGGGATCGGTTTAAACCTGAGGATGTTGTAGGGGTGTATGTAACATCTCCCAAGCTGATGGGTACTCAGCCTAAGGAACAGCTACTCCAGGACAACCTCCTCTGTAAGATGTGCTGTGCAGACATCACATTTTCTCTGCTTTACTCTACAAATCTACAGGCTGTGTGGCTACAGCCTGTTAAGGATGAACCTCATCTTCTATCTCAGACTGCATCCTCCAGCTCCAAGAGCCCCACCCTGGTATTCACACTGCACCATTAAGCCTGGCTTCAGCAAAAGGGCTGTAAAAATGTTTCTTCATTAATTATGCAAAAGGAAAAAGGTTATTTTATTTAGATGCAATGCTGGACTGAGGCATATGCTTTCCAGCAGCACACATTGCACACCAACAACAATACTATGCTGAGAATAACATGCAGGCAAAAATACTCCTAAATGCAATTTACAGTACAGTTCAGTGAGATTGGTACTTCATCAGCTGCAGCTAAAACCCAGCGTAAAAGGTGGGAAAATACATGCTAAGAAACTTAATTAACTGAGTCAACTGTTAAATCCATGCTTCAGTTTTATCACCACAGCATCAACTACAAAACCAAAAATCCTCTTCACTTTTCCAAGACACCGGTCATAAGTCCCGGCTGAAATCCCTTTCTCTTGGCTTTACACTAACTCCCCTGCTAGGAGAAAGTAATTACAACTGCAGGAACAGGGCTGAGAAGTACAAAGCCCACTGTGTCAGGAATTGTATCCCACCAACAGCTCTCAAACATGCTCCCAACAGACATGGATTTAGACAAATAAACACAGGTTTTAGGCCAATCTTACAAAACTCTTGTTTCATTAACTATGGGAGTTCCCAACGCATTCAGAGAGGGAAAACTATCTTCTCCCTTCAGCAGGAAGACAGGCATAAGTCTTTACCTAAGTGCATTTGTATGTCAGATTGAGTGAACAATCTCCTTCCCACCTGAACCTTACCCAAATCCATGTCAGCCAGGATTGCTTCTGGCTGGACAACTGCCCACCTCTCTAAAGCTGGGACAGGGCAGTCACAAACTCTGAACTGGGTTAAATGGGCAAGAAGATTGTGGCACTGGAGTATCCCCTATGAATTCTGTTGCTTTCTAGGATGACACAAGTCCTAGGTTTTGTTTAACTCCCACCAGAGTAATGCAGAAGAGATCCCACTGCTGCCTTCATCATCCTGTGAAATCCTGGCAATGGGGCTAACTCATCCACTCTGCCCAGCAGTGGTGCTGATTTACATTCAGCCTGAAGTTCCAGGAAATGGGAAGAATGCCAGTGCCATGCAGAAGAAAAAAATGGTGAAGGTACAAAAAAAAGCCCTCCAAAACAAAACAAAGAAATTCCTGCCATAAACTAGACCCAACTAAGAGCAACATACACACAGGAGATGCGTTAATGAATTTATGTTCCAAAGTTAGTGTGAAATGCAAGACCAGTTTGACTCAGAACCAAACTCTGAATTTCAGGACAAACACAGATCTATTCTGAGGTACAGAAACATCAAGACATACCAAAGGACTGCTGCAAAACAGTTTACTTTGTCCTAAGTCAATATTTATGGCAAAGTTTAGACATTCAGTGGCCCAGACAGAGGAGTTAGAAGCAATACAGAAGACCACAGGGAAGGCCCAGCTGAGGCTATTAATAAAGACAGAAAAAAAGAAAGCAAGCAGAGATGGCCCAGATCAGGGAGAAGCTGAATGTTGAGCCAGGGAGGTCTGCAGAGATGAAGCGCAGCTGGACTCCTGTGTCCTTTGCACAGAGCCGTGGCCAGGCCTCAGTGGACCCCTGAGGCTGAGCTAGACCAACCAGAGAAACTCAGAGATTTTCCTGAGGCATTTCACCCTTGGGAAGGCTACAGATCCAGACCTCCCCAAACCACAGTGACTTATGCACTGTGTTCCTCAGGATTTGCACCTCCAAGTTGACATCAGCCTTGCTGAACATAGTGCTGAACGTTTCTTATGCGGAAAAAGCAAGGTGAGGGAGGAGGGTATCTTGCAGTGTTGGACCATGCAGTGTGCAGAAGGAAAAGGTTTGTGATGCACACTTGTTCATCAACGTGGGGGTTTCTACAATGCCCACACAATGCAATGGGGCTGAACCCTAACTGCTAGATAGCACTAATGATACACTTGCTTGCAGTGTGAAGTGACCTACTGTCCCCATGCACCACACAAAGCTCCAAGGAGGATGCACTCTGTGGTGGACAAAAGCAAAAGGCAGAGGTCAGGCTGTGCAGCCTGACATTATCTTTGTCCAGGGATGTGCTTCTAGGGTGGACCAAGTTTCCCTGCAGGTGAGAGCCACTCTCCCTTCTCCTTCCCCCACCACTGACCCCCAAGGAGCTGTGGATGCTAAGACTTTCAGGATTTGGCTTAAGGGCTCTTTTTCAAAAACATGCTACCTAACAATAATGGTAGACTTTTTACTTCTTACGCAGCCATTTACTTTAACAAAATCTGGTATCCTGCAAAACAAACATGATTTACTGGTTTTAGTTCTGCACTGGAAATGAAGGGGTAACTGGTACCCAATTCCCTGCCTTCTCACAGACACACATGTCATGAGAAATCACTTCCTTGGCAAAAACAGGGCTGGTGAGGGGCAATGTCCCCAGAAGAGGAACAGACCCTTGGTGCAGAGATGGAGGATCAGGGTGAGAACTTGGCAATGTCCAAGGGGGCAGGGGGACATACAATTTATTCATTAAAAAAATAACCTAGTGAATTATTTCAAGTTTATATATCACTCAAGAGTGCAATTTCATTTGGAAGTTCCCTTGGGCCTCTCTACAGGTGTTCACAGCTGTAGTACAGCCATCAAGAATAAAACAGAACTGCTTTTTATGGATAATTTGCTTAGAAGAGGGGCTATTTAATTATGACAGGCCTGGAAATTAAGACCAACATCCTGCAATTGGCTTAATGCCAGCAGACAGTGCTCATCTAGCTGATTTCCAGATCAAGATATCAACTCCCTCTTTCCCAAAAAGCATCTTAAGGTCTGAGCATCTCTGTTGTGAATAGAATACTTCCTACAGCCTGCAGGTAACAAACAGGGAGCTGCATGCAGGGCATAGCGCCACAGTTTTGTGGCCCTCACATACAGCACTGTCATTCATCTCACAGGCCACTGATCACCATCCTAAGCATCTCTTACATGTCTTCTTTGGTTTTGAAACAGCAGGTACCAAATCAACCTTTCAATTAAATTCACTGTAGCTTGACAAAGAGACCTTCAATGAAGACAAGTGGGTTTTTTTCAGGAGAACAATTTTTTTGTTTAGAAGGATGTTTAGCAGTACAGAGTCATTACACCTCTGCCCAAAACCTTCTCTGTATCATTTGTTATCTTTGCAAGTGTATCAAAGGGTGATGTTGGTGGAGTTTATGATTTTTCCCCTCCTTAGAAGTTGCATCCAGCTGTGATTTTGCTTTCTGAAGCGGTCATCCTTGACTTTGAAGTGACCCTTTGTTCTGGGCTGGTTCCACTCCCAACCTCACTTGAAAAGATGAGCCTTTTTTTGAATGTACAGTCAGTAGTCCTGCGGCATAATGCAGTCCTAATAACATAAAACAATATAAATTATTCCGGAAATGTTACCTGGTAATACCTAACCACCTTCAAGATGAGGAAACTTGAATCTGAATGAATATAGATTAGCTTTGTTCTGCTCACACCTAGCTCCTCTCACCCCTGCTTTAGCTCTGGTTTTTCTGATAAGAAACACTGAGCTGCAAGTCCCAGCCACTCAGACCCTGGGTAGGAAATGGCTTCACCCCAAGGCTTTGGGTATCTCCATGTTTTGGCTGGAGCTGAGGTCTTTGAGAGTGGTGGGAAGCAAGGACACACCTAGGTAGCCTAGCAGGGTGGACCCTGGGCCAGGGGCCACATCCTTGGGTGAATCCTGTCCCACTGAAGTTGATGGCAAAGCTCCCACCAACTTCAATAGTCCAACTGCTACTGGTACTCGTGTTTTATTTATAATTATGTTTATTACTTTTGTTCCCTATCCAACTTTTTGTGTCTTGACTCTATTGTATTTTCAAATAAAGTAAGATATTCTTCCTCCTTTTATCTAATGGTTAACATACCTATTATATCAGGTTGATAGATTTCCTTCCCCATTCTTCAAAACAAACCCATAATAAAATAAGCAATCTGCCATGTGGTTGACAGAAAAAAGTAAACTATAATAAACATCTGTCCAGCTAAACATAGAACACCATGTGTAAAACTAAGCTGACAGAGCACCATTTTACATAAGCAATACTATGACTTCCTCAACAATTACAAGTTGTTTCAACTTCTGAAACGCTGCTCCTTACCTATTTCAAGGCATTGCTGTTCCTGAGAATTTTCTTCTCCAATTTGCAGAAGAGCATAAAACTAAAGCTGATTACACAGAACAAGGAGTTTTCTACTAAGCAAAGAACAAAACCTAAGCCTAAGCTTGCTGCATGTCCAGCAAAGTCCCCAGACATCTCCTTGGAAGACGAGTGAGCAGAAATCCTCATTCAACATCGTCCCACATGTATATGCTTATTCCATTTGAAACACGTGGAAATGTCTACTGCCATCAGTACCCTTCTCTCACAGCAAAGTCATGTACTGTGGACAATCTAACATTTGTTGAAGACCAAAAGGATGCTGAGGAAAAATATCCCCCATATAGCTGTATAATCACTGCTACAAGTCTGCAGAACAAAGAGCTTGTGGAACAAGGAGCTTGTGCTTCCACCAGCATATTTGACAACATGGAAAGGTTTTCACCCTATATTTTTAGTTTAAACATGGTCCCTGAACAAGTGTGTAGTGATGATGCCAACCAGTTGATCAACACATAGGTAACAAACCCTTTGGGAACCCTTTCCAAAAGGCTGATTTTGCTGCTTCCGTCCCCAAGGCAGCATCATTCACACAAAAGTCCTATACAGGAAAAGAGGTGGAAAACATCAATTCCTACTACTGCTGTTAGCATTACAGGTATTTTTGGGGTGTCAGATTCAACTGCAGACTCCTAAATGCAAATGGTCATAATGTAAGTGACCAACTAGAACTCCTGAATGTTTTCTAAAGCATCATTCAGGAAACAAAGTCACCAAGGCACATCAGTCCTGGGTGTCATCCATTCCAGTATAAAGCAGGAATTGTGTCAGATATGTCCTTCCAAAATGTCTTGCCATGAAAGTCTCCAATGTTTTATGTTACTCTGCAACAAGCAACAGCGTAGAGAAAAGATGGCTGCAGAAGATGCTGAGCTTTTGCAACAGATATTTGAGCACCTATCTCTAGATTTTCAGAAGCAGAAGCAAAGGATGTGGCATTAGACCCTAAGTTTCATCTGGCTGTCCCCTTATCAGGCGTGCTGGAGAAGGCAGGCAGTTTAGAGAAGACGTGCTTGGGACAAGTGCTGAGGACCAACTCAGAGACTTTGACTGTAGCCATTTGCAGATGCAGCCAGCAGCAAAGACAGCAGTGAAAGCAAAGGCATGACCAAGCATTATGCAAAGCTGGAAGTTATCTCACTATAGCAGCAGCAATGGCAAGGAGTCCAAGTCAAAAGCCACCAGAGTAGCTGCAATTCTTTGCATTTGTTTCATTGTGCATGAAGAGATGTTGTCCTGCTGAAGTATTTTAACCAGAAAAGGAAGGTATTGTCTATGTGCTGTTAAATTGTTCCCTTCTTGATTATCATAATTTTTTCTTCTTTTTCATATGTGTGCAAACATATGCATATATCTCAATATACATTAATCTAGATTACATCAGTGTGTGTATATATATATACATATATGGACATTAATGTTATATTCTTTACCAATTTTGTCATTAAAAATCAAGATCAGCCACTAGCAAAGCATTCACTACTCAAAGGAAGGGAGCCATGCACTTAAATATAAATGACACATTAAACAAAGACACAGGCACACACAGGTGTGGGTGCGCCTTGTACACAAAACCCAATCTTACTCACCTGCTTAAAGGCACACTGCCTGTCTGAAGGGGATCATATTACTCTCCTTTGTTGAGCAGATCCTTTAACACCAGGAGGGAGATGGTGCTGGGGGACCAGCCCAATGTCACAGATGGCTGGGCATGCTGCAGGTTTCTGTTCCTCAGACTCCTGAGTATTACGAACATTTTCAAAGTAGCATTGCTCACTCCTTTCCAGGTGTCTCATAAACCTAGAGGATTTATTCCATTGGAAAAAGGGCAGTGAGGTGCTCTTTATAATCCCTATACCACCCACTTACCAGTAATCAATTACTGAAAGGTGACCACCAAGTCCCATTGGACATGAAGAAGGTGCTCAATTACTGCCTTGGGAGAACATCAGGGTGCTGCAGCTCACCCACCTGCTTTCCAAATTGTCACGGCTCTGACTGTACCAAGGTCAGAAAATCCTCTCATCCCAGGACAACTTCCAAGATGGCAAAGACCATCCCTTTCCACAAGTTCAGAGAGGAATTCTCAACTTCCCCAAAATTTCAAAGCAGGCAAACTTCAGTGTTTTTTCTCAGTATCTGCAGAAAAGTTGATTTGGGTTATCTGTGACGATACACAAAATCCATTTTGAAATGAACAGTCATTTTTGACCAAAATAAAGGAGGGAGGTTCCTGCTGTGGAAGTCATGAGCAGAGTACTTCAAACACTCAGAATTCAAGCTTCAAAGTCTCCAAAATGGAAATTGTGATGCCCTTTCTTCTGCACAAAGCTCCAGCTGTGATTATCAACAAATGTGGCAACACAGTAAGCCATTCACCAGGGAAAAGGTTGGATAGGCATTAATTCCCCTACTGCAGAAACACTCACCATACAACGCTTAATTTGCAGTGGGGAATTTGATGTTACAATCACTTTCCAACTGCAGGCACAATGAAAGGTTGGGATAGGATTCAATACAAGATCACCACCACCCAAGTGTTGCAAAAACAGGTTAGAGAAATACCTTTTAGACTCACACTGGATATAGTGCACCCTGCCTCAAAGCAGGGAAAACTCAGGTGCAGCCAGACATGTTTGTTTTGGCAGGGTTAAATCATTAAACCAGATCTTCCTCTCCCCAGACTACTGCCTATCATCCCACAGCTGTACCTGTAACCACCTGGGCAATCATGCTGAAAACAGCACCACTGAAACAAACTCAACACTGTGACTAGAGCTGACCGGATGGCAAGCTACCACAGATAGCAGCCAGGGCAGAGGAGAGGGATGCGACACTTTCCAGGATGGATTCCCATCTGAGAAGCACCATCCAGTGAAAGGTGTCTTCAGTGCCCTCAGCCCTTTTAGCCCACACCTCAAATTTCAGCTGGTCAGGATACTATCAGTTCAAAACAGCACCCAGATGTTTTGAGGAGGACAGCACCACATTTGCCATCCACAGCTCCTCAGAGATAAAAAGTTAAGGAAATGTCTTCCTGCCTAGCCAATAAAGGGCATCACACTTCTCTAATTACATGAAGCACTATTTTCTGATGAAAAAGCATCTAACTGAAAAGTCTCCCACCAGCTCTAGTACAGTCTCATCAAATAGTTCCTCAGCATGACTTCAAATTACACCTTGCAAGAAAATTTCTTGATTTAACTCCCTCAATTGATCATAACACCAAAGGGGATCTCCACTGATAATTAAACTTCCCAAATGAAAGCCTGAGACACGCTGGCAGGAATTCACCTGAAACAACCCATCGCCCATAATCTGCCAGGGACTCAGCCTTGGTATTGAGCAGAAAAAAATTAATGCTCTGGGAAACAATATTTAATAAGTGAGCTTCTATTTCCTTAAACCCAGATAAAATGAAGACAGATCTTTGCTTAGCCAAAAGTCCTGGTCGTGTCATTCAGCATACAGCAGTTGTGGTCCTTGGACAACATTGCTCGGAAGAAGGTGGGAAATGTCCTTAGGGGATAAGGAAGTAAGTTAGACAGCAACAGAAGTTGGTCTGTTATTAAAACAATAGTGGAGAAACAAACAAAACATTAAGAGCCCCAACCTTCATGCAGAACAAAAAGTATCCTGCACAGACACGGGACACATCTAATCATACTGACAGAAGAAAGGAAGGAGAAGGCTTCCCCAAACACCGTTATTTCACAAAGACGAAGGGCACAGCTGAATTGAGATTTTCAGGTGCAGAAAACAAGCAGATCAAAGTGGGTATAAATAATTGGATTTTGCTATGTCCCTGAGCAGTGGGGAGCAGGTGGAGGCCAGCAGGTAGGTCATGGTGAGCAGTGGCAGCTCCAGCTGGAGGCAGGGCCATGAGGCAGCAGCAGACCCTGGTCACCCTTGCCAAGCAAGCCATGAGCATCCTGCCTGAGTGATGGGCTGGATTATGGACCTGTGGCCACTCCTATGGATCAGCATGTCTGCAGGTCAGATGTTTCTTGAACAGGCACACTCCCAGCACTGCTGCACCAATTAAAAAACTGTCCCAATTAACAAAACGCTGTCTCAATAAAAACTTCCTCCATTACCAAAAAGAGTACTGAATTGAAGCAAAAGGTCCCTTTACTGGGAAAGCAGGAGTTGTTTTTGTGAATGAGGTGGAAGTGTTTGAAGAGCTTTTTCAAAGGAAACACTCCGTAACAAACCTCAAAAGAACTGCTCACACAAGGCAGAACACAGCGTGTGCTGGACCCACACTCGTTCAGGGAGGAAGTGGAACAGGAATTTTAAGTGGTCAAGTCATGGGGCTCCCTGTGCCTTATGCCAAGGTGGTTGCAGGCTTCTGAGAAAGGTTTTGCTCTCCCTGGGTAACCGTGTATGCAAATTAAGCATTCAGAGTCAGGATGGATGGGGCTTTGAGTAACCCCATGGCAGGTGGATTGGACTGCATGGAACTTCAAACGTTTCTTCCAATCCAAACCATTCTAGGATTCTATGAAAATTCAAATTATGCTACATCACTCCTTTAGGCTTCTGCAATCAAAACAAAGCAATTAGAATTCATTTTTGTTAATTTAGTTTTTCCAACGATTTGCAGGCCATTCAAGGGCTTGCCCCATGCAGCATTCCAAGTGAGATCTATCAGCCCTGCACCCTGGTGTGGCTGTTGGAGAGTGACTCAACACAGTGGAAGAATTAAGAAAAACTTCCATTTTCTGAAGAAACCAAAGTTAGTTTCTAAATGAACACACAAGCTGAATTTAAAAATATATTACGACCTTCTGAGGGCACTTGCATGACTACAGACCTAATACTAAAGCATTTTGCAAGTATGATTTGCACCATACAGAAGAGAAGCTGACTGTGAAAGGAGCTAAAATGTTTGCTTTTAGATTCAGTATTCCCACATTCCAGACATGATTCAAGGGCTGGGGAGGGATCAGCTCCTTCCAAGCACCACATGCTCATCATTGCAGGCACAGACAAGCACTTCACACCCCTTGGCTGCTGTGTGCAGACACATCCTCTCCTGCAGCAGAGAGGCTGCTGCCCATCTGCAGTTTCAGGGGTGGCTCTTCCAAGTAATTCCCACTGTAAAATTCTTCAGAAAAGCCTTCCCCTGAGAGACAGTGCCCTGATGCATACTGGAATGATGCAGCAATGACTGAATCCTACCATCTGATCCAACTAGTACTGCCCATTGACCAGACACACCCCACTGACCAGGGTCGCTCAGTGCTGAAGGAAACAAGAAGTGCACGACTTGGATGGGCCACTGATGCCTCAGCTGCCTTGAACAGCATGAGAAGCTCCCACACGAGGAAGCCTAAATGAGGCAGTCTGGGTAGCCCAATCCAAGGCAGAGAAGCATGCTGAGCACCAATGGTGTGGCCACATCCCCACTGTAACTGGGATATGGCAATGTTCCAACTTATTGGGCAGTAAATGACTCCCTTTCTCTGCCAGTCCATGACATGAGCCTCACCAGGGACCGTCGTTTTGTGATGGGAATTGGTTGTGCAGGTCAGTCGCAGAGCCTGGCTGCCAGGACTACAGGATATGCCTACATCAGTGTAGCCTAGACATACACCCACAGAAAAATGAGAGCAGAAGATGGTGCAAGGAGGTGGAGCAAAGGAGATAAAGCATGGGGCTATATGGAAAAAAATTCAGTCTCAGAAGTGTTTTGCAAATTATCCTACAAGCCATCACTGCAAAGACTTCACAGCTCCTAAAGTGATGGGTTTACAACAAAATGCCTCAGAAAACTGCATCTGTTTTAGGCATTTAAGTCCAAAGTAAGTACAGAGCATGGCAAATCATACAAGCATGATGTTTGATTAGTATGTCAGTGGGGTAACCAAACATTCCTATTTTCACACACAGATATCAGAACCTAGTTTTGATATATTCTACTTAAATAAATCTCATCAGAAAAGAGCTAAAACACTGATGTGGAATTAAATTTCACAGTGAGGAAGGTGTGGAGGATTTTTGCTTTGGGTAAATACTCTTTTCTTAGGCACAAGTTCACCATTCAGCTCTCTCCTGCTCTGGGACAGGAGAGCTGTTGTTTAAGAAGAGTTTTGCCTCCACCTAATCCAAACATTCAAGGCTGCTGATGGGGAAGAACTGGGGAAAAGAGGCATCCAAACACAGCCCAATTCATATTTATCTCAGAACATCTATCAAAACTATAACAAAAGGCTTCCCACTCCTGTGTCGGATGAGAGCAAGACTTGCTGAAGTTTGTGGGATTTTAACGGGTTTTTTTTCCCTCAAAAAGCAAAGATGACACTGACCAGCCAAACTGTGAGCCAGACCACAAGCCACACATTTCAGATCTCACTGCTGACAATGCCATGCAGAGGGATCCTGCACCACCTCAACACAGGACTCCACACTGGGCAGCCCCAAGAGGGATTTGAGCAGAAAGCTGCTGCATGTAATCATTGAAGGAGCAGGGACAATGCAGAAATACCAGGAGGTAAGAAATGCAAAAAGTTGACAGACTTGGCCTGAGCCTAGCCATGAGGTCACTGCAAAATACACTGCAGATTCAGCCCCCTGGTTTGCACAAGGAGAAGCATTACCTTGTAGCCACTCTTAACAGTTTATTTTGCCATCTGTGTGGCAGAAAGCCAGGTCTTACAACCCACATCTCTCCATGAAGAGAGCTAGTTCTAGCTCCCTTGGAAGCACAAGTCAACTTACAGAAGTAATTCACTCCTGTGAGCAAAAAACCAGATGTGTCATCTACTTTTTATTCAACCCCATCAGCGTTGTAGTTATCTAATCTGTAGGCTAAAATCTTACTCAGATTTCTGAATTTACTGAAATAAGTAATAGCCACCTGCACCTCCCTACTCTTCATGCAGAAGCCTGGTCTGCTCCAAAAAATGCTCCTGCAATCCAGTGACAGAGAAGTGAAGCCACGCAGCACACAGTCCTGTCAAGGGAAGTTACACTGCTCTCCTTAAAAATAATTGTGTCCCTATCACCAAAATACAGTGTTTGGAGTAAGTGTGCTCTTTTTATTGGCAGAAAAATTACTAATATCATCCAGTCTAACTTTTTATAACATTATTATATTTTTCCACATCATCATTCTGGCATCAAAGGAAATCATTCCTAATTATGTTTATGGGACTGGGGGAATACACAGAGAGACCTAGATATGACAGTCTAGGAGAAGTATGGTGAAATGCATAATGCAACACCTCTCAGAACATGTACAGCGATGTCTGTCCCCATGTCACTTACCTAGAACAAGAAACTTCGAAGTATAATAAGTTCTGCTGCTGCAAGGTGCTTTAAGTGACAGCAAGAAGGAAACAAACTGGCTGTAAATATTCTGCTTAGCTCCACTCAGCTGGGACTTGCAAAAGAAAATAGGTGGGTTTAAAGCAAGGTAAGTGAAACAAATGGTAATTACCATTTTCACCCCAAGGGTCTGAACAGGAGCATGAAAAGCAAAGCACTGCTGTTGTGTTTTTGATGGTGCTCTACACCATGCTGTTCTGCTCTCCAGGTATTTCCTGTGAAGGAAAAAACAGGTTCAAAAGTTCTCTAACATCTGTGACCATTTATCTGGAGCAGCCAAAGTACAGCAGTGTGGTTTCATCACTGATACAAGTTTCTTTGGGGGTCATCCTTGTGTTTCTTCACATGCCAACCAGGTTATGAGGGGCAGGATTCCTCTTGATTAGCTTCAGCCTGCTCCAGAGCAGACACAGGGACTTAGGGCATCATCTCACCCCCCTCTGTAACCAGCAGGCTAAGACAGGCACCTCCAGGCATAAACTTACCCCTTGGAGGAGAGATGGGAGCTATGGCCCTCCAGAGTTACTTGCTTTCCCTAGCTACTGCAGGGCTCTAGCAAACATCTACAAAAACTCCACCAGACTAATGCTCAAGACAGGGACTGCACGTGGACCCAGCTGAAGGAAAAAACACCTCAATGAATTTTGACAGGTCTTTCTGTGGACAGTTAATAATAAGGATGTGAAAGTCTCTGAATAGTCTTAGGGGTTTTAACAACTCAGACATGCACTTCTCTCACAAGAGCAACAACTCCTCCTTACATTTGCTTTCCTCAAAAATAATAGTGTTTTCTGGAGAAACACTTGGATTTCAGGACTGTCCAAGCACTGATCCTAGAGCTTCCAGAGCAAAGCATAAACATTTTGCTTCTGCTCTTCTCCAGTTACTTAGCTGTTACACTTTTCACTGTATTGCTTGTGTTGGTACTTTTCCTGAACTATAAAGCTGCTAGAAGCCAAATTTCTGTTCCCATCTCACAGAAGTTCTCACTTCCAAAATCCCAACAAACACCTATTGTTTTTCTCCTCCAAGATGTAGCACCTCCACCCTAATCCATCTATCCAGCGCCTTCATTTTGCTCGCAGTGCCAGAACATTTTGCTCCTTTTTTCCAGCCAACTGCACAGCCAGACATTAGGTCGTGTCTAATGTACCTGTACTCAGCACAGACAGACATACAATGGTACAGCACTTCTGCACTTCAAACCTAGATCAGCCCAGTGCTGTATTCTTCTCAATGGCCTCCTCTCAGCTTTTGGAAGCTATAAGCACATAAACCAGCCTGTCCCTGCAACCTGAGACAAAGAGTAAGTCTTCAAATCACATATGTTACAGGTCACCCTGTTTTGTGAACTTTTTGGAGAGAGAAGAACAAAGTGGCATGCAGCAGCATCCTTTCTTGGGCAGTATCTCACATGGGTCATCAACCAGCTGTCAGGCAGTGTGCAACCCCAAGGAAAATTTCATCAGCAACCTAATGATAAAAGACTATATTCTGGTTACCTGAGATAACTAATCCCCTCTGGAATATTTTCTAAAGATACAACAAATTATTTAGTTTGTTAACTGAAACTGCTTTATAAAAGAGTTACTTCAACAAAACAACCCTAGTTCTAAAAATTCAACAATGCATTTTTCCAATAGTTTAAGAATTTGTCACCTGACAAAAGCAAGCTACTGTTCAGTTTAAGGAAACAGTTCATTTATCAAATCACAGTAATTTCTTGTTCAGTGCATTTACTCCTGCTGCATAACTATCCCAATAAACCTCCTACATCAGCATTCCCAAATGAAGCTATGACTAGCATTAACAATGGACTGATTTTGCTATGGTTTGAAGCTTGTACTTTTTTTCCCCCCCCTTCCTTTCTTATTTTCCAGGATTGGTTTGGCTTACTGACTCCAGATTTCACAGTAAACAGTCTGGGGCAGCAGATTCTTTGGAAGCATGTTCTCCCAAGCCCTGATGTCAGAATGCTTTACCCATAAAATTAAAAGGGGATTTTGCATGGCATCTCTTTTATAGCAACAAAAAGTGGCACTACACCACAACCCACAAATACCCACCAAACTCAAGGCAAACTCACCTTTGGTTTAATCAAGCCACCGAACCAACATGGCCCACTGCCAACACATAGAGCAGCACAGTTACCAGTGCAGACTTGTTTCCTTACAGCTCCAAGTGCATCATCTGCAGCCGTAAATGTACCCACATGCCTGATACCACCATTGCCTTTCACCTCCCAGACATCATCCTCACTGCTCTGTGGGCTGAGCTCTCTGTGCAGCATCCCAGACCACTTCACTCAAACACTGCTAACCAGAGTTACAAATATTTTCTAGAGAAACACCATACTATTTGCTTTGCCAGCTGAAACTTCAATGATATAACCTAGCTGCTAACTCATGTTAGCAAAGACCTACCAGTGAAGCAGCCTGTGCTTCCCAGCCTCGAGGTGACACAAATCTGAAGAGAGCTCTCCTAGATGTATCAGGCAGAAAACTGAAGCAGCAATTGCCTCTGCAGCTGGGATGCCAGTGAGCAGCTGCCAGCAGCAAACTCTTCAGTAGGCACAACTGCAGCCACAGACAATGTGCATGCACACTACAGCTCATTCTTCTCAGTCGTATTAAAATACCTGGTAGTCTCTTGCAGTCAGGTCCACACACATCCACGTGAATCATGGCACACACTTTCTCTTTGACAGAACGTGTTTCAGGAATAAGTAAATTATCTGGTATGGGGCATTTTAAACTGCTTACCTGAATCAAAACTGGGGATAAACCCTAGTTAAACAAAAAGCTCATTGACATTATACGTTTTTAAACTCCACATTGGCTTATAATAAACTTTGTGCAATGGATGACTCAAAAAGGCACTAAATTTCAATAAAACATAGCTTGCTCAGTAAATAAGGGTCGTAATTAAAAGCAAGTCCTCAAAAGCAAGATATTAAGTGAAATCCTCATCCTTGTAATTAAAAAATTAAATGGGCCACTAAGATCTACAAGGAAAGATACAAATGAATTACAAGGATGCAGAAAATAAGGCAAAAGTGAATTGGGAAATTTGTACAGCTCAGGAAAGCCTGCTAAGATATTTCACTGCTAATCTTGTGAAAAGGAACCCAAGAGTTACTCCTCATCTCAGAAAGGGGCAGGAGAAAGAAGAATGTAAGAAAATATGATGCTAAACACTACCATTAAGTAGACTAATAAATTTAATGTTTCCGACAATATAGCAATCACATGGATCTCTCAGAAAAAGGGTCAAGACATGGCACAGAAGGCACTAAGGAACTGGTATGATTTACAGAAAAATTGAAGGAGGGATCCTGTGTTGCTGTGAAATAAAGTTTTCTGAACTGCTTTTCACTTGAATAGGAAAAAACAAAAACAACAAGACCAAAAACAAAACCAAACAGAAACTGAAAAATTATACCTAGAACCAAACATCTCACAGTATTCTATTTTGGAAACTCTGAAGTCAGGCACTTCTGATACCATTCACAGGATTTATGATCCACCACCTTGGTGATCTCCGGCAGCATCAGGGACCCTGGCAACAGCAGCAGCTGCCAGTCGACTCACCATCGAGGGCAGGCGGCTCCAGCCAGTGCTGCCAGGGCAAGAGGCATTAGATTTCTACAAACCACAACAGGAAGGTGGGAGCCCCAGCTCCTGATTCCTGATACCCCCGAACTGCCCAGGAACCACAGGCAATAGTCAAGAGTCCTGCAACAAGTGGGCCCGTCACATGGCAAGTGATAGCCCTCATGTTTTGTTTGACCATCAGACTCAGTTACGCCTTTTTCTTTCCCTTTCTTTTTCTTTTTTTTTCTTTTTTTGTTTCCAGTAGGTTTTAGTAGCCAGTAACGTTGCAACAACTGCACTAAGGAGGAAGTGCCCAAGTACCAAAACAATCCCACCCTTATGGCAGAACTGTCATACCTTTTTCCAAAGTCCTTGGGGTTTCCAAGAACCTCAAAAGTTTCTTGAGATAAACACTTAGACCATTCATGCCTTCTTTTATGCTCAGTGGAAAGCAGATGAGTACATGAGCACGTCAGGTCACAACTCATTTATTTAAGTGTACTGGGTTGAGGTGAATCACACCCCAGGAATGTCCAACCCTCCCCTGGCTGAACACCTTGGACATGGATGAGTACATATACCCAGATGAATGCCACCTTCAACACCATTCAGCACATGGCCGATTTCCAATGATTTTGACCCTGGGATGATGAAGGATGGGGCTATAACAGGTAATGAAAAAACCCCTAGGATACTGCCAAACAGACAGAGCACCCACCCTGGGTTACTAACTATGGGTCAGTATTGACACAGCTGACCCCAACCAGCTCTGCCTGAAGCACTGAAATAGCTCTCCACACCACACAGCCTCACAGTGCTGATGGTCAGTAGCACCAGTTTCTTCACATACAGTGTTAAGTCAACAGGACTTCTTAGCTCACCCTTCAGCAGAGGCAAAGGGGCTGTGTCGCATCCCCATATGCCTCTGTCACCAGGATGGCACAGCCAATAAATCTCACCAGGATCAAGCCAGCATCTACCCAGCACATCTGCAGACAAAGTAACTCACACTCTTTTCCTCCTGACCCACTCTACACCGATGCTTTTGGCATCACAGATATGGGTCAAGAGAAGATAATTAAACTTACCACTTTGTTTTCTACTCACTTAGAGCTGGGATACAATTGGAAGCGACATTTCTGAAAGGCTATCAAAGTCTCATTAACCTGTCCTCAAGGTTGAGGAGCTTGCTAGAGCAAGGGTGAACTAAAGGTAGCGGAGGCAATAATTGCAATAAGACCCCTGCCCTCTTTCACTCGAACCATATTTCTCCCTCTTTTCTTTCCCAGCTGCTTTTTCTTCTTTTCCCACCACTCCTTTTTTCCCTTCCACTCACATACACTAGGCCATCAACTGTGCTCAACACCAGGCAGATTGGCACTTGCTCCTGTCATCTCAGATTCATGCTCTTAAGGTTGGAAAAGGACTCCAAGATCACCATATCCCACCATTTACCGTGTCACACAACTTAAAGCAGAGACACAGAGCTCAGGCCCACCACCATGAGAATGAACGTTACCTGCCATCTGGCAAGAGATTACACAGGAAAAAGGAGGAAAAAAAAAAAAAAAAAAAGGGGAAAAAGAAGGAAAAAAAAAAAAAAAAGAGGGAGTGACAAATCTTTCAACAGTACACCTTGGAACTGGTTTCTCCAGTAACTGGTTAAAGAGTTACTAGCTTCCTCTTCCCTGAGTCAGTTGCTTCCGCTTAGAAAAAATATGGCAAGAATATACTCCAGGAGGAGTCAAGAGCATATTGCGTCTCACCCACACAACTGAGCTGCTTGAATTAGAAGCCTAGTAGGCCTCAGACTTCTGTTACAGCCCACTCCAACAAAGAAGTGCCTTCTGAACACACCTCCTCACTGTTAAGCACAGCCCTACAAGCAGCAAGGCTCAAAACTTTACAAATACCACCAAAGTGGCGTAAGTCGGGGACTAAACACCCATTAGTTCCCCTGCTCAAGAAAAGGCTTTATTTCGAAGCCAATGTGACCATCTAAAGAACGCATGTGATGGAGCACAGTCGAGGTCTGTCCCTGTCAAATCGTTCAAAATGCAACATACTCAAAATACTTGAATGCTAAGTAAATGTCAAGACTTGTAGCAATGCATGAGCTTGCTCCTGTTTTGTGCCAGGGCCAGGACTTGCAGCTATGGAGTCTGCGCCATTACACAGTCCCTCCTCTTTTGCATTAGATGGAAAGCTTGTCCAAAAACATGTTAGTTGGCTGCTGAAGGTAACAGAAGTCCACAGAGTACCTGACAGGTAAATTTGCACCTGTTCTTTCCAAGTTTTCATTGTATTTGCCTCTAACTTGGAGACAGCAGACACTCAAGCATCAGCGAGTGACTGAAGGGCTTCAAGAGGCATTGCTGTCCCACTGCAGAGGGTCCCACATGACACCGGCATTGCCATGTGTGACCACATCTTCACCACTTGTCCCCATGGCTTAGCAGAGTCCACAGAGGTGGGAAAAGGGAGGCAGGGTAGGATACCGCTAGTTCTGCTGATGTTGGACTACACGTTGAAGTTGTTGCTCGAGCACAAAGTAACAGCTGCAAATGACCACAGGGAACATGCTAACTCATGAACCTTCAGCACCATTATCATCTCAGCTTTCCTGCCCATATCTGCAGCCTCTCTAGAGCTGCAACTGCCTTTCTGTCTTGACTCTATACAGCACCTACAAAAACACCACCTTGCTCCAAAACTAAGGTTTCCAGCAGCTGACACTAGAACCAACTACCAATTCCATATGTAGTCTCAATCTTCCTCTCCAGCCTTAGCTGCATATAAATTTCCTCTTAATAATTTTTAGTAAGTTCCCCTTGCTCCACCCCATCTGCCACACACATTCACACATACATATGCAAAAAAAGATGAGAGGCACCTGTCAGCCAGGACAGCTGCCTGCAAAACGCTGACAAACCAAATGGAGACAAGTCCCTGTCCTGATCACAGGAGTTGGTTCGGGAGCAGCAGACTGCAGGAACTCCTGGGGTACGGGGCTAGCTCGAGCACTATGAGCCCTATGGTCGATACTGGCATTTTTGGTAAATTCTCAGTCTCTTTTGCAGTTTGACGAAGGAAGCCAAGCACAGCATGGCAGTCTCTCGGGAGCTACCCTGGACATAGAAAGGCCGTCAAGGACGGCTTCTCCTTAGCACCTGGGCCTTCACCTCCAGCACAGCACGTTCCCTGCGCCGCAGAGAAGACAAGCAAAAAAAAAGGGGTTAGTTCGGGAGCAGGCACACACGGATGCATGCTCCCCAGCTCCGCGCTGGCCCTCTCCATCCCTGGCAGTTCCCTGGGGACACTCGCTCCGGCAGCGCCAAGAAAGGCCCTTCCCGCCAGCATTGTGGGGACGGCAGAGCGGCTGCGACCCGACCCGGCAGCCCGGGCTGAGGTCAGGCGAGGGGACGGGAGAGCTCCCGGAGGGGACCGCCCGGGGGCCACAGCAGGCCCTGAACGCGCACGCTGCGCCCGCCGCAAGATGGACGCGCCGCTACGGCCCCCGCCCGCTCAGCCTCAGACTCACCCAGCCGGGGGGCTCGGGCAAGCGGCGAGGAAGCACAGCGACAACCCCCACCTCCCCGCTGCCGCTTTAGATCTCCTACGCGGGTCCGCCCCAATGAATGGGAGGTGCTGTTCCACGTGGGAAGAGCCCCACGTGGTGCAGGGATGGGCTAGTAGCGGGGGGATGAGGGGGAGGGGCTGATGGGTGCGCAAGCGAGCTCGCAAGGCAGGTGGAGGTTACCTGCGCGGGGCAGAAAGGGGCTTCCCAGGCCGGCTATCTGCCGCTCATTTGGCGTGGACTAAAAAGCTACTCGGTTTTTCTTTTCCTCCTCATGCTCCCTGGGAGTGAGAACTGAGGGCCTGGATTGTACTGAATCATCCATTCAGCTGTAGTGCACACCATGCTCTGACAGCTGCTGGCTTCTGCAGAACACGGTTGAGCAAGAGATGCCGGCATGAAATTGATGCAGTGGATAATCATAGAATCAATCAAGAGACTGTTAAGGGTTTGGAATGGACCTTAAAGATCATCCGGTCCTAAACTCTCCTGCTGTGGACAGGGACACCTCCCACTTGACCAGGTTGCTCAAAGCATTAGTCAATCTGTCCTTGAACACTGCCAGGGTTGGGGCATCCACAGCCTCCCTGGGCAACCTCTTCCAGTGTCTTGCCACCCTCACAGTAAAAAACTTCTTCCTATTATCTAACCTAAACTTCCCCCCTTTTCAATTTTTACCCATTACTTCTTCTTCTATCACTACAGTTCCTGACAAAGAGTCCCCTTCCAGCTCCCCTGTAGGCCCCCCTAAGATACTGGAAGGCTGCCGTGAGGTCTCCACACAACCTTTTCTCCAGACTGAACAGCCCCTGATAAGGACAGTAGAACAGCATTTCACTCCCTTGATAAGGGACAACATTTGACTTCTTACCAGGGACAGTAGAACAGAACAGCACAGCCTTGGAGAAATAAATAAAGGATGTAACTTAGGCAAACAGAAGTCATGCAAAACGCAAGCAGGATGCCAGCTCAGCTCTGCAAGGCTGAAAAGTAGAAGTTAAGCAAAACAATGACACTGCACTTAATCAAAATCGGGAGTTAAAGATCAGTCCCCTGAACAGGACACTGGATGTTGAAGACAAACCCCAAAGAACCATGGAAGGACTTTGATAAGGGGTGTGACTATGTTAAATGAAGTCCAGGAAGGGGGGATAGCTAATGAATAAGTAATCAGTGTTTATGATAAAAACTGTACACCTGACACTTGGGGCATTGATTAGAGGAAATATCCTCCAAGTGACCAGCATGCTATAATAAAGAATGCCTGCTATCTAGTACTCAGAACCGTGCTAGAAAGTTTCTAGCCATCTGATTTCAGTATCACCCCAACTCTCTCCATCTGTCTTCACAGGAGAGGTGTCCCAGTCCTCTAACCAACTTTGTGGGCATCCTTTGGACTTGCTCCAACAGTTCCATGTCCTTTTTATGCTGGGGACACCAGAACTCCAGGCGGGGTCTGACAAGAGCAGAGTAGAGGGGGAGGATCACCCTCAGCCTGCTGGCCATGCTGCTTTTGGTGCAGCCCAGGATCCAATGATGGTGGACACTGGTGGACTTGAATTAGGCTTTTGACATAACTTCCCATGAAGCACAATACTCCCAATCAGGAAAATACACTGTTGATGAAACTGTCATGGCTCTCCCCAAAACTGGGGCAAACAGCCCAAAAGAGCTGTGGATGTTGGAAGGAGAACAGCATGGGGTCTGTGCCAGGCTTGGCAAGATCCCATTTCCACTACCATTCCTAAGAGACCATTATGGGGAAATTGTCCAGTGCACTGCAGGATGAGAAAGCATCTGAACATGAATCTTGAAGAAACTCCAAAAATAAAGTGGAATTCTAGAAAGGAGGAGAGTGATAGTTAAGGAAAGAAACCAAATAAGCAGTGAAGAACATTTGGCTGAGCAACAATTCAAATTGCATCGGAGGAGGTTTAGATTGGATATTAAAAAAAACTTCTTCACAAAAGGGTTGTGAAGCATTGGAACAGGCAGCCCAGGGAAGCGGGGGAGTCACTATCCCTGAAGATATTTAAAAGATGTGTAGGGACACTGAGGGACATGGCTTAGTGGTAGACTTGGCAGCACTGGGTTGATGGTTGGGCTTTATGATCTGAGAGGTCTTTTGCAACCTAAATGACTCTGATTAGAAAGAGATCAGGAAATCACAGTGGATCCCAAAAGTCATGTGAAACTGCTGCATGGGACTATATGGTACTAATGAAATAAAAAATACTACCAAAAAGAACAGTATCTTTCTAGTAGAGCACCTTACTTGAAACATATGTAGGATGTAGAAAGTAATTATGAACCAATAGTGCTGAAATTGGAGTACTGTGCTTATTTTGACATTTAACCATAAAGAAATCCATCCACTTGGTGGAATCCTGAAAAAAATAAGTAGGAACCCCATTCATTAAAGAAAAAAGTAAGGAATTGTTTTTCTTTTCCAGAACAAAAGTAGAGCAATAGAACAATCCTGCAGTGATTAAGAGGCAAAAGTATAAACAGTAAGGAAAGAAACTGTTGAATGCCAATTACAGCTGCACCATGCCCATTAACAGTTACCCATTGGAGAGACTGGAGGACATTTTGGGGGTAAGCATTCACAAAAACCCCTAAAACAATGTTTTACTGCTGTGTTTCTTCATCAGCTTCTCCATGTGAAAACAACAGCTATACCTGTCATGTTGCCATCTGCTTCTGCCTGTCACTGCTATAGAGCCCTGGTTCAACTCCTGTGTTATTAATAGATGTAGATGCATAAATAAGGGGAGTTGTGGTCTGAGATAAAGGCTCCTAAAATTGCTCTGGAAAAAAAGCCCCTCTTTTATGCCAAGCTGAAGTACCCAAGAACACCAAGTACCAATTAATAGGAAAAAAACCCCAACCAAACATTTCTGAAATTTCTCCTTTTTTTGCTAGAATTAAACTCCGTATTCAAAAATCATTTGCTGCACCTTAATCCTTCCTTGCTCTTTAATTAAGCAGCTGGTCAGCCTGTCCTAGTTAATTTTAATCTGTGGAACCCAGGAGTAGCATTATTCTCTTCTATCCTGGGCCTCATTTTGTTTCTTTTGACCCTGCTATTTGTTGGCTTTCTTTTTCTTGCACTGGAGAAGACAATGAACAATTCATACCTACTTCCATGTCTGTGTTTTGCAGGCTTTTATACATCTTTATGAAATATATATTTAACCAGATCTTCGTTTCTAGTCTGGGAGGATCCAGTCAACTTAGTCATCCTTTTCATGGAAGTTATTTTATGCTTTTGGTCATGATCAGTGCCCTCACTGGACCTTTTGCCATCTCATTCTAAGTAAGATACCTGAAGTGAACTAGCTGGTTCATAATCTAGAAAGACCTGATCACATCCCAGCTGTCTACTGGGAATGGTCCCTGGGGCATACTATCATCCCAAACATGCCTGTGTGTTGTTCTAAGATAGTGTTTAGTTGTTACAGGCAAAAACTGTGCCAGGGTGGCACCAACATTGTGGTGCTGACTCCTTCTATACTTGTAATTTAAACAAGGTGAAGGAACACTCATGGAACTTAATCACGCTTTTGCTAAATTTTTTTGAAAGGCCTTTGGCACAGTTTTCATCCATACCAACAAACAGTATCCCAAATAATCCTTAGACACAAGAGCTGTTAGGACAAGCCTGTGGCCATTCCCTGTTTTCAAAAAAGCACCATATTTTGGAGGGTAAGAGAATTTAATAGTGTGGGTACTAACCATTCTGTTCCATAATAATTTTCTGTCTTCAGCAAGCTTAGTAGACTAACAAAAAAGCAGTCAATACAGCTGTTTGTGGAACAGTGCTTAGGGACACACCTTATGTTTAACTACCAAGCACAGATGTGGGCTGGATGTGTGAAACTAAGTGTGAGATGAATACTGCCTTGTCTACCACAAGACCATGACAGATAAGGCAGTGAGGAGGCCAGAGCTGCTTTGACTAAGCAGTTCGACATTTCCTGCAAAATTTATCAAGCCAAATGTGAAGATGTAACAAAATGTGTAAATGGGGAAATGCAGTAGCTCTCTACCAGTTTAACGAAAAAACAGTTAACTAGTGGTTAATGACCTCTAACAGTACATGACTGAGGTCACCCCCAAGATGTCCCAACAACATCTGAGTCATTTGTATCATCCCAGTCTCAGAGGCTGGACTTGTGTAACTAAAGAAGATGGGACTTGTTCTCTGTCTCTGAGGACAGGTTGCACAACACAGCTTACATCCATACAGCAAAACCTTCTTTTCCAAAACAACTCCATAGCAGGGTGGCCACCTCCAAACTGCTCACTGGGAAGAATAATCTGATGCTGTCCCATGAACTGTGTGCACGCATTTCCTGGGAGAGGGCTGTCTTGCCTAGACCATACCTGTAGCAGGAACTGTTTAACACCATGGGCAGTTGAGGACTGGTACACCATCCTAACCCCTCACCATCCTCTATTTGCTGATACAGGTGTAGCCTGTATCAGCAAATAGAGTAGCTCCAGAGAGGCTGGAGCTTTGTTGTAAACCTAGAACCAGACAAGACAGTTTTGGACAGGTGGCTTTGGCATTTCCTTATGAGCAGCTCAGACACCACACCGAGTTGTTGTAGATTTTAGCCCCCAGAACGTGACTTTCTCTCACTTACTAGGCAAAAGAATAAGACATCTTCCTCAGCATTGTACATTTTGTTCCCAGAGCTAAATTAACTTCCTGGCATCACAAGCCTGTGAACCCCCCTAGGTCTGGCCCTTGATGATCCAAAGTATGGTCCAAATACTGTGTTTGATCTCAGCCTCCTACTCTGTACACAGCAGCCCCACTTCCTCCTTTTTAAATTTTGTTTCTATTTATACAGTTAACAAACCTTTCCGCATTCATCTTCACAGATCTTTGCAAGGTCTAACTCAGCTTGACTTTTGGCATTTGGTGCTGTATTCCTACAGTTTTTGACCTTCAAAACATAGCTACATAGACTGACTGACCTCTTTATCTGTTCCCACAGACTGTTTACACCTAGCATCCTTCCTTGGACAGTCATTCATCCAGGTAACTCAGGAAAATGTCCTTGTTCATTTTCCCTTTGTTTGGCATTCTAGAAAGATTTTTCTACCTCTGATGTAAAATCTCATACACCCTCATATGCAATCCCAGAGCTTGTCAAATTTATTAACTCCAGTCACTACTTTTCTTAAATTTCTTGATGTTTTCTCTGTGGAAAAATAAACAAACAAACAAAACCCAGAAAGATCTTTTTTAACCTTTTCCCCATTCTGTTGAAATGCTACCAACACTCTGATCCAATTTTTCTTACAGTAACTAGTTCTTCTACGGCATGTTCACTACCAAAACTAAATCCCAAATACAGCCCCCTTTGCTTGTAGAGATACACAACTGTAATACCACATCCATTTATGCTTGAGTTTGCAACTCTGACTCACACTGAGCTGCTGCCCACCATGAACCCCAGATCCCTCTCTGCAGGGCTGCTCTCCAGCCACTCCTCTCCCAGTTTATACTTGTGCCTGGCATTACTTCATCCTGGGTGCAAAATCCGGCATTTGGACTTGTTAAATGTCATGCTATAAATCATAGCCCAATGTTCCAACCCATGTAGATCCCTCTGCAAAGCCCCCCATCCCTCAAGAAAGCCAAAAGCACCTCCCAGTTTGGTATCACCAGCAACCACAGTAATGGTGCACTGAACTCCTGCATCCAGATCATTGGTAAGTACAGGAACAGGACTGGCCCTAGAACTGATCCCTGAGGAGCACCGGTGGGGACTGGTCACCAGCTGGGTGTAGCCCCATTCACTACAGCCCTTTGAGCTCTGCCCTTCGAGCTCTGCCCTTCAGCCAGTCCTTCACCCAGTGCACCATGACGGTTTTATGTGCCATGTTCTTCCATACTCAGATCTTGTTTCTGTGGTCCTCTTACATTGCTCACATACACCCTTTGCACCCTCTTCACAGAATGGGTCAGGTTGGAAAGGACCACAGTAGGCCATTTGGTCCAACCTCGCTGCTCAAGCAGGGTCATCCTAGAGCACATGGCACAGGACTGCAACCAGATAGTGCTTGAATATTCTCCAGTGAGAACATCTTTTCTGCTGCTTCTCTTTTTTTCCCAGCTCAGTCGTTGCAGTAATAGAGAGCTTTTGTTATTTCTGCCTTCCTACCTGAATTAGAGACAGTCTCTTCTATAGCAGGACCAAACTGTGATGGTAGGGCTCCATGTGTATGCTCTGTACGGCAGGAACTAGTGGCCTTGCATCATTTCCAGTCTCTCTTGATAGCCAAATTCTTAACTCTCGCTCTGCCACTGGTCCAGTTGATGGTTTCTGGGCACTTGAGCAAGGTCCGGGGAAAAAAACCAGGCAAGCCACACCGCAAGCGAGCAGGCTGTGCCTGTGATCACCACTGCTAAGTGCAGCGTACATGATTAGACTGGACCATGCTGTGTTCAAAGGCGTGTTCACACCTTGAATCCCCAGGAACCGGTGAGGCAGGAACAGCCTCCCGCACGGGGATCAGCCCGGAGCCCAGCCCGAAGCCCATCCCGGGCCCATCCCGGGCCCGCGGCAGAGGCGGCGGCGGCGGCCCCGGGCCAGGCGCCGTCCTGCGGCGCCCCCGTGCGGGCGGCCGGGGCCTTGCCTCCCGTCCCGCGCTGCCGCCGCCGCCTCTCCCGTTCCCTTCCCGCGGCGGGATCGGCGGGATCGGCGGGAGCCGCCTCCAGCCCCCGCCCAGACCCCGGGGCTCAAGCCTCAGCTAACAGTGGGTGTGGCTGGGGCTTCACCCTGTCACCCGCCGGGCCAGACCCCAGGTGTGCGCACCCCTGAGGTCCCCAGGGTTTATGGGGGGCTCCTGTCACAGCAGTTACTGCCGGCTTTAAGGACCGACCTTTGCTCCCCTGGCTTGACCTCCCACCACCGAACCTTCCTCTTTCCAAGAACACACAAAGACATTTGGGCACCTAAATCCCCCGATTTCAGTAGGATGTTGGTACCTAAACATATGTGTAGGTCTTAATTTCTTTCACATTCCCCAGGCAATGTGGAATTTTTCACTGAGCTAATGGGGAAACTCCCCAAGAAACCCCCTACAAACTCTCCTTTATTGACATAAAAATAAAGTAAAGTGAAAACCCCAACCGCGTAGCTGTGGAGCACCTGTGTTCCTTAGAGGTGGTGGTTGTGTTTCTCCACCAGAGATTATGTTGCACCCACGACACAAAGCAATAAACATCTAAGTGGAAAACCATTCCCACTCAAAGACTGTGCTCTAGTGATGCTGGGGGCAGTTTGGCTGGCTTAAGTAAGATGGATGCAGTTTGCAAAGTGCTGGTGGGGCTAATGCAGTCTCCCAAGTCTTGGCCAGGTGAGACACTGAGCAGGGTGACTGCTGAGCCCTCCTGACACCTCCACTGTGAACAACACAGTGGGGCACTGGCTCAAATCAAATTATTCCAAGGATGGTTCTTACTGCCATAAGAGCAGCCTTCCTGGATGTGGCCTGGAAGAAATGCTCCTGAGGGAAAAGCATCCTCCTCCTTATTTAAAGGTTCCCAAATATGGCCTGCAAAAGAAGCCATTACTGCAGCTTTTACTTGAACCTGCTTAATTATACCAGGAAATGCCTGGACTTTGATCCTCCTCTATTTGACATATGTCCATCTTCTCCCCCACAAACTGCACACCCTTTGGAAATACTCTTTTGGTCTCCCCATTGCTCCATGAAAAGTGGGGTCATTGCCCTCCGCAGCTCCTGTTCTTGCTGACACGTAAGTGTCCTGTTTCCATCCAGGACAGAGTTAATTTTTGCAGTAGCCATGAGGAGGGGAAGCCTGGAGCTGTGTGGATGTGGCTGGGAAGTTATTCTATACCACCTAATGTCAGTTGCTCAGGGCAGTCTTCAAGGAGAAAGGGCCACCCTTGCAGGAAACTTGAAGATGACAATGAAAATGCAGCATGGAATTATGTGCGTGTGGTGACTCCTGTTTAAGCTTGCCTAATGTGGCCCATTCCTCTTTGGACATTCTTAGTGTTTTACTATCCACTCCTAGGTTCATAATATGGCTTTATTTTAATGCACATATCTTGCATGCAATTCTCTAAGACTTTATGGGTTTTGGCTGCTGTTTATGCTTTTTTTTCCAGAGGAGTAATTATGTTCCACCCCAGTTGTGGTGCCATCTAGAAATTCCCCAGCCTTTCCCTCCCACAGGTAGCCTTTAATACTTTTCTCCAGAGCAACACAGCATCCTCCAGTCTCCCAGTAAAAAACCACGTGTTTGAGGCAAAACATCTGAGTAGCAAAACCAGAGGCAGCTCTGGTCTTTGCCCTGTCCTCTGAAGACCCTTGCTGTCTCTGAAATGTAGCAGCGTGGTATTCGCTGTCTCCAACTTCCCCTACTGTGTTTCCTTTCTCAGGTTCTGGCAGAATTAAATTCAGACAGAAAATACCTAATCACCTTATGCAATGTTTTCACCCCAAACAAGCCTGGTTCTCCTGGTGTTTGGAAGCCACAGAAGTGTTATGTGAAAACTTGTCTCCATCACTGGGAAAACCCATGCCCACCACTTGGCCCGGGGCCTTGACCTTGTGCAGGGTTCACTGAGCCTGACAAGACCATTACTGTCTCTCTCACCATGGAGCCTCTGCATTCCTGCCCAGTGACACAATGACTGCAGATGTCCTGGGACTGCTGAAGCTCATGACAGAGCTCAGATCCTGCCCATCGGTGACCATGCATAGCACAGACAGGAGGAGCACCAGGCTCTCACCCTTCCCTGCAGTCACTCAGTGAGGGGCGGCAGAGAATTGCTTGTAGAAATTAAGAGTGGGTCCCGCTGCCTGGGGAAGAGATTGGTGTTTGCTGTGATACCCTTTCCTCAGAGGTAAGAAATTGATTCCTGGTAAGTTTAGCGTTATCAGGAATTGTAGCAGTTTTCCTCAAAAACAAAAAGAATGCTTTGACTCTTTGTCCCTGAGGAATGAGATATATGACATACTGCCCTGGAAGAGGGAGCACAGTGGGAAAGCACGTCTGGGAGAGCCAGCTGAGTGTGCTCTGGGTCTGGAGTGCCACATCATGAAAATCAAAACAAATCTGCAGCATTATAGGGACATTAATAGTCACAGAGATCTGCCTTTTGCCCTTCAAGGGAGAGAGCCAGGCCAGGAGCACTGGAGCTATTAATTGAGTCACATAGCAGTCATTTCTACATTTAAATGGTAGAAAGCTAAATATGTTCTGCAATCAGTCCTAGCAAAGGACACTGATGGGGACAGGCTCCTTTCAAAGCCTGACATTCAGCCACTCTGGGCTGCCTGACACAGCTCTGCAAGTACAGCTCTTTCTGGCTGGCTCTTACCAGGCTCCCTTAAAGAGAGCAGTGCCTTGTGCCTTTTTCTTCCCCAAGCCAAAGGTAATAGCAAGTAAGAATTGAGATGGTTATAACACATAGCTTCCAGCATAAATAAACAACCTCACTGATTTAAAATGTCTTATTGATTTTTGAGGTGTATGTGTTGGCACTTGTGCTGATATATCTGCACCCTGGACAAATCTGTCCTCTGGCTCTACCTACAGCTACCTCAGCCAACCAAGTGTTGCTCTTACAGCAAGACTTCAACCATTCTTTCAGTTTGTCCCCCTGAATGAGATTTGCTTACCATTTTTTCAGTCTCTGCATTATGCAGCTTCCAGGTGTTGCTTGAGGAAGATGAGACACATGGTTTTCTGTAAACCTTTCTCTCTGGCAGGACAAGCATATTGCAGCTGTCTTCCATTATTGTCACTTTGCTTTAGCCCAAGTGCTCTAGCTGGTGTCAGACCAGCTAGGTGTGCTGGCACAATCGCTGCTACTGTGTTTTCCCAGGTCTTAGTACATGAGAGGCAGAATTTAGGGGCCTTGTCTCCAGTTCATAGCCCAAATGCAACACCATCTTTACCAGCAGTATGCTGGATAGCTGTTTGCTTGAGATGCTCTTTAAAAGACCTGTGAGAGCAGTCTCCATCCCTCCCCACAGTAAGAAACGATGGTTGGTTGGCCTGTTGAAACATCTGAGCTGCTGAATGCAAATTAAGCAGTGGTTGGAGACAAGCATCTCTCTCAAACAGAATGCAGAAAAACATGTGCTGTCTTTTTACAGCCTTACTGGAGACCTGCTGATGATGAAGTGTAGAAAAATGTCTGGCATCAAGTATACCTTAAAGAAAACATTCTCTTTTCATAGTGAAATCACTCCCTTCCGACACATTTAGAGGAATCCTTTAAAATCTGTCCACCAGAGAGTTCTGATCTCTCCCTTCTTTCAGTCTCCTCTTTCTTTGGTTCCTATCCCTTCTGTTGAAATTTAACATGCAGGATTTCCCAAATGACAAAGAGACTCTGTTTCCTGCACATACACATTCCTGAATGTAACAAATTTACACTCACTTTGGTACTTATCCAAGCTTGCATTTCACACCCTTCCTTTTAAAAATCAGTTTGTGTAGTCTCTAGGGTTTACTGCATGTCTTGTCTTATCTATGGTGTTGCTGCCAGTGTTAATAAAGCTGGTTTTAGTACCACACCACTTTGGACATTTGTATCCAATTTTAAATAAACAAATATCCAGTTTGGTCTGGGGCTGATCATCCATGTGTGCTCTGGACCTACTGGCAACCTCAGTCAATGCTGCAAAATGATGGAGCCGCTGCAGGCTTTGCATCTCCTTCCAAATGACAAACATCATCTCTGTTTGTTGTGTCTGCCACAGAGCAGGTCCTTGTGCTGTGTCTTTTCCCTGAATGTCTTCCCTTTTTTCACTGGGGGTATTTTCCATTTTATTTCACATGTGGTACCATGTACTGTGCAGTAACCACTCAGGACTAAGGCAGCTGATAGACGTTCCTCCCTTCAGCAGCACTGGCTTCTGAGTACTGTGTAGCAGAAACCTCACTAGAGCTCCGCAGCATGTCCTAAGTAGCTCTGGCAAAAGCCTCTGAAACACTGGTTTTGCTGAGGAATGCCCAATCACAAGTCTTCTCTGGATATTATTTGCTGTGTGTTCCTGGGATTCCTTCCCCCTTTGCAGTAATACCATCTTTGCTCCCTCCTGCCAGAGGGTGCTGGAGTATGGACTTTGATTTATTGGCTAGTGGAGAAGGGGGGTTGCTGGGATTTTTCCCAGAAAGTACAGCACTTCCTCAGGCTAGTTTGCTAAAAGCTGAGTAGAAGCACGCTGTGGAGACCAGAGCAGATGGGCAGCTTTTATTTAAATGAGAAAATGCTCTATGGTGATGGGGGAGGGTAAGGGGCAGGGGGAAACTTGGGAAGAGAATGAGAGAGTTCTCTGAATGTTCTCTGCAGGAATCCAGCTCTAACAATGGCCCTGAGGTCTGGGTCCTCCCACTGCCAGATACTGGCTCCAGAACAATTTATTTCAAGGCTGGGGATGATTAGACCAAATGGAAAATAAGATTCAAGCAGTCTAGCCAAGGAACAGGCTGACAAACTCCCAGAACAACTCTGCTCTGTATTTAGTGGGCCAAGAGCTGAAAATATGTTTTCCTTCAAGCTGATGACTTTAAAAATGCAAAAGCCTAGAATGCTGAAGCTGGCAACTTAAATTAATATTTCATAAGAGACGGGATTATTTTTTTCTCAGCACAAGATTGATTCTATTGGCAAAGCTTTCACAGCCCTGCACATCCCAGCACAACACAGAGAATTCACCAGCAGGTTTCATTATTAAATGTTACAGGAATTATTTTTATTTTTTGTGAGAGAGATCACTGGGTGTCAGAGAGGCTGTAGCTTGACACTGATTTGATTCCAGGGAAAGCAATTACAGCAGATACACAAACCAAGAACTCCAAGAAGCAGCAGGTGACATTGCAGGGTCCAGTAGTCTCCTAGGAAACATCAACCATGTTATTACTTGATGCCAACAGTTAAAGAAATATCATCAATAACCTGCATCTGCAGCAGCTTTTCCAAACAAGCTAAAAGCAGTCTGTACTAAGGAAGGCAAAACCAAACAGCTTTTGTATGCATTTGGTGCAGCAGTAGCTGCTTATTCCAATGGCTGAGGTAATAAAGGACACAAGGGCCATTAGACACACATCTGACTCTTGGGAGAAGAGGGAGTAAGTCACTGGAATAGAGAGATTTCACACTGAGAGAGTACAGTCTGTTCCAGGACTGTGATTGGAACAGATACTCCTGAGAAGCTGTACAAATCTCTCCTGGCTCAGCACACACCCTGCCGTGTTGGCAGGCAATTATATGTACCAAAGAGGTCCATGCAGCCAGAATCAGTATTCAGGACACCAGCATGGTTTGAGATGGTGTCCACACAGGAAGACATCTGTTGAGTTAAAACCTTTTAAATAGTGCTGCTGAGCTGTATTTAAGTGAAGAACTAGCTATGACAGAGGCTTAATGAGAATCCTCACTCAAGCTGGGAAGCTAAAGGCAATCCATGGCTGGCCAGCAGGCCTCATACAGTTCCACTTCCTGCAGAAGAGCTGCCTTACAGCACATGGCCCTGGTCAGAGCTGAAATGTGGTGTTTTGTTGTAACAAGACTTAAATCACTGACACCAATGCAAACAGACATGCCCAGCAGTGTCAGTGGCACTCGGATTGTCCTCTCTGCTTCTGCCTCCACTTCTCACACAGAGAACTCAATAAGAATTAGGAAAATTATCCTTTCTTTGTAGGTTATTTCCTATGGAAGTCTATCTGATACTCCTTGAAATTAACTCTACAAAATAGAGCTCAGGAAATGTGATGGGCCATGGCATGGTCCCAGCTGGTGACTTGGTTGTATGCCTCCTGGCTGGTGGGTGCATTCATGCTGGTGGCAGAGTCCTCTGGGTATGTCTGACAACTAAGAGATCAAGAAAAGCTGGAACACAACCTTTAGCCAGGCTAGCAGCTGGGCATGCACTTGGCCAGGTGAACTTGGTGCCAAGAACATGCTAAAATGAATGGTAATTTGTGGATATCACTCCCTCATATCTGAGCTGCTCTCTAAACACCCACTAGCTACATTTGAAGGTGCAAGCTCAGATATTTATTTTTGAAATTTATTTTGCATCTAAGACATTTGGAAAAACAATTAGCCACCCACTGTAATATTCATAAGCATGACCTTCACCACATTGTAGTGCATGGCTTTATTGTCTGTATGCTTTGTGATCATTTGACCAAAATGCCATGACTGTTTCAAAAAGCCAGCCTCATCTGAATGCAAGCAGATGTGGATTCACAAGAGAAAAGATTCACTTCCATGTCCAGTACTCCCCCGGCAAGAGCCAGCTGAGGACATCTACAGAGCATCACAATGGAGCTGAACGCTTATCTGGGTGTGACCAACTTATTGGAAAAAAAAAGGAATCCCAAAATGGTTAGTTCAATTTTTGAACTGTGGTACTTTTACTGAAGTGCAGAAAAGGAGGTGAGGGGTGGGCATAGGAGGAATTATGTTACAAGATGATCATTAGCTCTATTTAGAGCTCACCTGTCTTCTGCCAGCATAATGTGCCAATGCCATGACACGGAAAGAGGAGATCTTCTACTGAGAAAGAAGGATATGGTGAGACTGGGCTGATGGGATATGCCTCAGGAATGCTCTCCCACAGAGTGAAAAAACATCACCACAGGCTTCTGTGTAGCTCTCACAGCTGACCACAAGCTGATCTTCCTGTCAGGTTGTCCCAACTTGCTCATACAGGGAGTGCAGTGAATACAGATGTGAGTGATGAGGCAATTACCTTGTGGTCCTGGCAGCCCAGAGGAAGACTCTTGCCATGGCAGGTGCCCTCTCAAGAAGCCCAGTGCCTGAAGCCAGAGGCTGACTGATTGCAGAACTGACTGCTGGCTAATTAAGAGTGTGTTACCAGCCACAGATCAAAAGTTGGCTGAAACCTGCTCAGAAAAGCAGGCTGATGAAACATGATCAAAGGAGCTGTGCCCTTCAGGACACTCAGTCTCAGCTAGGAATGCAGACAAAAGTTCACCCATCCTCCTGGAGAGCTGACAGAGACATATTTTCTGCTCATCCAAGAACTATGCGGGCTGAAACATTCCCATGTCCTTGTCAAAGAAGAGGAGCTGACTTGTTTCACCTGACCAGCAAATCATATTGTTTCATGTCTGACCAGTATCACACAGTTCTGGGCCAGCCACACTTGGTGGGGTTTATTCTAATATTGGTTTTAATCCCTTAAAGTCCATCTCTGTACTGCCAGAAGAGAGCTGACTTTCACAAAGACTGCAGCTTTAGCTGCCGTACTTGGAGACCCTCCTGTTCACAGACCACATTGAAACAGTGATGCAGAGTATGAGAGTCTGTCTAGCAGGAGCTGGTAGCACATACAAGGTATTATTGACTTTCTGTGTCCTACTGTGACTGTGTCTTTTCTTACCAGCACATTTATTCCAGTTTATCACAAATTTGTGTTCTATATATATATATATATATTCGTCAGAAATATGAGAGTAGACAGAATAGGAAAAAATTATCAATATTTTGGACACCACAGGCCTGCTGAATACCAAATGGGAGAATGTATTCTTTGGTGATGGTATGTACATTCAGGAGTCAAAGAAATTATCATATCCATATGTTTATTTTCTATCTGAAAACTATGTGCTCTTCTCCTTACCACAACTTGCCTTGCCTTACCTTGTCTTGCCTCCTTCCAGCCACCCTCTTGGGGTCATAAGAAACAGGACCAGACCAGATCCTGACCTATCTGCCCTCCTACCTCATGACTATAAGGAGGAAACACAGTGGTGTGCAGCACCTCCCCTTTCCCAATGTGTTCATCACAGCCTGGCACATCTGCCTTTGTCACCATTCAGAATAGGGTGTAATCCCCTCCTCATAATTGCAGTTAAGTGGGAAAACATCCAACACAGATGTATCCACCCCCACACCAGTCTTCAGCATGAGAAGCAGATGTACCAGTAACCCCAGAGCCTTCCCTTGCAATGGTGGTCCTTGAAAAGTAGATATTCTCCTTCCTTGGGTATCCACTTGCCACAGTTTGCTTGGCAGGGACAGTACCCTATCCTGAATCTCTCCCCTGATAGACTTGGTGTGAACGGCTTTCTTTCTCATTCACTGACCACAGAATTAGGAGCTCCTGTGCCCAGACAGTTGCTTTCCATGGTTCCCTGAAGAATGAAGGAGGTTTAGGACTCTTATTTTTGTCCTGCATGCAAAAAAGGGCCAGGGCAAGGCTGACAAACAAAAAAGAAAACTGGAGTCTGTTGTATTTTTTCTTCATCTGGTCAGTGACTCATTTGGCACTGGTGTCTCAGAGCTCAAAATTAAAACTTAGATACGATCCAGTTTGCAACCCATAGAAGGAGGCATTTCCCTCTCTCTGTTCCAGGACTCTCCCAGTAGGCCACAAAGGGTTCAGCAGATAGATAGAATGTTTTCTGTGCTATGTATAATGAAATTATATTCACCACAGTTTCTACTGGGAGTTTTTGAGCTCCAGGTTTATTTCTTAAACAGCCACCAAAGATTTTATTGCCAGAACAAATAATTAAAGAGAGAATGGAGAACCTTGTCTAATGGATGTAAGTATCTCAAAGGAGATAAAATGATAGGTTTTAGTCAGATCATTTTCTAGGGATTGTATCACGAGATGATATGATCAATTATAGGGCAAATTTATATGAAGCAAAGGTTTTTAAAAGTTACACCTGTTTACCCATATCAGAAATTCCTTAAACTGCTCAAAACTAGAATAATCACCCATTAAAATAATTATCACTTAGAAATGAAGCATTAAAGAAAGGTAATAGGATGTGAGCTGTCAGCCTGTGTGATACACGTGTGGTTGAACTCTCTGGATGGATCCATTTCCCAGTTACAATGAAGCCTGTGCTAGGAGCCTTCTTAGACAGCCACCGATTTAGAAAGAACATCCAAATATAGCTCTATTATTCCATGTCTTTTTCTAAAAAAAATGTCTGCTAATTCACTAGTCTCCAGGGCAGCTTCAGACTACTTGTACTTTGGAGAGTCCTGCCCGGTATTTTTGGTACGTCAAAGCTTGAATTCTAAATTTGAGAGGAACTTGACAACCTTAGGAAAGTAAATTAAGCACATTGAGATGGGGAATGGCTCCATAACAGGAACAAATATAACAGGATGGAAGTGTTTCCCCTTAAGGAATTACATTCATAACCAGAACACAAAATAAATCAGCCCATGCAAAAGTAGAGCAATCAGCTCATTCCCCGGCATAGAGATAAATCCAGTCCCATGAACTATAGCTGTGTCACCCAGCTACATTCTCCCTGTTTTAAGCACCTCTGCATGAGGAAGGACAACCCCTCACAAGAGCCAGGTGCTGTCCTGGACCTCTCACAAGGCACCACTGATTTCAGAAGGCAGTAAACTCTGGATGGTGCTAATCGCACTGATAAAGCCATTATTTTCAGGGAACATTTTTCCATAGTAAAAAGCCCAAAGTCCCATTCTAGGAACTGAGATATTAAATAAGGTTCATGTCTTCACTTCGTGAATGATTCATGTAAGGAGGCTTTTTAGGGCTCAGAACCAATCATTTAGCCTCTGCTTAATATTTTAAACTCGGAGAAGAGCTCGTTTTTTGTGGGGGCCGGTAAGCCAGGGGTACAAGGGACAAAGAGAGTCTGCTGGTGAGACACTCTCTTGTATCAGAGATCCTCCCCAGGTCAAGGTGAACAGAAAAGGCTTCCCCCCGCATGCATTGTTCTGGTATGTTAATGTACCCCAGTTTTGCATTCTTGGTTGGCCATCGGCCGCCCCGCCCCCTTGCTACCTTATATGTTTCATATCCTAGAAAGTTCTCCACTCCAGGTTCCCCCCATTGGCCCTTGCCCCTCACCACTCCCCCAGAGCTTCCTCACTGGCTCCCGTTCCCTAGTCCCACCTTTGTACCACCCCCATGCCCTCAGATCATTGGTCTCTGAGGCTCCCTTCGCTCACGTACTTAAACCTGGACTCTCCATTGTTCTTGGTCTTCGCCTGTTGATTCCTTCGTGGTGTGGATGCAATAAACCTCCATCCGTGGAACTCTAAACGGAGACCCTTCCTGCCTCTTTGCTGCCAACCCATCTTACTGAAGCTATCTGTGCGTTTGTGTGTGGACACGTGTGTGAGAGTGTGGCTGGTCCTGCTGAGCAGCTTACAAGATGCTCTTGGAAGACCGCAGAACCTTGTGCTCTGGCACAGAAGCCATGGAGCTCAGGCTAGTGATAATTTTTCTCTTCATTTTTTTGTTCTCCTTAATGCTTAGGTAAGCATAATATATGGCAATTTTCATGTACCAGAACCAGCTTGGCTTATCTCCTCTCCTCAAAGCATGTGTCTGTCAGAGACTTCGGCACAGGACTCCGCGTTCAATTACAGCTTCTGCTTTTCAGTTGTATAATCAAGACATCACAGAGATAAGTGGCTCAATGCTTCTTCCCATCCTTCACTTCCTTTCTCATCAGCCAGTCTCACCGCAGGAATAGCTCCAAAATTGGTCAGAGTTGTCCAGGTTGTTCTCCTTCCTCTAAGTTTACTGGAAAATGCTTGTTGATTTGGGCAGTTTCACATAGGCCATTTAATGCATTTCATCTGCAACAGTGCCAAGAATCTGTTTGTACGAAGCCTTTTGTGTGGGGAGCTGCCATTGAAACTGGTCAGCTGCAGAAAATTTAAATACTCAGAACTTCATGAACTCCATACAGAAATAGAAGTGAATCTCCAAGAAAAGAAGAAAAAGCTCATTTTGCACAATTCCAAAAGAAACATTCCAGTATCTTGACTCAGTTGGAAAGTAATTAAGATAATCTGGAAATCAGATTCAAAATCTAGCAGGAAAGAAAGACTCCCACTGCAAAGAGAAACAGCCTTGCAGGAGATGCTGATATATAACACATATTCTGGTGAAACTGAGAACAACTAGATTGTCTGTTTTAATAAATAAACCCTATATTTTCATTCATTTACTGCTCTGCCTGCTTTCTTTTCTTCTTTCCTTGCTTGTCATTGTCCCCTCATACACATTCCAGGCGGGTCTGCTGTAAATCCTTTTCGTCACACTGTCACACTAACTGACATTTCAAGGACATTTCATTTGAAATGTTAAGAAAAACAGTACTTTGCAGCCTTCCAGGAAGAAGCATCAACGACTGTCAGCATTTGAACTAAAGTTGTGCCATCTCCAGCAGGACCCAAATCCTGAGAAGCAACATCTGGAAACAGAAATATCAGAAGAACTTCTAAAGGCCCACACACAGTTTGGGTTCGCCTGTGGCACCACTTCATGGCAACAATTCACTCACGGCTTGGTGCTGTAATTTAGCACAAGCTACCTCATTACTTTTTGCCTGGCTTGTCTGTAGTTTTACCCTTCCACCTGCAGTTTTGCTCATTCTTGGCATCCCTTGTTGCTTCCTCGGCATGCAGCTCTCCCCAGTTCCTCTTCTTCCATTATTGTTCACATCACAAACTCACTTAGAAGATTGCATTCAAAAATTATTGCTTTTGTAAATTATCAGCACCGGATCTTCCCCTGATGTCATTCATAGTAGTCCTTGACAATTAACAGCTCAAGGCTATTGAAGCTGCTGGGGAATATGGATTGCTGTTGTCAAACCCACAGTGCAAGTTCTTTGAGATAGGGCCTACACTGCCAACAAGTAAAAATATGTATCAGTAGATAAAAAGATGCTGATAGCGTCAATATGGAGTCTAAACAGCAAGGAGGGAAAAGGGAACCAGCCCTTGAACTATGAGACATATGGCAAAGAGAATAATCAAAGGTGACCCCTGGTAATGGAGTGTGTGATGTGGGACTTTAAAAGATTTGGAGAAGATGGCAGAAGCAAGATGGTAGAGCAGACCCTAAATCTTCGTGGTCATGTGGACAGAGAAGGTGGGTGCAGCTGTGCACGAGTGGAGGCCTCTGGGGACAGCTGTGCTCCTCTGCACCTGCTCAATGCTGGGGCTCTGCTGCTGAACCCCAGCCGTGGCAGTGGGTGGTCCTACATGAACTAATGGGTTTATCATACACTGTTTTCTCTATTCAAGGCATACCATTTGCAAAACAGAAACATGATATGGCACAGAGTAAAAGCCCTTATTCAGTTTTGATCTGCTGGAACAGCAGTATTTGGCAACTGCAAAGAAGAAAAGATCAAAAAAGTGCCACTGTAGACCAGCTAGATACCTGTGTCTCTAGTTATTATTTCTCTGCTTAAAAAAACCCCAAAACCAGCCCAAGTATGGAATCCAGATTTTCTTGATCTGCTCAAAAGTCACTTCCCTGATGATGGATTTTGCTTTCTCATCATATCCTCTTCTGTGTGAATCCCATCCTTGTGATAGACCAGCACCAGCTGTCATGGGTATAAAAAAGAAGTGAATCAAGGACTGTCATTGTTTCCTTGCTCTCCATCACTATCCCCTCACTTGCTTTGTTTCTTTTTTTGGTTTGAAAAAGAAAAATCACACAATCGATGATATGCCAACCTGAGATTCACTTTACTGCCCACCCTCTGCAATTTCAATAAAATTGTGGAATCACAGTCTTCAACAATATGTCATTGATGGCCTTTGGAAGTGGGACAAAAAAGTCAATAAAGTCTCATTTCTTCAGAACGACTTCTCTGTTGTTTTTTCATATTTGCCCTGTGGGATGTTTGGCAATTTGTCACACAAGCATACATAACCAAGTTGACTTATCACACACAGTTCTTTGAAATAACACTGGAGGAATTCAAGGATTTTACTTAACACAATATTGTGAAGAAACACATCAGGGTTCTGTTTGCATTAGCTTTAATTCCCTAATGTCCCAGGGGGTCTGTTCAGCTGGAGCTTGCAATTAAGCTAAAGTTGTTTATGCAATAATTAAGTTTTAATCATGGATACTTTTTAGAGCTCAGTTTGGGGTAAACCATTATTTAAGAACCTATGTCCAGATGAATGGTTGTCTTGGGTTAGATAAACATGTCAAAAAGTGACTAAGATGATACTGAGGGCATTTTCTATGATACCAACAATTGTCACTGTTGCCTCCTGTGGAGTCTACGTTTGAGAGAGTAATGAGCAATTCAAAGCCCAATTTTCCAGCATGCCCAGACCCTGCCTGCTTACGTGATCAATAAAGAGAAATCATCCAAACACCCTAGGGAGGTGCCAGTAGATTACGGTTTGAACCTCAGACAGGCTATATGGAACCATCACTGGGAAGTCAGAGGTCTAAACCACTCTTTTGGGTATCAATGTCATAGGAAGCATCTGAGCAGGACACTTAAGGGTTCAACCACCTGTTATGTTAATGCTTAGCCCTTAGTAGCACTGTTGGCTGGACAAGTTTGTTTGTAAATAACCATCCAGGTTGGTTTTATTGCAGATTGTTTCATTTTTACTGCCTGTGTAGAGCAGGATTCCAGCACCCTCTCCACAGTGAAAACCCTCTCTGCCGGCCTCCAAAGTACCTCTGCACTGGCATGAGGTTGTGAGTCCTCAGCATCCTACACCTGGTGCAGTTCAGTCCACTTGATTTGCACTTCCTACTGCAGTGGTGCTGGACACAGTATTTCCAGAGCCATCAAAGCAGTGATTCATGTGCCCCAGCAATCTCTGAGCCCAAAAGCACCCCCAGGCTTTTCATTTGGGAGGGAGCTGTGTTCCTGGGGACAACTCTACATGGCATTGGCTCTAACTGTGCGGGAACATTACTGGGCCAAATCCTCAGCTCTTGCTCAGTCTCTCTTCTGGGCTTGTTTACCTCTATAAATAACAAGCAAGAGAGAGACAGCAAGGTAGAGCAGAAACAGTCTCTGCCCTACCTTTGAACGATGCATGAAATCATAGCAACCTCACCCTCACTGAAGGCTTTCTGGTGTTACCTTAATAAAAATAATTATCCTAATTGCTCACTTTAAGTATTCCAGGTTGACAATAGTTGTGTCTTATAAATGAAAACATGAAATAAAAAAAAGTAGATGAAGCAACTAGTCTTATAAAGAAAAACTTGATCTAAACATTAAGTCCACATCGCAGCAGTAAGACAACATGAAGAATGTGGCTGTAGCATCAACATCAAACACAAGTTAGAAGTATTTCTTTAGTACTAAAAGTTTCATCAGTTTCACAAGCCTTTTGGTCCTGTGTGTGCCTTGATCTCCCCTGAGAAAGCCCATGTCTCAAAATGAGGGTTTTCAGGGTCCATGAGCCTCCATGCTTCATAGCACCTGAAGCTGGTTATAGTACCAGGGGCTATCCACATCCAGTGGAGAATGTCCATTCCTGTGAGTGAGACACTAACAACTTGCAAAGTTTGATGATATAGCTCTTCCAAATGGTTATTTTCTGCCAAAATCCTATTCATGACCTGGGATTGTTCAGCCTGGAGAAACTGAGGCTCAGTGGGGATCTCATTGCTCTCTACAACTACCTGAAAGGAGATTGTAGCCAGCTGGGGTCTCTTTTCCTAGGTAACAAGTAACAGGACAGGAGGAAATGGCCTCAAGTTGTTCCAGGGGAGATTTAGGTGGAATATTCGAAAACTTTTTTTGTGGAAAGGGTTGTCAAGCACTGGAACAGATTGCTCAGGGAAGTGGTAGAGTCACCATCCCTGGAATTATTTAGAAGATGTGTAGATGTGGCACTGAGGGACATGGTTTAGTGGTGGACTTGGCAGTGCTGGGTAATGGCTGGACTTGATGATCTTGAAGGTTTTTTCCAAGCAAAAAAATTCTGTGATCCTATTTCACCTTGAGGACCACAGCAGAAGAAACAGACTGCACTGCAGCAGGAGGGTGTGCCCTGGCAGAGCAGTAGCCATGTCTGCAGTAGCCTGTGGTGACAGGGGGAGAAGCTGGCAGAACAATGAACTCCATGTGTCTCTGCTGTGGTGCTGGCCTGGGGTAGGTCTGTATGCCCTACATTGACATGGCAGGTGGAAAGCCTCATTTGAAGACCTGATGAGCCCTTTGCCTGCTCTGCTCAGCCATGCCCAAAGCAAACAAAACATCCTGGAATCAGCGTACACTGCTGGAGTGGGCATTCCAAGCCTCGTGAGAAGGCCTGAGAGAGGCTGTGAGCACTCTCCTCACGCCTCAAGGGCAAGCATAGGAAGGCTGAAGAAGCTTTCTGCACTGTAAACCAGTGCTGGCACAGAGCAAGCTGATAGCAGCTTGCCAAGGGCACGCTTCAGCTGGGTGCTCACCGAGGGTCCCACAGGCTCAGAGCAGCCCCTGACCCAGCATAAAGGGCCCCAACTCCACCTCGGCCTAAAGGATGGCAGCTTTATAAGCAGCACTAGGTGATGTGGCACAGGAGGCAAAAGCAGGTTTGTTTTGATGAGCCAGGAGTCCCATCAGTCCCACAGCCCTCAGTCTACTGGGGAATTTTCATTAGAAAGCAGAAGTAGGGCTTATTATCCCTGCCTTATCTATACACGTCTGAGTCCTGACTAGTTGCCTTGCTGCCACTGACCAAGAACATTGAGTGCATCTTGCAGGGGAGCCCCTCTCTGGGGAAAAATTTATGAGTTCCTAATTTTAAAGCACAGGTTTCTTGAGACTTCGTCCTGTTCTTGCTTCTTTCCACAGTATGTCACTGCCAGGATGATCCAGCTGTGTAATAGTAGAGTAGAGGCTCCTATCTAAATTTCTTCCATTGTGAAAATTCAGGCCATGACATACCTTCAAGAACATATCCCTTTATATAACTGGTGATGCTCTGATGTGAGTCAGTCTGTGAATCACAGGAGATACACCTAGAAACCCAACTAGACCATGTTCCATTCTGTATTGTTAAAGAACTATTTTTCTGTAATATCAAATTACTCTATCCTTTCAGTTTGTTACTTTTGCCCTTCCCTCTCCCAATTACTTTCCTTTTTTCTTAATAGACGTTGCTTATTTATCCCTGACTGGAGTCATATCCTGCCACAAGTCAATGTGCCAGTGCATTCCCCTTGTCACTGGACTCAGGGGTGCATGTGGGACCAGTGGAAATGCTCTCTAAGGCTGGGATACTCTTGGTTCTCATGAATGCTGCAGCAGTGCCCAGAAATGCTTGCCAGGAGTATGTAAAAATTGCACACAAGTATGATACAAGTATGCTTTTAAGAACTGCAGTGTGGAATCCCAACTGGGGCTGTTGTGCAACCTCTTTCTTATCCTAAAGGGAAGCTTCATGCTGGAATATTTTGCTGCAAAGGGCCTAAAATGTAGCAAGGAGTAAAGTATGAGTGCCCCATCACACTGAGGTGCACAAGGACTGCCTGTGCTGGGGATCTGTGAGCCATGAAGGAAATGTCTCCTTGTGGTTGCATGGCTGGGTCCAGACAGGGTGAGCCCACACAAATACATGTCTGGGACAGCAAACTCCTGGCCTGAGCAAGTAGCTCTGTTGCACATGAGAGCAGAAAGTTGATTTTCCTGGTGGTAAGTATAGTTTGTCCATGGAAAGCAATTCTCTGTGATGCTGAAGTGTGGAAACCAGATAGAGAAAAAAACCACTAGAGATGGCAAAAACTTTCTCATGATTTTTTTATCCAGTGGTAAATCAATTTACATTCAGCCCTCTTCTGGCCAAGTTTTCAAGATGAACTGGCACAATCACGCTGGGGAGAGAGAAAAACAGTTTTCCCAGAAGTGTTTCAACATCCATCTTTCCATCTCTCAACAGTTAACATACCTGCAGAGTGGAGTTTGGCTGCAGGAGGAAATATCCTGTTCATTTGATAGATACAGATGTCCAAGTAGAGGAGTCCACTCCTGCCTAGGCAGAGGAGCCACTTGGGCATACTTCTGCCAGGGACAAGCCCAGGAGGGACCCGGCTTATCTCATGCTGCAGGTCCAGTAGGACTTTGCTTTTCCACTTTTGCGAACAATTTGCCCAGACCTGAGTTCATTTTTGCCTGCAGGTTTGGAGTCCTCTCTCAGTGAGGTGTCCTCTTCAGTGGCAAGAGCAGTTCCAGCCTTCATGACCACATTCAGCCAAGCTGCGAGCCCTGTTCTCCTTCCTTCTTGGACTGCTTTTGTGGGCAAAACACAAAGGAACATGGATACCTTTTCCCATGCTGGATGGGCTCCCTGTCCCTCCTCATTCTGCTGAGCTGGTGCTTTTCCCAGGCTGTGGCTGCAGAGGGCAGGGGAGGGGGCAGACATGGCTGGGCAGCAGAGGGAAAACAGGGAGTGTTCGAGCCAGAAACTAAAACTAGTGAGAGTAACTAGCACTGTGCAGGAGCTGGAATTTCCATTTTTGTGGGGAATTCCCCAGTTTTGCAATGGGCTATTATTCTTTGCTGAATCAAAACCAGAAAGTTTTGGAATTTCCTATAAAACTAAACTTGGGAAAGACAAGTAGATCCTTTCAAACCTGTCAAAGTGTTTGTTGTCAATTCAACAACTGACAGGGCTTTTTTTGTATTAAATTAATTTCAGAATGTGTTGCCTCACAAAAGAATAAGCCAAATATTTCACCATGCAAGGGTTGAAGCAAAGTAATTTTATTACTTTAGCACAGTGCTTCCTTCCTTGCTTCCAGGATTTTATTCAGTCTTTTTCTCTAGATGTTCCCTTAAAAATTTCCCTTAAAATGATACTTTCTCCTGGAAAAAGGAATGATACTTTCTTCTGTTTTATTACTGCTAACAAAGCTAAGCAATTGCAGCCATAAGTGTGTCCCTGGCACTTCCTGAATCTTGAAAAACAGCCCTATGGAAATAAAACAGATGCTTTTCCTTTCTCCTAAGTTTTCTTGAGTGCCACCTGTCCTGGGAGGGGCTGGAGGTATGCCCTGGTGGCACCTCAGAAGGGGACCAGCACCAGCTTCCCTCCCATCCCAGGGTCCTTGCCAAAGAGAAAGAGGGACAGACAGACAATCTATTGAAGGACTACAACAGCTCTTCAAGCAGGGACTGAATTAAAATTTGATGACTGTGGTAGCAAAACCAAAATTCAGGCTCTGAGCAGCTGCCTTTGACAGGCTGACAGCTTAATCTTGGACAAAAGCAAGCCTTGATGGATCTATCAGCCAGGCCAGCTCTGCATATGTATTTAGGCTACATGTTTTTAGTAAGAAAAATATACAAACACCTTATCCATGTCCTTAGTTTTCCATAAATCACGATCCTCCTGCAGCAAGGAGGTCCTGCAAACCCAGATGCCCACGCCACAGAGTGCACCTCACCTAGTGGTGGGAAGGAAAGAAGTTCATGTCTCCCCCAAGGCAATTGGTAGAGTGAGATGCACAGCCTGCGCCGGCTTGTGAGGTGCTGCTTTCATTTAATGAATTTTAAATAACCACGTTCTCACTTGATGCACCGATTCCCACCCCAGTTCTCCCTGGTAGGTGTGCACAAAGGCATGATCCCCCTCTGGTTTTGGTGGGTACAAGAACCACTGCAGTGTGAGCCATCCTGTTGGAGGAGGAACACTCCTTCAACAATGTAAATCCAAGTTCTTGCTTTTTTTTCTTGGCCATATTTATTACTTCAACTAAGTCATTCCCATCTGAATTCCTGAAAGCCAAATATCCTGACCTACCTAAGGCACTTTTTTAATCTTTATGGGAAAAGCAATGGGATCATTTCTTTGTATAGGTGCCTTTGTGTTTGTACTAACTGCTTTTCTTCATTTTAATTACTCATTTAATAGCCACTGCCCCATTGCAGCTACCTGAAGTACACTTCAAAGCTCCAAAACATAAGCTAGGTGCATATACATTTCAACACAAATTGAAGCAAAGATGAATCTCAGAAAGCCATAAAAGAGCTGCATGGAAAATCTTCCTAAACTATCCCCACTCACAGCAGGCAGCTGTGATGCCCCATGGTTCCTCCCTGGTAGCAAAAAAACTTTGGGAGAATGGTGCTCTTCCAGTATCAGCCCCTTCTCCAAGGATTACAGTGGGATATAGGTGCCTAGATAGTCTGAAGACTGTTATTTCACAGGTTTCAGTGAAATATTCAAGCCTGTCCATGAACAGCGTCCACCAAACACACTAGGGACCATGAGTGCACTCTGGTGTCTTGGCTGTGAGTAGAGCTGGAGGAGAGTGCTGGATCTTAATCCTCTCCCCAGGATGTGACAACTACTTCCAGCCCCTTACCAGCTGTCCCAGGGACCAGCAGCACCTCCAACACCTGGGCAAGAGGTTCTCTTTGGATGGGTCAAGTCGAGTTTTAAACCCTTCTGTGAATTAGTTGAACCAAGAAAATGATGGTGGCTTTCTATTTTCCTAGACCATCAGCTCAACAGAAGTTTCTTTCTACCCTGTTGGTCTTGAAGAAGCCTCCCTTGTCTTAAAACCATTTATCTGAGTTCTGCTCTTCACTGCTTGCCCCATACTCAGCATTCTTCTATTCCTAGCACTCCCATGTGCATTGCCATGTAAGGTATCTTTTAGGCGACATTCCTGACATGCATCCAAGTCATCTCAGCTGTCTTTCCCAACACTTCAGTAGCAGGGCAGCTTCTATTAGCTGTTTCCCTCATCACATCATCTTTTATTTTCTGCAGCTCTAGCCCAGCTGGCTTCTCTCCGTGGTCCCCATTCCTGAGTTGCTGCCGTTCTCATGCTCCACATCCTGACCCATTCAGCAAAGCCGTCTTAAACGCACTCATTCCTGACTTTGGCACAATGTTGGGAGTGCACTGCAGTCCTTGCAGTTTCTAGAATTGTTCCTCTTCTGGTGCCAGTTTCACAGCTCTAATCACTTCCAATAGTTCTCCACCAGGTTTTTCAGCTTGTCCTCCCTTTCCACCTCCCAATTCAATCTTTGCCTCTTCCTGTTGGTTTCATTTGACATAATTTTCACCTGCATGCTGAGCCTCTGTCCAAACTTTCTGATCTTTTGGTCCCACCTTGTCCATTATTCCTTGAAGACCTTTTTTCATCAGTGGTACCAGGTCACCAAGAGAGCTGAGCTGGGAAAGTGGCAATGAATAATTTATCTGACGGGTGTAGCTCCTTTGTGTGCCATGGCATAGCTGTGAGCAGCTTGTGTTTCCCTGGACTGCTTCCAAATCCTAGACCCATTTAGAAAAGTCTCTTAATCACCAACAGTTTTATTACTCACTCACAGGCTCGTCAGCCTGGGGGAGGCCAAGTCTTGGCTGTCACCAAGTACCATCAGCAGCTGGGTCTTGCACCCGGGTCCAGCACTGGTGGCTGAGCAATTTTCGCTCTATAGATGCCTTGCTGCTGATGCCTTCCACTGGAAGAGGCAGTTGAGAGTTTTCCCTAGGGGTGGAAAATCTGGTTCCCACACACCTGTGGAGGCAGCATGGCCATTCCTCATCACTGAACATGAACAGCAGCATGGCTGGTCTGGGCAAGCATGTGTGGCAGCTGGCTCCCAGAGGGATTTTGAGAGAACGTGGGGCCAAGGGGCTGTTCATGTCATGCAGCTGGGAGCCCCACCCAGCTCCCATCATGGGACAAACTCCTGATAGAGACTTCTCCATAAGGAGCTGCATGGGCTATCAGGTAATTTTAAAATCTAATTTCATCACCGGTTAAGTCAGAAGAAAAGGTTGTCAGGAAACTGAATAGCACAGGGAGATGTCTGACTCTCAGAAATCCAAGGATTATTCAGGGAAGCCTGTGTGCTGGCCACTCCTTTGCTGGCCACTCCTTTCTGAGTAATCCTTGCAATGAAAAATGGATATATAAACTGAGCCCAGCCCTTCCTCCCCTTGTAACCGCGGTCACAACAGACTGACAGACAGACAGACAAGGTATGCAAGTGAGAGAGCGTCGCATGTGTAGCTAATGGGTTGCCTTCATTCCCTGCAGGGATGGGATTTTATTCCCTTTTAGCTTCAAGTGCTGTCTTTGCCCAGTGGGCTGCAGCGGTGATTAATAGGAGGAAGAAGCTCATTGACCCAAACAAAAGCCCATTACAGTAAATGGATGCTGCCCATTGATTTTTCTGCAGGCTTCCTCCCATGGTCCAGTGAGAGATGATTTCCCTAGAGCTGGTCTGCAATGCTGCTGCAGCTTGGAAACAACTTTGGTTGGGACGGTGAGAAGTGGAGGATGGTTCAGATCCGCCCCCCTTTGCATCCCCACTGCCCCATGCTTTGGCCCCAGAGTACCATGACATTGTTTCCATTGAAACTGTGGGTACATACAGTCACCCCACATTACTTTCCGAAATCATCGTAGTGATGAACGCCCGTAGAAGAGGCTGTGCAGGCCCTGGGAGGGGGATGCAGCTGGGCATATGAACCCCCTGGATGTGGTAGGGTTTACCCCAGGGGTCTGCTTCACAGCTCACTGATTTGGAAAAGCTCAGGAAGGGAAAAAGGCTCCTGAAAGAGCAAGTCTTGGCAAAGGAAGGCTGCTCCTCTGAGGGGTCTGAAGGAAGCACAGTCACATCATGCAAACAGATGTATGCACAGTTGACTCCATCAGCTGGGGTCAAAAGGACTTTCAGGGTTTCAAACCTGCGTTTTCTGGCATATCCTCATCTGGTTCACAGGAGGCCACCAGTCAAAACCTGGTCTTTTTTTGCCCTTGAAAACTTCACTGTCAAGTGGAAAAGCTTCATTGTCACATGGGAGCCTGGAGTTCCCATCAGTGTCGGCTGGCACAAAAGCTACCACTCCAGACAAATGTAAGCTATATGCAGCTTCTACATCATTGCAGACAACAAACTATTTGCCTGGCTATTCACAAATTGGAACAGGCATAGCTCTAAAAAGGGAAGTAAAAAGACCAATGGGAACAAACACAAATGCTAAGCAACAGCAGAAAAAATACTTTAAATATGCTGAATACCATCCTGGGGCTGTTTTGTCTCCAGATGAAAATAGCTTTCAAGTCTCTAAATATTGGCTAGATGTTAGGATACAGCAAAATGGCATCTATAAGTCAGAGTAGGTTACTTTTCACCTGGGATGTGTTAAAAATGTTATTGTAACAGTCTAGAGAAAGTTAAGGTTATTAAGCCACTGGCTCTTGGAGCTCAGTCTGCAACACAGCTTTATTCCCATAAAACCAGTGATGTGGCAAAGCAAGCCCTGGTAATATCTGAATGTGCTTCCCCCTGCAATCTCACCGTGAGGCTTATGATGCTTGGCAGCATAGTAGTGTGTTTGAATTTACAAGATTTGGAGTTATTTCAGGGTAAAATCTCACAAAGTTGTTTTTTTTTTTTTTAAACAAGCATACATGTTTGAAGAGTCAGAAAAACAGAAAAGAAGATAAATGAGGCAGGAGTTGCTCTTAGTTGTTCAAAATATTGAATTGAAAACAGGAAAACTCTTCCTCGCTGCACTCCATCCTCCTGCAGCATGGAGTCAATGAACCCAGGGTGCCCTGATTTCAGAGAGCACATCCAGGGGGGAAAAAAGGAGCATTTGTCTCCTTGTTCTGTGCCAAGTGGTGCCCTGGCCTCTGTCTGCCATGCTTTGGACTCACTGGCAATATAAATCAGGATTTCCCAAGCTGTGGTCGAAGCCTATGCAGTAGGAGTTGAAATACTGAGCATATGGCTGCCTAAAGGCAGGCAGAGCCCCGAGGCAGGGGCAGGCAGGGAGGGAGGTGAAGGGCCTGGCTCCTCTGACCTCACACAAAATGCAAATGCATTGCCCAGATTTGACCACAGGGAAATAGGGGGAAATCATTGTGCCCCTCAGGCCAGCCCCAGGCAGCTTCTCCCCCACCTCTGCCTTTCCCGGCTGTCTAGCTCAAGCTCCACTTTGCAGGCGATGGTTTTGCTGCAGATGGCAGAGGAAGGAAAGACAGATTTCCTCCAGAAGTGGGTCCAAAATCTTATCACAGCAGAACTCATGTCCTATTTCCCAGCTCTGTCCCCAGCTGGCATCCATCTACCCAGCAACTCCAGTGGGAGGCAGGCCATCTCCACATGCTGGTGTCATGCCCCCAGCTCCTTGTGTGGCCGTCAGTGGATCACACTAGCAGTGATTAACTCAGTTCACACTCCTGCCCTCCTGCTCTGCGTCCCCAGACCTCTCACCCACCCAGCCATCCATTACTCCTCTCGTCACCCGTATGATCTTCTCCCTGCTGGGACCGACACCTGCCTGCTGGATTGAACAATGGCATCATCAGAAGCTGCAAGCAGAAAGCAAGAAGACCCAGCCTGGGTGCCTGGCTGGTGAGACAGATGCCTTGTGTGAATTTATGGACCTCATTTCCTTAGAAATGTAAGCTAAGCTAAGTGTTTGTGCCGTGACAGCAGTGGTTTCTATGATGATGTGAAAAGGTTGCTCTGGGCTCACTGCACGTCCTGGGCAACTGAGAGCAAAAAAGGTCAAATAATACATATATCCAGCAATAAAGATCTGTTAATGCAGACTTTCTTCTTTCTATGGCTGACAAAGAAATCCATCCCTGAGCACAGAAGCAGAGTCACAGAAAATAAGGATGGAAAAGCCTTTAAATATTAATTCAGCCTCGTGTTCCTCAGCTGGCACCCACTGCCCCCAACCCAACCCCAGAGTGGGGGTGTCGGACTGCTGCCCAGTGAGTATGCATCCACACTCCTTCCATGCTTCTGCTGGCTTAGGGAGCCTTCCAGAGACATCCTCATGGCCAGCAGGCCCTTCACTCATTACAGCACTGGGTCCCAGCTCACCTACTGCCCATGCTTGCTCAGATTCCTTGAAAAGAGTCGGTTAAGCCTCGTTTAGCTGGTCCTCCCTTGCAGGAAAAGCTGTGCACCATTTGAGTCCAGGACAAAGCCTGCTCTGCCATTTTTATCCATCTTATTTGGGAGAGGAGGCAAAGAGGCCTGGAGCAGTAAGGCTGGGGTGCAGGACTCGTCCATCCCTTTCTAAGGGACAGCACTGCTGCCTGCCAGGCTCATGCCAGGCATTATCTGTGGGCTGTTTCTGACTTGAGGACAAGAGCAAAACAATCATTCTGTTGCTGTGTTTCCTTCTGCTTCATCTGGCAGTGGTCACAGCAGAACAACACAAACAACATGCAGGTGGTCCCCAGCCCAGATTCCCCCTAAGCTGCAGCTTTCTGCTTTCCTCCTCTCATCCCCCTTGACAGAAGGGACACCCAGGGCACTCCCTAAAGAACACACCTACAGCACCACACAGCAAAGATGAGTAGGGACCCAACCCATCCCCTCTACCCCAAGGATAAATGATGCCAACTCTCCCTTTTTTCCTTGGAGGAAGGCACAGGAGGCTTTGCCCTACAAGGTGATGACAGACTTTTAGATCTATGGCAGTAAAAGAGATCAAAACGTAAATTAAAAAATACCATTAAGAGACATGAACAAGACCAGCATCTCCTGTGTCCAGATACAGGGTCAATAGGCCAGTGCAGGAAGAAGGATGCTGGGGCCATAGCAGCAGGCAGGGAAGGGACCAGAAGCCCTTCTGAAACTTGCTTGGGGCAACTTCACTTCAGTGAAGCCCGTTCAGGAGCCCAAATGCCTTCTTTTCTTCAGAGCTCAGCCGTGGCTCTGCACCACTGCACAGAGATCAGTCTCAACAAAGTGTACTTTAAAAATAGATGGGCAAAACCCAGGGGCGGTTCCTCAGGCAGGGAAGGGGCCGCTGTTCACGGCTCCTTCGCTTTACTGCAGCCGGCGTGCTCAGCGCTGCCGGAGACGTGCGTGGCCACCCCTTTGTGTTTCTCTGCAGCCTGCTGGTGCCGAGGAGGCAGCAACACCGCGCACAGAAACAGGGAACAATACCTGCAGCCACCAGAGCTGGCCGTGCCCTTCTCTGCAGGCAGAGCGTCAGCAGCCAGGCTGCCTTTCTGATCTGGAGCAGTCTCTGCCATCAGGAAATAGCCAGTAAAATAAAGGTTTGCATATGAGCAAAATACACGCCAGGATGAATTTCCTCCCATTTTATCCCTGTTCTTCGTGGTTTATAGGAGGTGAAGCACATGCTGCACCCTGACACTCCTGTGCTGCCTTCAGGATGCTCTCCCATGGCAGGAGTATGCTCATCTATCAGGGCCAGACAAGGGCACACTAACAGACTTTCTGTGTTCCTGAAATCACAAAAGAACACATGTCCTCTGCCAGGAGTCCCAGTTGGCTTCTGTTGAAAACCAGGGACGTCAGAAAATGGAAGTGGCTCAGTTAAGTGGAAGGGACAGGTGGAGATTTCCTGGTGTTCAAGCAGAAGCCCCAGCTGAGGGATTTTGCTTTTCAGCCAGAATTTCACCTGACAGCAGCCATCCTCCTGGCTCCCCCTTTGACATGAATCTCATTCCTGTAATTGGATAATTATGTCAATTATGAAGGTGAGGGAAAATTTTTAAGCTTGTAGGTGCTAGTACGGCTTCCTGGAGCCAACCTCTCACCACACAGCCAATACCTGTGGCTCGAGAAGCCTTCTGCATCAAGGATGAAATTCACCCCAGGAGAGACGTGCCAGAACAAACCTATGTGAGCACACAGGGTCTGTGGCTGGGGAAGGGCCAGGGCTGAGCTATCACCCACTCATCCCCTGCTGCCTGGTTTGGAGGTGCCTCTGGGTCTGTCTGAGCCCACTGAGGCTCAGGGCTGCAGTGGTGGGAAGCTGCTGTCTCTGTCCCTGGAACTCCACCGTGTGTGGCTCTGCTGCATAAACTGCTGTGAAATAGATCAATTTCTTTTTTGCCCTTTCCTTACAAGCAGACAAGCAAACCATTTGACCCTGTGAAAGCTGTGGTGTGTGCCACATGCCCCAGTCCGTGTCCCTGCTGCGGAGCCTGGGAGCAGCACTGCAGGGACTGGCAAGGGCAGAGAGCTGAGGGGGAGGCAGCAGCCCTGGTATGGGGCGCACACCCAGGGGGAACTGAATGGAGCTCCGGAGGGTTTTTCCCGGGCATTCCATGAACATTATATCAAAGTATAATCTAAAGTCATCTGACTCCAAAATCCCAAAACTCAAAATCCAGCTAAGCAGTAGCCAAAACGTGTTAAAGGGAGTGAGTGTCTTCAGTCACCTCTGCTGCCCGCTGCAGGATGGTGCAGGAGTAACTGGGAGTACAGCACAGCCAGGGACAGGAGGGGGATCCAGCACTGCCCCCACCTGTACCTTCCAAAATAAACAGTGGATTTCCACTGCATGGGCTTGTAGTGAAGGCTAGGAGCACTTTGGGTCAATTGTAAAGAAGGTCTTTTTCATTCATCAGGAATTGCATTCTTGTTATGCCACCAATGGCAAATGGTGATATGGCAGGGGCTGGAGTGGCAGCATGAATTGCAGCTTCCAGGGACTGGGCTTTGCTGAGACAAAGCAGGAAAATGCCTTTGAACCAGCAAACTGAGCTGGAACATGGGAATTCAAAGGTTTCTTTCAGTGCACCCAGCTCAACCGGCAAAGCAACGAGCTCAGCAGTCTGCAGCAAGAGCAGTGAAGTCTCTGCAGATAAGTGATCTCAGAAGGACAGGAAGGAATGTATTGATTTAGGGGCTTGGAGACCACTTTCATGCAGAGGATGCACAGGAAAGCCAGGGCTGTTTAGCAGGAGCTGTACAGGTTTTCTGGGGTTTTTTTAAGCTATGAGATATCTGCCAGAGGAAAAAATGGCCTGGACAGGAAACAAACTGCCTTCTACTTCTGTCTCATTACCCATGTATTTTTTGGCAGAATCACCTGAATTGGAGACCCTGTTAAATGTAAGAGAGAAAATAAATTACCCTTTTCAGACTGACCTTTCTTACATTTACCTTAATGTGGATTGCCTGCCTCACTCCAGTCGAGAAGGCAAAAGCTTTTAAGTATGCAGGGGTCCTCACCACCTGCCACGCAGAGCCACCATCATTCCAGGCAGGGCCAGAAAGAGGCTTTCTCCTCCTCTTGCTCACTGCATGCACATCACTGTTTTCCTCCTCTGTCCCAGCAGAGCCTCCCCAGAGGATGCTGCAGCTATCCTGCTCCTCCCATCCTCCCCAGGGCCACTTCAAAGAGCAGGACTGCCTTTTCCATAGTGACAACCTGTTTTGTACTTCTCCCTGGTTTTAAGCAAGAAGGTTTCTGGAAAAAAATTATGAGTAAATAGCTTTTGGACCTAGCAGTCAGCCACATAATTTGATATCACTGCTCACACTGGGGCCATTTTTAATTGAAGTATCTCTGGGTGTTTTTGTAATTGTCAGGAAACTGTTTGGAGATAGATACACACCAAACGAGTCTGGGGCTGCTGCATGTGTGAGAGGGTAAGTAATGCACCAGGCTATAGGTTGTAGCTCCAACAATGGTTCAGCATTTTGTTAATCTTAGGACCCTTGGATACTTCTGGCAGGGGCCTCAGGAGGTCTTCAGTCCAACCTGCTGCCCAGAGCAAGGTCAGCTTTGAGATCTGGCCAGGACACTCGGGGTCCTGATGTGTCCTGTAAACTTCTGAGGACAAAGAAATAGGACACCCTCCCTGGACAACCCACTCCAAGGCCTGGTCACTCTCACACTGGACATTCAGTTCTGTGGCAAAAGGGTATTTTCAGCCTGACTGCCCCCAGGCAGGCAGTCCCCTGGTCTGTGTCATTGCAAAGGGACAGGGTTTTCCTAGGTTTTTGTCCCTATTGAATTTCCTGATGTTCCTGCTGACCCATTCCTCCAGGATGCCTAGATCTCTCTGAATGGCAGCATAGTCATAGAATCATGGAACCATTAAGGTTGGAAAATACCTCCAAGATCATCAAGCCCAGCCTGTGACCAAACACCACTGTGTGAACTCAACCATGACACTGAGTGTCATGTCCAGCCGTTTCTTGAAGACCTTCAGGGATGGTTACTCCACCAGTTCTCTGGGCAGTCTGTTCCAATGTTTGACAATCCTTCCAGTGAAAAAATTCTTCCTGATGTCCAAACTGAACTTCCCCTGGTGCAGTTTGAGGCCATTTCTTCTCACCCTGTTGCTAGTTGCCTGGGAGAAGAGGCCGACCCCCACCTGGCTACACCCTCCTTTCAGGCAGTTGTAGAGAGCAATACAGTTCCCCTGAGCCTCCTTTTCTCCAGGATAAACACCCCCAGATCCCTCAGCCCCTCCTCATAGGACTCACTCTAGAACATTTCTCAGCTCTGGTGCCTTTCTCTGGACTTGCTCTACCACCTCAATGTCCTCCTTTTAATGAGGGGCCAAAACTGGGCACAGGATTCAAAGTGTGGCCTCACCAGTGCCATACACAGGGGGACAATCACTGCCCTGGTCCTGCTGGCCACACTATAATGACAGATCAGTCATTATAGTGTGGCAAGTGACCTCTGTTGCCTCTTCCAGGTAATTGGTGGCCAATGTTTAGCAGGACAGGTCCCACGATGGCCCCTGGTACTCCACTTACTGGGCTGTGGGTAGAGAAAAACCCATTAACCTCTGATCATCCAGACAGGTTTTTGCTTTTACTCCAACACAGCAGAGAGTAGGAAGAGGATGGTAAATCTGAAAAGCTGGTCTCTGCTGGCACTACTGATTTCTCCTCTCCACAAAGTTTGTCCTCTTCTCAGTAATTATTTAGAAGCGTACTAACAGTAGTCTTTGTGAGATCAGTAGCTTGCTTCTGAAGAGAGTGGACATGACAAAGCTATAGGAGGAATAAAACAGAACCTGTGAAATGTTACTATAATCGTCTGGACAGATAAAAGTGTCCTCAGGTCCCATCCATGGCTGCATCTGCACCATGGGCAGAGGAAAACAACAAGCCACCAAGAGAAAGACTGCTCTCTCCTTCTAGCCCCTTGCAGGAAGTCCTCAAAGGAAAACTCAGGGAGGGGAAGACTGATCCAGCCTGCCGACTTACTCAGATATCCAGGGGGATCTTCCTCCCTGAGGGATTTGACTCTGGTCTTGAAAAGGACAGAGTTATTCTGCATTCAGAAAAGGGACAAACTCTTTCACGGGGAAACTTCCATCAGAGCTTCTCCATGTTTGGTACACGGGCCAAATGCAAAAAAAGTAATGACTGGAGTCAACAGAAAGCTTTCTGTGAGCTACTATGGGAACAAGACAAGGCCACATTTCTCAGTACCTTTTTCTTTTTGCTTCTCCTCTCTACTGGCAGTCCTTGGAGCCCAGCCAAGTCTGTTTCCTGTGCTCCTCATTTTTCAGCATACACCTAAAAATCAATAGCCTTGCACTGGCTGCTTCTGTTAGTGCATTATCATTTCCTGCAACAAGGATAGCTTGACAAAATGAAGTCTCAGCTAATTAAAGATGGTAAAACAGTTGTGTTGACAACTGGGTCTCCAGCACTCTGTAAGCCACTTCGAACAATTTCTTCTGGAGGAGACTCCAAGAGATCTTGGCTTCTTCATGAGTCCTTATGTAGTTGCTACTGTGTGGTGTTCAGGTAGGACTCTGTCCCCCATCTATTAGGAATTGCTTTGATTTTAAGGATGCAAGTGCCATCCAGGTTCAATGGGATGTGAGCCCTTTGCATCACTGTTGACACAAAGGCATGGAAGGCTGCATCCACATGCAAATTTCCCATCTGTTAATGCTGAAACCTCCCTCATGGCACATGCAGTCCTTCATGTAAATGAGAATCAGCTTTTCTGATTTCCAAAATGTTTTCATTCGAACAGGTGTCTGCTGAAAAAACAACACACAATTGCCAAACGGCTCCCAAGGGTTGACTAAGGCAGCCCAGTCACAAGTTGGAGCCTTTGAAGGGAAGGGAAAGAAACTGTGCAGCAATTTTCAGTTTGCTGATAAATCCCAGGGTAGTCTGGGCAGAGGAGGACTAAGCAAAATCTATCTGGCAGCTGTAGCTCTCAAACAGTCCAACAGGCCAGTTAGGCTTGACAGATTTAACAGAGCAGTTTGCACAGCAGCATCATGTAACACATGAGCTGCAAGTATTCATATAAGGTGGATCCTCAGATTTTCAGACAGATGCAAAAAAGCACTGAGGGACCAACAAAGGAGTGAAGCTAAATAGGGTAAAGTCAGTACAAGCTCCTTTCCCATCTGCCCTTTCCCTAACAGGGATATTATGTCAACTTAGAGTTGTATTCACATGCTCACAGAAAAATCTCCCTTCCCTCCTTCTCAACACATGGTGAATGCAATCCTGCAGCTTGGCATAATCCAGATGCAAAAAGCCCAAAAGAGAGGATGCGCTGGAAGAGGAATCTAAGAGCCTGGCTGTGAAACTGCTGCTGGTGAGAGCAGGCAGCTGGTTTGGTCCCCAGTGTACCAGTAGGGTAATTTACACCAGCCCAAACTCAGTCACCTGCACACCAGCCCACCTTCCCAACTGTAGTCTAAAGCCTTTGATATATGATCTCAGAGTACAGCAGCAGCCTCATTTCCTCCCTCCCCGCGTGATGTGTGTGATGCAGCTCTCAGCTGGTTTTGCCGAACCTTCCCAGCAATTGCTTAGTAATGCACCAGCAGAGCAGCTATTGCTGTGCAAACAACTGCATCATAAAGATGCCTACCTTGTAGGAGGAAAGGAGATTGATTTCTGCTGCTGCAGCTTGGCCAACCAAATCCTGTAGTTGCCACTTTAAAAATGACAAAGAATATGTAAGTACACAGACCACTGGCACAGGATCTATGCAGAGACACAAAATGAGGGCATTATCATAGAGTTTTCCTAAAGAAATTCAAAGACCTGTCCATTCATAGTTTCTTGTTAGCACCTGAAAACCTGGCAGCCTCATCCAGGGTGTGATTGAGAGCCAGAGGTGGTGACCTCTGCCTGTGTCCATGCTCAGGCCAACAGTCCCAAAAGGGAGCAGTGATGGAGTAGCCATAAGAAGGAAATACTTCTTCTCACCACAGCAGGACTGATGGTCCAGTGTTGCCAAGATGTCATGCCACACAGAAAGGTGATTTGTCATGTTGATCAAGTGAATTCAGTGCTCAAAAGAGGTGCAAAGAAGGGACATCACACAGGAAAAGAAGAAATTTTTATTGAATCAGATTCCAACATTGTGGCTGGATTTTCAGTCTAGAAATGAATAATAGCATCTATTACAAGCTTCTGCATCTTTAGTGTGTCACACACAATCTTTTCCAGTTTTCAGTAGAAAAATGCTGTTTTCATTACAAAACTAGGACCAAAAGTCAAGCTACTTTTGCAGTACTGTAAAGGTGACTAAAAGGGCCTGCTCTGGTAATTATCATTTGTGAGACCTTATTTTCATCTTTAAGAAAATAACCAGTAAGCACAAATACCCTGGTGCAGGAATGGCAGCAGGTACAGGAGAGAAAGTCCTGACCTGCAGGCGCTGTGAGTCCCTTGTCAGGACCTGAGACGAACGTCAGAAATAAAAGCCACAGCCTCAGCTCCCCTCACCAGTCACTTCTCTGCTTCCTTATAAAACCAGCTCATCTCCCTTGGAGCATTTCTTAACACAAAGCTCTTTTCACCAGTAGAAACTGTACTTCTGTAAGGAAACAAGCTCAAGAACTGCAGCTGTAATGGGCTATCAGATGTCAAAATTCAGCACCTGTATCCAGGGATCGATATAGCCTCCATATGACAGTCTGCAAAATCCCAAAGTGCTGGAGGCAGCATTGTTTACAAGCAGCCTTTCATGGCTGATGCTGAGACACTGCGGTAACCTGCTTGCTTTCCCAGCTGAGTGGCACTCAGCCTTTTTCCTCCTCTTCCATTACAGTGCTGCCTTTCACCTTGGAAACTGGCATCCCTGACAGCAATGCTGCTTCAGGGGAGTTGAACGTATGATCTCTTGTTCCACAAATACTTCGTTTCAGCTTTGGCTCACAACCCTTTAGACTTATTTGGCCTGACGGTGCAATTAGGGATGCCCACATTCCTAATTTAACCCTCCTTATGCAGGTGAGTAGGGCTGAGGCAGCTCCACCACGCAGCTGCTGAGCCCCTGCTCCCTCCTCCCACACCGGTGCCAGTGGGGCTGGGGCTCCCCGACACTCTCTGGCCCTACACAGGGCCAGGAGCTCTTGAGGGCAATCGAGTTCCATTGTCTTCTCACTCAGCAGATAATAAGCTTCAGTCTGGGATTTTGCAAATCCCATTGGCTATCTTCAAAGAAACATCTGGTGAGTCAGGGAGTATTCATCCCAGGGGGTAGGGACTGAACCACCCACATTTAAATACCTCTCAGTGTCTGAAAAGGCGAGTTGTTGAATGCCAATTATGTCATGCTCTCAGAAGCTTCATTATCTCCAGGCTCTCGTGTTTGTCCTAATCCACCAACATGAAAATGTCTTTTCTCTGCATTTTTCATTTTTTCTCCTGAGAAAGGAGAGGTGTCTCTCCCGGTTTTGGAATCAGCCTGCAGGGACCAGAGGAACCAGTCAGGCTTTCCCTGGCAGCACCGATATTCACTCTAAGGAGGATGCTAGGAATGTTTGCTGTCTGTGGCCAACTCTTCTCTCTTGGAGCACAGGGGAATACTTACACCTGCCCTCCAGGCAGCTATTTCCAGCAGAACTGTTACCAGAGCTGACTAACTTCTGCACACTGGTTCCCCTTTCCAGGAAACCGAATGAAAGTTCTTTACTAAATCAAAGGGGAGCTGAGTTAAAGATTTAGATACCACAACACCAACCCAACATCTTTAAGACCAGGCTCCTTCAAGCAGCCCATGAACTTGTGCATGCAAGCCTTGCCACAGATGGGATTCTCCCATCCATGCACAACCCTGCATCACTGATAACCCAGCCCTCCTCAAAGGCAGGGTGGGCGTTTGGCACTTACACAGGCAACAAACCACCACACCTTCAAGCTGCCTTAATTTCCAGAGGTAACAAGAGGCTTCTCAGTGCCTGGCTGCAGTCTCCAGGGGTTAACCATTAACTTTCAGGTGAAAAAGAACCGCCAGGCACACATACAGTATCTAACAGGAACGAAAGCCTCTCGCCTTTTAACCACCAGGCAGAAGAAACTGTGTCTTTGAAGATGACATCCCCACATCCCTGAAGCCCAGGGGGAGGCAGCAGCTGCCGGCCCAATGAGGCAAAGGAAACCAACAGGCCTAGGCCTGGTACCCTGCAAGGCCTTCTGGAAGCCCAGGTTCCCCCATCCCGCTGGTGGCCGCACACCTCCAGGGAGCTCATGGGAGCATTGGATTCCTGAGGAGTCACCAGCTCAGGCATGGGTGCTGGATTTGGGAACAAGACTGTTCCCTGGTAGTCAGGTTGAGCCATGCAGCACCATGGTAATCAAGGTCACTTCTCGAAGGGGGCTGGAAGCACAGATGAGCAGTTGTGCAGCCACGGGCAGCTGGCAGAAGTGATCTGCACTGACTGCACCTCCCCAGCAGCTCTCTGAGGACAGGGCTGCCTCAGGCTGTCCCAGCCCTGCAGGCACATCCCAGCCTCCCAACCGTGAGCTCAGGATTATTCTAATCATTGCAAACCTTGAGATGGTAAAAGGCACTGGCAGCTGAGCAGCCCCAAGGCGAGCTCCTCCCAGGGCAGCTCGGGGTGCTGAAGCCAGGGCCTGTGATCCCAGTTCTGGTCCACTGTGACAAGGAGTTCCAGCAGCAGAGAAAAGGGAACAGAGCCAGGTCCCAAACCATCCCCGCAAGCTCTCTTCCCCTGCCTGTTTGCCATGGTCCCCAGGGTAGCCAGCACAGCACTCACCTCTGCAGTAGGGGCAGAGCTTAAGGTGCTCTTGACCCACACCTACTCCCATGATTAGACCTGGGAAAGCACTCCAGGGGTTACAGCCTCCCTGCTGCAGGAGGGCCAGTAGCTCTCACCAGTTTGATCACCACTGAGGTTCTCTGCTGCAACACAGCCTTACCCAAATGAAAGAGGCAGACGCGGCTGGAGCTGGGGGTGGCCAGTGTCATGAATGGCAGGTCTGCACTTTGCTTGGAAGCTCAAAGCATGTTCCTCTCCTCTCAGCAGTTCAGACTACCCATCCACAACCAGAGCCATGGAGGAGTCCTGTCTGCAGGCCAGAGGAGATGGCTGCAGCGGGATGCTGCATCCACACTGCCAATGTTTTTTCCAGTGGACTCAGCTCAGTGGAGCAGGTGTCCGGTGGTGATCCCTGTCCTCTGCAGCCAGAAGCACTAGGCTGGAAGAAAATCAGAACGATGTGATGCTCAAAGACCTTGGTGATGAAGCCAGAGAGTCACTGCTCAGGGCACAAGAAAAACAGAGCCTGAGGCAGCCTTCGTATCTATTTGTTGAGAGCAGACCCTTCCTTGGGATGCTGTCAATCAGGGTGACAGGAACCAAAAGATTTGGCTGGCATTGATTAATTAGTGCAAGAGTGCAAGAGAAGACTCTTGCCTATTTGCTTTCCAGAGTACCCATCAAATTCACTGAAACACAACTCAGCTGGTACAGCCCCATGGACTTGGTGGAGTCCCCCATTCTGGACACCTGCTGACTCGCCACACTGACATTTCATCCCACTCAAGACCTTTGTGCTTTTCCTTTCACATGGTGGGCACAGTTGTGGTGATGACTTTTCACCTGGTGAGGCTGCAGGGCACCCTGGAGCTCCCTGCCAACTCCAGCAGAGCCGTAATCTTGGCAGCACTGGGGATTAATGAGCCTTACTGAGGGACACGTGAGCTGCACAAATTAAAGAACTGAAATCCAATCTTTCTTTAATTTAGCCAGCACAGGTAACAGACAGATGAAGGTATACACACCAGTATGTATTTCCCTCATTCTGGAAGTCCAATATCATCCATCCAATATAGAGTTGGCTTCCAGAACCATGGATTTTTTAAAACATTAATTTTCCAATCTAACCTCTACAGGCATTTCCACTCTGTTACTCTGCTCCCCAATGATTGGTGCAAGATTCTATTCCCTTTTTTTGCCAGGCAACAGCTGAAAGTCTCATGAAGTGACAACTTGTCACCCCCTTCTGCCTCTCATTCACAACCTGAGCTACTTCACCCTGGCAGTCACTTGCTGACTGTGGGCAGTGGTCACCTCTTTCCCACAGTTGCTCTTTCTTGCATGGGTAGCTGCTGGTCAGTTTATTTTGACCAGACATTTAATGGTTGATCCTATGGTAGGCACCTAAAACTTCTCCCATTGTTTCTTCCTGATTTTTAGTTCAATGAATAGATGAAAGTAAAAAAGGAAAATTGTTGTTTCATCCCACTACCTTGCCTCTATCCAAACGAAATAGTAGTTGAAGAGTATTTTCTGTTAGAAGAGTCAAAACATTTACTACCTGTAAATTCAGCATCCTTGGAATTGATAAAAGCAGGGTGCCTGCATCTGGCACCACTCAAGAGGCATCAACTTCTGCCCCAAGGAACTGTAGTTCACATTCTCCACCAGCTAAAACACAGTAAATTATTCCCTCAAGCCTGCTTCAGGAAAGCACAAACATCCCCTTGAGTCTGACCAAAATTTCTTCTTGGGAAGCAGGACGTTTGTAGAGATAAACTCCTGCTGGAGTACACGATATGCTGGCCCTGGGGCTCACATTATGCACTTGCTTGTACATAATGGAAGTGGTAACATGCCAGAAGTATTTTTCCCCTAAAAGTTGGGCTCTTCACTGAAAGGTAACATAATGTCTGAAGGACAAAAATACTACCTTGTTGGGAAAGAGTTTGGCATACTAATGTTGCTAATTCTGGAAATTCTATCAATTTTCATTGATAAAATAATCCATTTTACTTTTATATCTAGTTCAGCTGTTCTCCTCAAATTCTTTCTGGTGGCAGTGAGTGCCATTCTTTTAATGAAAAAATGTTTCTATCAAATCTGAATTTGTCACCTCTGCTTTACAGACAAATGTAAAAACTGGGCCTATAAAGCTAAAAGACAAAAATAGAAGTTCTCCATCCATTTTCTCTGTGTTAAGCATGACTGTAGCTATTTTAACCTCTCATTCTCTTCAATCTCTCTGTAATATTTCTGCTGACTCATTATTTTTGTAAGCATTTTCAAAATCCTAAGGAACTTGTAATACAAAGTATCTGCCCGTGATGCCCAGAACTCAGACCTGGACGGACGCAGGTAATTTCTTTCAAAAGTAAGAGTTGTAAGAGTACTTTGCTTTCTCTACCTGTGCTGTCCTTCACATTCCAAACTGCAACCTCATTGTCACTGTGATCCTCTCCGTGAGCTTGATACGGTATCATTACAGTCTAATTTTTTTTGTGAGCTTGACTTTCATAACCTTCATTATTTTCTATTTCACTGGTCATTCCTTTTTCAGATTAATTAAAATACCCAAACCCAGACCCTTACCAATTAAAAAAAAAAGCCCAGCAGAAGTCAATAATAAACTATTGGAAAAACCCAGAGCATAACAATTGCATTTATACATAACATTGCAATTACACAGTCTAGTGTAATAAATCAGCTCTCACATTTTAAATCTCTTCACAGGTATGTACACGTGGCACAGAAGGACAAATATGCCTTTATTATCCGACTTTATGAGGGTTGTTATCAGCTTATTATCATGAGCCATATATTACCATCAGCCTCTTGAGTAACAACAAACATTTTATTGTGCTCTGAAAATAAGCTTGAAACTCAGAAGCTACGGCCAAGACAGGGTATCTAAGAAGAACCTCGGTACTTCAGCAGAAATAAAGGGGGTAGGAACTCTCCTTTAAGAGTCTTAACAGATCTTGGCATTTCCTCTGATTTAGGCACAGAATTCCCCCTGGTTTTAATAGTGTAACTGCTGTTAATTGTCTAAATGCCAATTTACACAGGACATGCAATTCAAAATCTGCTTAAGCTTACCCACTCAGCATAAATTTAGCAAGAGTGTTTTAGATAGAGAGGTATATCCATCCCTCTATTTGCTTTTGGAAACGAGTTTTGTGTAAGAAATCTTATCTGAGCACACACAGAACTACAAAATACATAAGCTTTACTTCCCTGGAAAGCAGCAGCAGCCACTCCTGATTTCTGGCTAGCCCAGAAACACCTGCCTGCCTTCTTACCTGTGAGAGAGGAAGGAAGTTTTTACAAAGTGCGGTATGTTTCTCTTCTAAATTAAATCATTGTTCCTTCTGCTGCAAATGCAGTGTACTAAGGAATGGTATCCAGAAACTGCAGAGATCAGCATTGAATTAATCTTGATGCAGCACCTTAGCAAAGCCTCTAACATTACAGTGGCCGCACTTTCTTCCTCCAGCAGCTGAGCTAATCCCCATGACTGTTTCCACAGTCATAATTTTGCTATCCTTTAAGAGAACAGAAGTTGTAGAGTACTTTCATTGCTACCAAGTATTACAGACTCTCAGAATGGGTCAGGTTGGAAGGGACCCCAAGGGGTCATGTGGTTAAACCTCCCTGCTCAAGCAGGGTCATCCCAGAGCACACGGCACAGGATTGCAACCAGGTAGTGCTTGAATGTTTCCAGTGAGTGAGGCTCCACAACCTCTCTGGGCAGCCTGTTTCAGTGTGTGGTCACTGCACAGTGAAGAAGTTCTTCCTCCTGTTCAGCTGGAACTGCCTGTGCATCGGTTTCTGCCCATTGCCTTCTGTCCTATTGCTCAACACTGCTGAGCAGAGCCTGGATCCATCCTTTGACACCTCCCTCTGGATACTTACAGACACTGATGAGGTCCCCTCCCAGTCACTTCTTCTCGAGACTGAACAGGCCCAGCTCCCTCAGCCTTTCCTCATAAGAGAGATGCTCCAGTCCCCCAGCCATCCTTGTTCTTCTCTGTTGGATCAGCTCCAGGAGCTCCATGTCTCTCTTGTCCTGAGGAGCCCAGAACTGGACACAGCACCCCAGATGTGCCTCACTAGGACTGAGTAGAGAGGCAGGATCACTTCCCGTGACCTGCTGGCACTGCTCTTCCACCCTAATCCACTCCAGGAGACCAATGGCCTTCTTGGCTACAAGGGCACTGCTGGCTCAAGGACAGCCTGTTGTCCACCAGCACCTCCACAGAACTTATTCCCTCAGCCTGTGCTGGTGCAAGGGGAAGAACTCTGCATATGCCTTTGTAGAATTTCAGACAGTTCCTCCCTGCCCATCCCTCCACTCTGTCAAGGTCCTTCTGAAGGGCTGCACAGCACTGCGGGCTATTGGCCACAATATTACTCCTCATATGTGTGAGTGTTTATGATTGATAACGCACACACAATGGTACAGGAGACAGATGTAGTCCCTTCACAGTATTTCAGAATAAGAAGGGCTCCAGATCATCTTCTCCTTCCCTTACTTCATGACATCTATTAACTCATCCATAGGGAGAAGATAATTTCTATCCAGCAGTGAAAATCAAATGCCAAACTCTTCAGTGTATTATCAGACCATCCAACAGCCTGACCCTGAAAAGACTTAGCTTTAATCTTTTTGCGCTGCTAGTATCCACTTGACTCCAATCAAAGTAGAAGAGAAGCATATGTGTGACCTTTAGCAAGGCTGGGAAATGTGGGATTAAGAGCTACTGCTTTTGTTTCAGCAAATACACAAACCACAATACAAAACATACAAGGAAAAAAGCACACATCTTTTAGCAATCCCCCTGCCCCAGTTTTCCGCCCGCCTCACACCACAACAGAAATGCTCTTCCGGGGCAGAACTCTGACCATTGTTAGGAAAATTCAGGCAAACTGTTCTATCCACTTTCTGCAGGAGTTATTTTGGCATGCTTTAAATGCCAGACAGTACTTAAGGATTTGCCTGGACATGTGCATATATGGATCTTATTCATCTTAACTAAAGGGGACTCCACATACTTTGCTACAGAACCTCACCGAATACTTTAACTAGAAGCTACTGGATTTTCATGTATTTATTCTAAGTACCTGACTATTTTTTCAAACCAGGATTACATCTCATGCATTCGTTTTTCAAAATCAATTTGAAAGACTTGTTTAACTAGCCGAGTATGTCCCGTCTCAGACCATTTCTTTTTCTTGTGCTGTCATAGCCATTTCCCATCTAAGTCTGTGTTACTTGGGTGGTCAGCATTTTGGAAAAGGGAAGTCTATCAGACTTTTTTTCTTTTTAAAGAAGAAGGTTTGTGTCCCTACAGTTTCTTATTTAGCAACCACACTGCAGAGCAGAAGGAAATGCCCCCCCCTCCAGATTCACTTTGGTAATGAGCACGTAATGGTGTGATCTCAGTTCCCAGCACCTCAAGGGATATGTGTGTGCTCTTTGCTATCAGTAAATGAAGGTTCAAAAACTCACAGTATGAGCACACGGCTCCTGTGAGGCACACAAGGGTGTGACACAGCTGCACATTTGCAACTGCTCATGCTCACATTCCTCTTCAACAGAAAAAAGGTTTCCAGGCCACTTATGAAGTAAAACAAAAATTGAAGTGATAAATCCCTTTAGCATTTTTCAGCAGGTTTTGTGCCCCTCCTTTTTTTTTTTAAATAAATAAAATGGAGTCCTTACTTAATTTCCAGATTAAGAAGTACTATTAAAAGCAGTTACAGCCCCAATTACAACCCTTGAAACACCACTGAAATGCACTACAATATTCTTTTATTTAGTTTACAGAAGAGTCTATCAGTACAGGTTGCAGAAAGAAAATGTTTAGTGCTATTTACAATTTGTTTTAAAACTCTGCTCTATACAAATTTAATTCTGATCAGTATGAACAATATTTTTGTAAATCTACTGCATATAAAGCATTTCATCAAAGCAGTAACAATGAATAAAATAACCTGTTTACATTTGAATGATGCCAATCATTCGGAAAAACGATTACACAGAACATCTGTAAGAGTTGTGGACACTTAGGTACAGAACACAATGTCAACCTGTGACTCAGTTTTTTAAAGGCTAAAGCTATTTATATGGAATATTGTTCTATTATACTACACGCCAATCTATATTTAACCTCTATAGTTATGTATTTTATAAGATCTTTATTAAATATATTCTACACATATTTGTAATTTCACCCAGGAAGAATTCCTCCCCAGTGAAAAAATATAAAATCTTTTATACTTTTTAATTTTTATTTATTTTTATTTTTTACAGGTTTAGATGAAACTAGCTCATGCTTTAGTGCTGTGCAAATTTCTTTAGCATATCAACATTTAAATTATTGATATGAAATAAAAGAATGGCATCCTTTTCAATTATGTACGCCTTCAAAAATCAGCTTCTGATTTTAATACCATTGCAAGCACTAATACCAAATGCAGATTACGTAAAGAAACAAAACTAGTACTATGGCAGAAGTTTTTCTTTTTGCTTTTTAAATTTTAATAATTCTCTTGAAATCTCTAATGAGTAAGCATGACACTGGAGTCTAAGGTACAGATGAGAAAAATGACTGAAAAACACCAATTGCCAATATTCAAATACATAAAATTGATTAGTAAATGATGTTTTCTAACATTTATGCACAATAATAAAAGCCTATGAACTACAGGAAACTACCCCTCCCATATTAAGGCTAGGAAATGCACTCTCTGCACTTGTTTGTGCTGTCTGAATAAGCACTCAACTAACACACGAGATCGGAGTGCACACAGTAACAAAAAAATCAGTTTCATCAGCCCTCTACAGAGTGCTTTTAAATTACAGGCACATAGTATTTTTTCTTTGTTGCAGTGAAAATATATATAGTTAGACTTGGTTTAGTTAGTATTCTGTGCCAGTTTGGCCACCGAGGTTGACTTAGGTAGAATTGACTTAACAGTTTTTCCTTTGATTTGGCCATAAGTGAGATTTGTTTTAATTATTAATATACTATTTTCCAGTGTTGCATTATACATTGTGGGTTATTACTAGATGTCTCAAATATTGTTAGAGATTGTTGATGAGAAATATACTGTCAACCATATTTAGTGCAAATTGCATCTAGAAAGCTTGACTGGTTAGATCCGGTTAATGCAGATTTTTGTGGTAGCAAAAGGATTCCTCCTATGGAAAAGAAAACAAACCTTTCTGGAGATTGAATTCTTTCAAAAAGTGATGTACTCTAAGATTATTCAACAAACAAAAAGGAGGAATTGAAAAAAATAAACAATTAAAGTGTTCATAGATCTTTCACTTTTTAAAAAAAAAAAAAAAAGACTAATGAGACAGTGTTCGTGTATTATTTCAGTTCCATGGATTTACAGACAGGCTCTTCCTACAGGTGTTTGAAGCAAGGTAGGGCCTCTTCTATTCCAGCAGCATGAAAGACAAAGACTATATTACATCACACTTAGCAGGTAAAGCTAACAGGGTTTACAGGATTACACAGCAATTGCTTTCTCCAGTTTTTTCACGGTTCCTTTGACCTGCAAAGAAGAAGGAAGTTTTACTTACATGCCATTTCTAAAGCAATGAGGCTGTTCTGTGTGAGAGTATACTTAATACAAGTCTGTTCTTTACTATTTTCAGTAAAAAATATTTATTGTTATACACATGCATACATAACTGCAAGATAAATCAGGACTAGATTTTCACAATAAAAACAAGAGCTTCTAAGGTCTGAGTAAGTTTCTGCACTAACATAAAAATGCTAAACCAGAAAGTTAATTTCTTAGTTTTCTATAAACATGTACAAGAGCATTCCATTGCCTTCTTCACAAAAGAGCACAAGGACTTGACTTTTCTCTGTTATGAAATACTCAAAAAGCCTGTAAGAGACCTGACCACTTTGCCATGTACTCGAGTAAGAAATTCCTCTAATGCCCTACCTTGAGAGTTTGGTTCTGGCAGTGTCTCTCTAGCCACCAAATGCATCACTGTTGTTTTGCCAAAAGGGAGTTTTAATGCTGCAAAAGGAGAAAGGGAGAATAATTAACACATTACATCAGTCTTTTTTTCTCCAAAATACCCAACTGAAACTAACTGTAATTGGATTAGCACCTGTTCAAAAGTTCATACTGTTGGGTTTGAACTGCTTACTGGTTGAAGTTCAGTAAATCAGGGACTCAGGGCATGAAAAGAATCACTTAAAACACTGCATTCTTAGAGATATGATATTCCTGTTAGGAAACTTAGCCTTCCTCTTCTGAGTAAAAAGTGAGGTGGGCAGTCATGCCAAGACTCAGGTGTTAAGCATTCTTTAATAATAAGGATGCAAAAAAGTTGCTAATTCAGCCACCAAGTTGTTATTCCTGAGATATCAAAACACTGAACCTCTACTGCAGAACAGATTTTCCTAAAACACATTTTGATCCATGACACAGATTCTTTGACATACAAAATGTCTGCATCTTGCCTTTTAATACTAATCTGTCACATCAGCTGCATGTGAAAAATATCAAATTTAAAGCTTTTTAAATTAGATACAGTAGTTCTCACAGTGCTGCCTTTGTGAGCTTTAGCAACACAAAATTTTAAAAAATGGTCCTTTCCACAATTCCTTCTGCTTGTGTCTGAAACTAAAATGATAATTTTTACATTCCAATTTAAGTATACAAATACATTGTATACTTAGAGTATCTTCCTTGATTGTTTTTCTGAGAAATACAAGGCAAGGATGCTCTAAGTTTTGTCCTTCCCACCTTACAGTGGAAAAAAAAGTCAGTGCTAAATTTAACAAGAATTTAATCCTTAATACAAAAATAATTCTGATTTGAGTAGAATTTGTCCTATCAAACTCAAGTTACAGCTTTTGTTTTCACATACAGTGAAATGGCATTTTAAGTGAATAGATGAATAATGAATGGCCAATAAACCTGAAGGCAACTGAAGTGAAAAACGTCTCTGTTTTACACTACAGCACAGATTAAAGATTCACTAATAAAAACATAAACCCAGTATTTAGTAATTAGGTGTATTCAATACAAGCCTCGCTACAAGACTGCTATTAAAATCATGTTTGTTGCCTACATATTTATTTGAAGAAATGCAAATTATGATTAAAACACAGGTCCAAACAGGTGTAAGCACACGAAGTGATACAGAACTCCACAAGATTCTTTGAAGCAGCTGTACTTTGGGAATAGTGATCTCTATGGAAAGGCAAATCTGAAAGTTTCTTAGTTTACTTGAAGCACTGCCTGTGCCTGCAACTAGAAGCTATTGATAGCTTGAAGTCTGACAAAGATGATGTATTTTGAGTACTTGGTACCATGACACAACTGAAAAGTCTAACAGACTGTTAATATGCTCTTTGCAAACTCCATGGAAAAGGACTGTCTTCATAACATAAACTCTTGAATTACAAAGTAATCACATTAAGAACATCTTTCATAATATCAACACATTTCAGGACACTTGATTAGTGAGTTGTGGAGATTAACTATTTACAGTAATCAAGTAGAACTATGCTAATATTTACATCAACTACTTTCAGCTACTAGTTTGCACAGTTTACACAAGTTCTTGCTAGAAATTTCCAGCTTCTTGTTTGGAGCACCATGACACCATCTGAGCAGCCTAACCTATGCTCAGTAATCCTTTCTTGCTCTTCTCTTTGTGCTTTCACGCCTTTCTCTCACTAAAAGCAAAATTGTATTTAATTCCTTTCCCAACTACTCAATCCCATTGTTTTTCTGTAGTTTCTATTGTCAGAACTTACTTTTCACCCCCTTTTGGAATGTGGATGGCATATGGCAGGTTGACTTCCCTTCCCCAATAAATAAGGAAGCAAATGCTGCTGATTACCATTATCTACCCAGAAATGGAGAACTGTTGATTATGTATTACTTCCCTAATTAATATTATTTGAAATGCAAACTGCAAAACAAATATTTAGCTAAAGGATTAAATTTCCTGTTGGAAGCTGAACAACAGACTGCCTTGCTAGGCAACTCCCCAGCACTTTGCACAGGTAGGACACAACAAAACAGTGTGGCTCAAGCCCTGCAGGCAAGAGCAGCGCAGCTTTACAGAGGGGTCTGTTCTACCCTGCTTCCAGTGCCATTAGCTCTGCTGTTCTTGTAGTGACAGTCCATTCAGAGAAGCTATCAAAAGGGATGCTTTCTTGAAAATAAAATTTTTCACTCAAAACCACTTTCTCCTATCAATTTCTCATTTTTGAGCCATCTTAGTTTATAGGAGTCTCAAATTCAGAAGCCACTACACAGACACGTAAGGTAAAAGTGAACAAAAATGCACTCCAGTTAAAAAAGAAAACACCAAACTGTTCCCTTGGAAACTTTTGTGTCACTGGATGATAAAGTGATTTTCAGTAGGTCAAAATTCCAGTCAATATTTCCTAATCACCTAAAGCAAATATAACACTAAGTGCTATAACTCAGTCAAAGAGCGCTACAGCTAGAAAAGCTTAAAGAAAGTGTATTATAATAGTATAAGAAACTAAATATTGTGTTTAGCAAGAAATTTCCTTCCTCCCCTCCTCCACTTCCCTTTTAAAGGTAACTAGTTCACTTAGGGCTGCCTCTAATGAACACCACAAACTGAAGTAAGAGTCTTTTCAGGCTGTTTCATGAATTCCTGTTCCCCTTTCAGCTGTGTAATCTTACTCCTGACAACTTCATTAGTACTGAAGTTAAGCCAATGTTTTAGGGATTCTTTTTCTTAAAACAATACAGCAACAAAAATATTTTTGAAAAACACTAATATACATGTAAGATCCCTGGGGTAAAAACACGATGATTAAATCACAACGCATGAACGATTAAGAATGAACTAAAATGCCCTGAACCCAAGCAAGTGTTCAAAATTCATAGACCTAAGTTAATGCAAGAGTCAGCAGCATGCAGATATCATTTTTCCGCTTAACTCATTAAATAATATATTAAATACATTAAACAAATATTCAACATTTTCTTAGGTTTAGACAAATGTCATTAAAGGGAAAAAGTACTGGTGGTGAAGAGCAACACTCAGATGAATGGCGAAGTAAATCCCATTTAACTATCCTTGCCTGGAAATGTAGGGTAAGACTAGCATCTTTAATTGCAGAGATGATCCAAGACTTAACATTTGTCTTTCAACTCTACTCCAACTGCTACTAGCTGCACTCACTGTCACCTGGTGAAAATACAAATTAAAGAGTGAATAAAAATTTCAGAGTTCTTCCAGCTGAGCTGACAATGATCTTGTTTGTATATATAGAAGCATTAAAAATTTATATATGTGGAGAGTAAATCTATTCTGTAAGTACATCACTAGGCAACACTGGGAATGGTAGAAAGTGAATCAATAGGTGTATCATCCCAGTCAATTCTTCATGGAACATCACCATAAGCAGTCCAGAAATACTATTTTCAGATTCCTCTTAATTTCAAAACCATTTCATTGGTGATTATATTATATTATATTGTCCTTTCTGTATTGCATCCAGGTACCAAACCATGAATAATTTGAACATACAAAGTAGGAACATTAATTTGTTTTTAAACTGGCACAGAATGGAGAGGCTCATAATGTTTAGTCACTGATACAGCTGATATTCCCATTGGCAAATGCTACCTACAAAAGGAAAGATGACTTAACAAATGTGTGTCACACCTCTATCAAGGGTTCCCACCAAAATGCGTAATTGTGGGGAAACAGTTGCCACGAGAGGGCACAGTTGAATTACATTTCCTTAGCAAACGCAGTGAAGCCATTTACTGTTGTTTTCACATAACTATGCAATTGTATCCCTGGGAGAGCACTGGACAGCAAGAATGCTTCCCCTCATTCTCATTCATAGGGTGTCTTCCTGCATTGCACTAAGATTTAAAGTATTGTTTGACCAATTTTCATAAAGTTTATCAAGCATTTTAAAATACTTCAGATATTTATTAAGTAGCTTGTCCTGCAAATGCAGTGTAAGAGAGGTGGAACAAAATATTCCATTTAGAATGACAACAAATAAAAGCAGCACTACAGTTTCTTTGTGTGAGAGGAGGCTTGACTTAGCAGGTGGTACCTCGCAAAGTTTAACAACTCATGGTAACAAGATGGAAAAATATGCAATAAGGTACAGTGTCACCCTATGCACAAGAAAAACAGTATAAAGCAAGCCATACTGCGATCTTGAACAGTAAAGTAGTATTCACTGAACCATAAATAAATATCCCCTTTGCCTAACTGTAACATGTATAATAAAAATTATTTTCATACCTCCTAATGTCACGTTGCCATGAAGAAACCTCCCTTGATAAATAAGCCGCAAGATATTTGGACTGCTGACTTGTTCTTCTTCCCAATCTGAAGAGAGAGAGAATTTCCACAGTTACATTGTGAAAAAAACATCTTTTGTTATTTCTCTCACCTTTACCCAGGAAGAAAATTGGGAACAGGACTCTTTTGCTTAAAACACTAAAGAGAGATCACAGGCTGAAGGTACAGGAAGGTAATTCAAGACCAGCACTCGAAGTCTATTCTTGAATTTATTATTTGACACTGGGCATTCAAACACGTAATTTTATGTCTGCAAGTATAAGTATTACTGATGTCACAGACTGCAGGATATATTTAGCACATACACAAGTCCTAAAGAAAATATTTCATACATGCAAATTGCTTCCTGGTTCTTGATACCCAGGCCATTCTGAAGTTTCCCAAGCCATGCTCCCCGTCACCAGCTAACTGACTAACTGGAGCTGCTCTCCAGCAATGGGAAGCTGCCGCACACAGAGCAAGCACGCATGTGATGGGTCACTTGAAACAGGACTCTGAGATCACAGCGCTGAAAAAAGCTCCGGAGGCAGCTCAGCACCGTTCGATGATGGCCAGATCCAACCAGTTCCATGGCTGGAGGGGGCAGGGACCTGAGCAGCCCCCGACTGCCACCACAGAGCCAGAACAGAGGCTCTCTCAGAGCAGACACCCACCAATACATTTTAAGGAGCTTCCCCAAGGCTGATCCATGGATGTTTTTATATGGCAAACCGTGGTTCGAAAAAAAGCAAGCATGCATTTTCCTATAATGCTTAAGCCATCATAAATAAATGATAAGCTTAAATGGTCTTTTCCTACTCTTTTTCCATTCCCTGTCACAATGTGAAGAACAACTAAATATGCACTTTGCTTTCAGAACAAGTATCATAAAGCCTTGAAATGTTGAATTTAAATGGTCTCTCTGGGAATACAGTGTCTTCTGTTTCTTAGATGACCAAATATCTGGCAACAGTTGTTCACAAACGTTCTCTCTTTCTGCTTGTAGTGTTTATATAGCAAAATCAATATTCAGCAAGGGATCAGGACAAGCCACAGAAACCAACCTGTTCACTGGGAACATACAATTAACATACGGGCAGTAGCAACTGGCACCACAAAAGGAGAGGAACTGAAAAGGATAGAAGGGGAAGCATTTGAAACAAAAGCCATGGCTTCAGAGCGTACAGAGAGGCATCTGGTGCAAAAAGCAAGCAGGCAGAGACGTGGGCAGCAGGAGCCATCTCAGCCCCAGACCACGGCGGGGGCAAGGCACCAACAGCAGAAGCTGCAACACTCCCAGGTGCTCCCACGTGCCTAGTTTGTAAGATTAGATTAAATTAGGCAACCAAAGCTATTTGAATTTCAAGTATTTCCACTTAGGGTCTGATTCAATTGTCTTGCAATTCAAGCACATGCCCATTCTGCTATGCTGTGAAGTGGGCTACATTAAGGATCTGAATTATCACACTGCTACCATAACAGTTTTATTTATTTTTACTCCATACAGTCTGAACTCCACTATACTGTGGCTGTAAAGAGCAGAAATCCAGCCAATTGACAGTGCCATAATGATGTAAAACCACAACCAAAAGAAGACAGACTAGATTTTGGCACAGGTATTTTCTCACTGTTAAGCTGCCAAGTTACCCATCCTTTTAATTTCTGCTTCTTGGCTGGAAGTCTGAAACATTTCTTTCTGACATGAATTCAAATTTTAATTTCCACTGATGACTAAATGGGCCAAGGAAACACTGAATCTTTTTTTTTTTTTTTAAAGTTCAGATAATTGGTCTACAAGAAAGATGTTAATATTATTTAGAAGAAAATGGGGAGGGGAAGAAGAGAACAGGTAACTATCCAGATGATATGCATTAAAATAAATTTGGTGTTTTCTACTGCAAATAAAGAGATCCTAAATTAAAAACTCTACTGCCAAAAGAGGTGGGGAGAAGTTTGCCTTAATCCTGCCAGTATGTGACTGAGGTTATTTCATCCCTTTTTTCCCCCACAAGATCATGACAAGTCAAAATGGTGGTAAAAACAATTGCATCATCTGTGTTTCAAGGATACTTTAGTCCTCATCAAGATTTCTCAGTCCTGTGGCAAAGAGGAGCACTCTCAGTCTAAAAACAGCTAATGGGCTAATGCTTGTGAAAATCTATATGATATTCTGAAGCGAGGGGGGGGGGTTTTCTGTCTTTTAAATAGAGACCATTCTTCTTTGCAAATTAAATATTCATCAAAATTTAGAGCACTCCCTCAGGACAGCAAGTATTTGAACCGAGGTTTCCATGTCTGGTTCTACTTTTTTTTAAGGAAGAGACTTTAAAGTCTGGGTTTCTTCCCAACTCTAAACTCAGAATCTGCAACTTTCAAGCTCTTCACGAGACTCTGAACATGACATCACGTGCTCAGGCATAAACTTGAGTAAGAAAAAAAAATCCAGTTCTGCCTTTACTAATCCAGATAAATGTACACAAAGAACATTTGGTTATGACAACTATGTTATAGGCACACATTAAAAAATGTACAGCACAGATGCTATGTTAACCTATTTTTTGAAGTGTTTTACATCTGTATCTAATACTTCAGAAGACTTAAAACCTCCTCTTTCATTACATATTTTACTAAATACATAATACTGCATCCCAGAAAACCGAACTTTTTTCCTGACCTCAAAGAACAGTTTAAGGCCTAAAATACTGATTATCAACATTAACTTTTTGGCATAAACGATCATCCACCATATGTCTTTGACAAAAGCACCACAGAAACAGATAGTGCAATGTTTTAGTTTGTCTAAATAGTAGTCTTTTTAACATCAAAACAGTAACCCAAATGAAGTCCTGTACCAAAAGAAGCATTTTCTTTCATCGTATGTAATGCTATGTCTGTGTTTTGGCTATTTTCCCATGAAATCATAGTCGGGGAGAACAGAACCACTTTGTTTTGGGGAACTATTCACATATGTGAATACACATCTTAAGTTCTCAAGCCCATTTTCCAAAGCCAGTATTCCTGCACGACACCAAGTACATTCACATAAACAACATCCAGTCTTTTAATGTCTCTTAAAATGGGCTTTTATATTTGTTTTTTTCCCTGGAAAAATATCAGTATTACAGATCCTTTCCAAGATAAGGCAGTAAGGAAAAAGTACTTCAGACTCAATTTCACTAATGCATTCCTGTGACTTCCTGTGTTTTATTTTAGCTGTCCTCACATAAGAGGTTTTATATCTCCAACATTTCCTCACACTTACTAGATCCTCTAACATCAAGAAAAGTGTTGAAAGATAGGGGGAAAGAAGTACTTCAATTTGGGGAAGCAAATTTTAGAAATAAAGTAGGAAACAGTCCTGACGTCTAAAAATCTGCCCAACTGAAGGAACTGTGAAAAAGAAGGCAAGACAACTGTATTTCTGCATAAATCTTTGTCCAGATAGTGAATAAACACACTTAATTTGAATGTTGAGCACGGAGATCAGTTTATCGACACTTTAGTCAGAATATACAGCAAAGCTCCTTGCTCACAAGGTAAAAAGCCAAAGCCACTCAGCTACTCACCCATTGGCCAGTTGTCATACACATGTTTTGCAATATCTGCAGCAGAGTCATTCGGTGAAAACAGGAACTCTTTTGTTTTCCCGCTTACCAAGATGAGGCGCAAATTTATCTGGTAAAAAAACCCCAAGACATCAGTATTAGGAAAGCTTACAGAGAAGACTTAAATTTTTTATTTTTTTACAGGTACTAAAAAATTGTTGTTGGTTTTGGAAGACTGATCCAAATGACTTGAGAAAACAGTTTAACATGTTAACATATGTTAAAAAGAGGGTCAAAGAGGTCAGTAAAATGTTGTTCACATACCCATAATCTAGGAAGATTAAATTCTAACAGCTGGCATTTTTGATTATAAACATCGGAAGATTCTGTTAGTGATTGAATCAACTGTGCCAGTAAAAAATAGCTTTCAATAGGGTAGAAACATATTCTAGCAAGGACACATAAGCAACTCCTGAATGAAGAGGAAAAATACAAACCTGAAAAATTAACTTAAATGGAGAGCATTAAAATACCAAAATCTGCTCCTGAATAGCCTGTGAGCCTAAATAAAAGCCCTAGAACGCTCCCTCCCGATCTCAGCCAGTGCAGCTACAAAACACCAGGGAGTCAGACAGCATCCTTCCTTGCTCCCAGATGCCACAAAGTTTGAATCCCTCTGCCAGTCTTCTAAATCCAAAACTTCGTCCCACCACTTGTCTTTCACTACAAGCAAAGTGAGGTCCACATGCAGCACAGTAATAACATCCCACCATAATTTTTCTTTGGTTAATTTCCTCCATGTAACCACCAGCACCTTCAGCCATAATTTTCCTCTCTTCTATTTGCAAATTACTGAATACAATTTCTTTTCCATATAGCATTAAAATAACACACATAAAGAGCTCAGTATGACATTATTTACAATGCAAAAGAGATTAAATTTTGGCTCCTCAAGCAACTGTTAGCAAGGTCACAAAATATGTTTGGGTAGCTAGCACTTAGCAATGCCCATGGCAAGCAGGAGTCTAGCTGCTGTTGTACTTCGACCTACAAGCCCACATTTCATCAACTTGCAGTGAGACTTCAGCAGACTAACTGCTTGGATACTTTTTTCCAAGTCACACTCTCAAGCTGTGGCTCTCACTTTAAGGCAAGCTGCAACAAAGCTTTCTTTGTTGGAATTCAGTAAACTGTTTTCTACATCAAATACCAAGTGAAAAATGTACAGCAATGTCCAAGTTTTCTAGACTTCTTGAAAAGATCTCAGTGCATCATATCCACCGAACATGACAGCTCTGCCTCAGCTACCTACTCTCCACTTACTTCAGAAGGTCTTTAGGCAGCTCGTCTATTCCCTCTTGAATGCTTTGGCTTGGATTCATCCTACCTATCTTTAAGCACCTAATGGAAGTATCTCTATCATCCAGCACACTTCAAGGTCAATGAAGGAAATGACCCCTCCTAAAAGCAATTCAGTCTCTATTTCAAAGTGTAGCAAGTATAAAAAGAGTGAGCATAAAAGGCTAGGTTCTCCTCCCTGTCCTCTTACTAACACCCTTCGGAAAAAACAAGTTCTCCCATTAGCCCAGGAAAGCAGCCAAGTGGCAGCTGTCTCTAAGAAAGCACCATGGCCACTCCAAGAGTATCACTGCATACCAGGAAATCACAAAAAAAACTTGAAGGAGAGAAACTGAGGAAATGCTGTTTAGTCAAAGACAATTCTTCATAAAATTCAGAATACATTTGGCTATACACATTAAAGTTTCGTTTTCTTTGAAATTTCCACAATGATTAAGGAATTATTTTCAAATTGCAACAATATTTAGCAGAAAAAGCAGATCAAGTTCTACAGTTCCTGTTTACTCCAAAAACCTGACTACTGTGATGAACTACAGCTACAAAAATTTGTTGGACTATGTTCAGGTGTTGTTTTGCTTATATTTTCAGTTTCAGTACTTCCCCTCCCTTCACTGTCTCCATTTGTGTATGTATAGACAACACTTATATATATAGTTCCTTTAGCTGGACTACCCTAGATAAGCTCTTCAAGCTATCTCTAGTGAGACACCTATTCCCTCTTTCATCCTAGGAGCCTGTCTCTGCACAATTTCTTCTATTTTCTCCTCAAACAAATGACTATTTCTGAAGCATATTAAATGATATCTCGCCAGATGCTTCTGTAACACCACCAGTAATTTCCTCTGTCTACTGAAAACATCTTCTGTGACATTATCCCAAGAGCACATATACCTTCTTCATAACTGCACCACACTGTTTGCTCAGTACTTTTTTGTGCCCTTTTCTACTTTGATCCTTTCAATTATTCAGCCTCCAAGCTTTTATCTTGCCTGTATCACCCTAAAGCACACAGGTCCAAATTTCATCCCACTCCTATTACTCCATCCCTCAGAGAGAAAGAAGGCTAGGTGTGAAGAAGTATTCTGCATCATAAAGATGTTTCAGATTTCCCCCATGTCTGGGCACCAGACCTAAGAAATCCCCCCCAAAGTTCTTCCTCTCTACATTACAAGCACTTTTCAAACTTCATGTCATCAATGAATTCTAGCAGCAAGACGTCTTTACACTTACCTTTGTCTTTAAATGACTCAGGAAACATCAAAATTCATCTGACAGTTGGTTCATAATGAACCTAATAAGAAGCTCTCTCTGAGCTGCCTCCCCCCCACCTCAGCTAGGTCCTTTATAGTAGGCTCACAGACACACAGTTTTTCTAATACATTTTAATTTCTCCTATTTAACCAACAGTTTGCAAAACAGCACCACATCAGTTACTAAGTACATATTCAGATGACACTACAAAAATGTGCACGTAGAAAGTAAGTTCTTTTCATCTGGCTTTTGGAAGTGCTGTGTACTGCATTTGATTCCACTCTCTCTATACTTCATTATCTTTAATTATTTTTTAAGCATTAATGCACCTTATTACAATACCAACATACCGCCAAAAATTTAGGAAATTCAGACTGCATCATGAACTGTTACTTGTACTTGGAATGGGCTGCCTGTTTAAAAGAACAAACAAACCAACCTCAAATTTTCAGCACCAGTGCCTACTGTAGCCTCTTCAGCAGCAGCCCATGTGCCTCTCACTCCAATTCCCCATATCCATTTTCTATACCCTAACTGGCTCATGAGACACCCTCTTAGCTTGCTCCCTCTGGCTAAGCAGTTCCCAAACTCTGAATTTATACCGTTTATGTAAGGATTTATTTTGTTTCATCTGTGTGTAGTTTACCTGTGTTGGGGGTTGCCTGGTTTGAAGACCATAGCACTTTGCAGGCAGGAGACATAATACCAAACCATGCACTCCCTAGAACTACCTGATTTGGATCCTACAAGGAGATGACTAAAAAAAAACCCCAAAAGATTAGCCCTGCTCAGCACTTAAAAGCATGATTATGGCACTGCATTAACATAGAAGTGAAGTTCTTCTTCTACCATAACATTAGGGAGACACATTTCTTTTTATTCTCATTACTGACTTTTGAGATTACCAGCCACACTAAAGTGAATACAAAAAGGAGATGAATATCACTGAAAAATAATCAAAACTAACTTGGCTTCCTGAAAAATTTGATTAAGTCATATCTCTGCAGTTAATATACACCAAAAAAAATCAATATAAGCAACATGGCGGGGGGGAAAAAAAGAGTGAAAAATGTTAGATCCTTCTTTCCCCCTATCTCTCCAAGAGTTCTCATTGCTGAAGAGCATTTCTTCTAGTCTTACTGTGAAATATACAAGGCACAGTGAGATAAGATAATCATTTTACAGGGTATATTACAAAGTATGTGTAAAATGCAGGATATATATTTTCATTTTAAAAAAAATCACCACATATCAGCAGAAGCCCAAAATGAATTTTTAAGTCAATCAAGCAGGTGTTACATCAAGTGCAAAGAAACAGCTGTTCTAATGAAAGGCTCAAGTATTTTCTTATTTATAGTACAGCATGCCACTGACATATTTAGTTTGCATGTTTCTCTCTCTCTCTCTCTCTCTATGTATATATATATATCTATGTTTCTTAATCTTGACTTGAAGGAATCTTAGTCTTGAGTTGTGCATCACATTACCCCAAAGGGTTTGAAGCAAATAATCCCACAACTTGCCTTCAAATTTAGAGTCTAATCTCATTTCCCTCAAAAATATTGGGAAATTTAACTACTTGCAACTGCTGTACTACTTAATTCTGCAAACAAACTATAGGGTATCTGAAAAAAATATTTCTGGCAAAATTCCAGAAAGCTCAGAACTAAAAGAAGAAAGAAAAAAAAAAAAGAGCATATGTGTATATACATTTACTCAAAGTGTAGAAAAAAGTCTTGGCTAGGTAAAGAAATTTTGACACAAAAGCATCAAATTATAATTTTTCAAGTTAAGAAAGGAGTCTTAGTAATCTCAGCTATCCTGTATCCTATTTCCTACATTAAAAGCCACCAAGGAGGTTGTATCTGTACCCACTGTAACCTTAAAGTCCCTCCACCTATTCTTGTCAAGTGTCTTGGTCTCAAGAGACTTCTGCAATTCTCAGGGCCTTGAGAAGTTCGTTCTTCAACCGGGGATGTTACAACAACTGTCCTGATTTTGGTTTTTCTTTTTTTCAGGGTACCAAAGGGAGTTCCAGCCTTTTGCTACAACCAAGTGATACGGACCACATCCTCACACTTCCGCATTGTAGTACCAACTGCAACATTACTGCTGAAAGCAGTCAAGGGCAGCCAGAGTATCAGAAGAAGGATTAAATACAATTTGCAGACTACATCCCCGCTGCACAGTTATGTAATAGCACATTCTGTTTGTGATCTCGAGCATGCAAACCTCACCCTCTCCCTCCCACCCCAATCTCATAATCACAGCTCCAGTAACTACACCATCTGCTGCACTGCATACACAATAAAAATTTTCAGTGTAGATTATATTCTGCAAAAAAAAACAACCCACCACCAAACAGAAAACCACCCCAAAAAAATACTATATTTATGAAAAGACTATAGTAACAACTGTGACCACAATTTTTGGAAGAGAAATTTGGGTCACATATATGCTGACGTAGAATAAATTGTTTTTTCTTTGTTCTAGGCATGCAAAGTTTGTTCATTCTTAAAGGCATACCTACAGAACATCTTAGTGCCACAAGTGCTTCTAATTTCACAGCTAATGTTAAATAACTGGGAAGTCACTTTAACATTAATAAACATTGTGTAGGGTGTAAATCTCGTTTCTTAATGTTTCACTGACTTCCCATCTATTCAGTTAAACAAGTTACTTTGTTATCAATTCTATGCTCCATCCAGTAGCAGCTTAAGATTGCTCCCCATCTTACAATTAAAATGCAGAGAAGGAAAGGTGTCATATCAGCACATGCTATGCAGCCCCAAGTTTAAACTAAGTACTTTTCTTTAGCTGTTTTAAGATTGAAATACATACACAAAACAATTTTTTCTTCAACATCCAATACACTTACTTTCTAATTGAAGTTCATTATTGTAAGAAGTAACTTGGTTCTCTAAAGACACATTAAGGTTTCCTAATGGCTCTAGGCCAAAGAGAAACCTCCCAGCTCCACTTTTGTGACTGAATTCCACCAGATTTACAAACGAAGTTGAACCAAGCCCAAATAACAGTCTAAGCATCACAGCGGCATCACACAAGCCAAGTCAGCAGGGACCTGCAGGTTCTAGACACCAGGTCACTCCTGGAAATGCATCCACCTGAATATAATGAAGAACTTCAGTTTTTACATGCCCTGGAAGGCTGTTGTAGACCCTGAGCTGCTTCACTGAGTGGTTTCTTCTCATTCCCAGCTTAAATTTATTCTTGAATAGGTTACATTCACTGATGCCCCACCTACATCACGCTTTAGCCAAAAAAAACCTTGGGGTTTTGACAGCTTTCTTTTGCATCTGCAGACAAGGACACACTTCGCTAAAATTAACAAGCAAAGGTTTTCCTCATTAAAGGGCTGGCCCTTGGTGGGAACACTGTCTTCAAAGTTCTGAAGCACATCAATAGAGATTAAGGTAACTGGGCTTGGGTAGGCCTGGAGGGGACCTATTAGCAGCCTTCCCACGCCTGAATTACCAAAACAAGGACCTCTTTACTGAGGTCCAAGACAGAAGACCAGTGGACAATGGTCATAAATGGAAACAAGAGACTCTGAACTATGATAGGGTAAAAAGTTTTCACCCTGAGAATCTCAAAACAGTGGTCACTCAGAGATGCTCTGGAAGCTCTGGCCTTGTGGATTTTCCAGGTCCAACCGACAAAGCCCCAAGCAAATTCAATGGTGACCCTGCTTCCAGTAAGAGCTTGGGCTAGAAAATTGCTCAAGGTCCTTTCCAAAGTGAATGATTCCACAATCCACTTTAATCCATATCTGCTTTAGTTTTGTTTAAACTTTCTTAAGTATGCATAATTAGAATGATACACAGTATTTCAGGAATTTATAAAATGCTACTAGAACCTCCTTAAATCAACTGCAAAAGCCTCTCCATTCTCAATACAAATACCACAACTGTCTTACATTTCTAATGCAGTAATCTTGCAATGCTCTTCTCTAGCCCAGCTGTTTCTATGACATAAGCTTTCAAGCTTGCATTTCAAAATACAGCTTTTAACCACCCATGATGTACAGGATATTTTTATTTTAATTCAATTAATTCTGTTCCTATTAATTCAGTCTTTGGGACAATCCCATCTCCACACAACACCACAATCATCTTCTACACTACTCATCATCAACAAATTTCATCAGCATACTGATTTTCCTTGTCCTAGTGGCATAAATGAAAACATTACAAAGACAGCTGGTCCCAAAATTATCTTTAAGGAATTCCACTGAGCACGACTGACAGCCTGACACTGACATCCTGAACACTGTACCTTACCACTTTCTCCACCCAAGTCACACACTCTATCAAACCCTGCCTGCCACAACTGATCTCTTCCTACGCAATATCAACTACTCACTGAAGTCCAGACAGATTACACCTCTTCTGCATTTCCCTCGTGAAAAACACTCTCCTTCCAAAGAAAATTGGCTGATGAATCTGTCATGATCTAATTTGGATAAATAGAAACCATGAATTTTATTCCATTATTTCTTCTCTGCTCCTTCTCAGCATCGTTCCTGAGATGGTTACTCATCTGTCAAGTTCATAGTCTCTCTTCACATCTTTTCACTGATCTAGCATGCAGATATTTTGTAACTTAACATCTTCAACCTGAAGAAATACCAAGCATGCAAATTCCTCAGATACACTCCTTGTTACTAATCCAGTACATTTAGTTTAATCAGTATCTGCCTCCTTGAAATCCAAAGCCTTTACATATACTCCTGCTTTGTTTATTTTTCCATTTGATTTTAACTGTATCAGCTCATGGTCATTGAATCTAAGTCATTTCCCCAAGCAGCCTTCTGAAGACTTCCAGAATGTTCTGGGAATTTGAGACACATCCAGAATAATAATATTAGCTCCTTCTCAGCCAATAAACTAGCTGGTAGAGGGATTGAGGTGCACAGGGTAAGAAAGTAATAGAGCAGAAGTATAAATCTGCAGCCCAACAGTGCAAGCATTCTCAATGAGACAGAAGAGATCCTTGATCCTGGATTCTTCTTCAAGAGTAATATGGTAAAATAAATAAAACTACAGTTCTCATGAATCATACTTCTAGACACCTCTTTTCACCAGATACTTCATAGAAAATACAGGCAACTTAACCATACTTCCCCAATTGAACACCTAAAATTTACACCTGGCAACACTCAGAACCCCTGTATTTAGCTACAGCACCTTGCAGTACCTATAATAAATTTACTTTGTATCAGGAAAAAAAGATTGACATGGAACATGAGAAGAAACATAAATTGTCCATGTGAATGAACAAAGCTCTGAAGTGTCATTGCCAGCTGCGTCACTCATTCAAAGCCACACCGCTTGTGAAAGTAGGGCAATCCCAACACAACAGCAGGTAAACGTGACAGCACCCTGCGTCACTCTATTCAAGTCTAAGGTGAACTTCATACCAGTTCCTATGACATGCTCACCTTTAGATTACTACAAAGTGAAACAAATACGGTTTTATGTGCAATGCTTGCTCAAACAAGGAATGGCTAAGGCAGCTTTCCACTGCTAAAAATTTATTTAGCAGATTTCAGAAACTTGAAGTGAAAAGAAAGAGAAAACCAAAAAAGAGCATAAACAAATTTTATTTAAAGGGGGAAAAAAGCAAAATCCTACAAGCATTTAACTCAGTAGCTATGATAGAACTAGCTGTTTCTATGGAAACCATGACACTCTTGAACTTAAAATCCTAGTGCTTGGTCACACTTCATCCATTTCCTCACTTCAATTCAAGTAACACAGAAACAATGGCAATATCCTCCTATGAGTTCCAGGGTTATGTTTTCAGAAGAAATATCTAGGAAACACTGTCCTTCAAAATAAATTAATACAGCCACTATGATAAATAAGCAGTAAAATACAATGGATTTCAGTCAAGTTTACATAGTGTTTCCTTTACTATCCTATTTGCATTCCTGAAACAATTCTGGGTTGGTTTGGTTTTTTGGGTTTTTGTGGAGAGGGATGAGTGAACACAACACACCAATGTGTCTGCTGGAGCTAATTAAGAACTAAGAATTTTCACTGAAAATCAATTTTAATAAGACAGTAAAACCCGAAGAATAACTTTTTCTTACAACATACTGGTTCTATAAGCAAAAGATTTTTTCATGATTTAATGAAGTACAACTCCACCATGGAATAATTTCTCTCCCAGAAGTACAAGAAAACTGAGGCAGTCCCTTACCTGAAATAAGGCAAGTGATCAAGTACCTGGTCTTCTCAGCTCAAACGGAATTTTGGCTACTATGTCCCAAGTACATACTTTAGTCATAAACCATCTCCTGCTGCCCCCTCAAGAGAATTCACTCTGACAGGGAAGACTCAAAGACCTACTCTGATTATTCATTAGCCATAGTCAGGGCAGTTTCACCCTGCACATGTTATAATTGTCTTAGTCCATCATGATTGTAATGTGCAAATTACACAACACAGAAAACCTTTAACTTGTCTTTAATACATGTCAGAAGACCAGGAGACTTAATACAAATAGATAGTAAAAAATGCAGAAAGTAAATCATGTGGCATTCAAGTTTGCTATTTTCAAAGTTCATCCTTTCAACTCAGTCTTACAATAAGTGTATTTTTAGTGAGGAATAAAGTGACTAAAACACAAAACAGAGAAATTGATACACTCAGATTAAGATCAAATTTAGGTAGAGACCATTTTAACAATTGGTATCCCACGCTAAACCAGTCAATTCCAAACACAAGAGTGGAAACAGTAGTAAAATTGCATCAAATGTCAATGCCCACAAGAGAAGTTCGTGCTTGCAAACTGAACCAGTTAGCTCTGCTCAGCACAACCACAGTGAGAGAGTTTGATAGCTATGGTAGTTTACAGCCTTGTGGCACTGTAAGTAGCTGTAGCCACCTTGACCCCTGAAGGTACCATAGAAACCAACCCGTGGTGGTCAGACATCGATGTCTGACAACACACTTGGTTAGGGTGAGAACCCATAATCCCCTGGTTTAGTGATTTGTACATTTTAAAATGATTGGTTTATGTTTCCTCCTCCCTGTTTTATGTATGAAGTTGTAAATAGTCATTTCCCTTAGTTAACTATGTATTAGTTCTAGAACGTTCTGTACTCCTCGATATCCCATTGGTTACTTCCCTTATTCCCGCCTATGTGCTGTTCCCATTGGTTTCCTCAGTTTCAACCCCGCCTCCTTCCCTTTGTCCCATTGGCTGTATCCCTTATCCCCGCCTTTCCATCCCTCAGTATAAACTCCCTGGACCCTCGCATATTTTTGGCTCTTTGTCCTTAGTGCCTTTATGTTAAGAAACCTTCCCGTGGAACCTATATGAGGAGTCCCCTCTCTCCTTCTTTGCCTCCGCCTGCACACCTGACAACCAGCCCAGGAGTAGCTCCCTCGGGTGAGGAGCTCACCCTCTATCCCTTTTGTGTGTGAAGCCGCCGGAACCAGAGGGTGCAGCCAGACCTCCGGGTGTCTTTATTTTCCTGGCTAGTGTGCCCTCACAGCCTCTGTCCTCAGGAGAGACTTGTAAAACAGGAACCACGTCATCCTGCTGTGACATATCCTGGGGGTCGCTGGCCTGTAGTACATGGAGTTAGAGCTGAAACTCTAACACAGGCGTTTGTATGACTTCTTCACAACCTACATATAATAATAGCAGAGAAGGGCATTCCAGGGTTTCTTTCTGAAGTGGGAAAAGAGTGTGAGTAGGAGAGAAAAAGAGAAGAAGGTGTCTGTTTCTAGATTTCAATCTCTGTCTCCCTAAAAATATCTTTTAATGACACACATCCCAGTGTTTGACTCCAGAATTTAAAAGTGAAATCAGTGTGTACCATCTGTGTTACCATTCTGCCATCTCTTCCCAAGAGCTGCCCCTGGATAAGCCCAACACCTTGTTTTCACCTTCTCCTATCAAGCTGATGTTTGAAGCTTAGAAGTCCACCACACAAATATGATTAATGATAATTCTAGTCACTTAAATTTGGATTTAATTCTGATATAACTCAGTAATTGTTCTAATGTGCTCTGTAGAGAGAATATATATGCATTATTTTAAAATATTATTTAGGACAGTTCAATGGCATCTTTTAAAAGACCGATGCAAGATCACAAAGTCTGTGAACACTTGCATTGTGAAATGCCTAACATCTCCAATTTGAAAGTGAACACTACTGCAGCTGCTAACAAAGGAGAACATACAATTCCAAGGAACCAGTTCCATACATAGGTACTTTTTCCAAGTGGAAGTGGCAGACAGATACTCTCTATCCCTTCATAATCCCCAATCAATTATTTTCTTACCTTTAACCAACTTTGTAGGGCTCAATTTGATTTAACCATGTATCTAGAAGATTATCTAGATTGGAAGGTATTACAATTGTATAACCCACATAGGTCATACCATAGACAAAAGTGACAGTAGTTTTCATCCAGTTATAGCCTGGATGAAAACAAACATCAGCTTCAATTTGACCAAAACTGAAGCTCATTGAGGGGAAAAAAAAGTGAACATAAAGAAAACATTAAAAACACATGCAAAAATGGACATTTCAAGGAATCTGCTATTTAAAAAGTAATCAAAACAACTATAATTGCAAGCAGCATATATTCATGGATATCACCTAGTTCCACATCCTAATTTTCAGGAGAAAAGTTTGGGGTTTTAATGTTTTTTGTTTGTTTTTAAACAAAGTTTTAAAAGATGATTTTTTATATTAAGTTACCTAAACATTATAAAGATGCACTGGGCTCTCTGCATTCCTGATCTAGACTTTATTGCAGAAGTCCAACTGCTTCTCCCTCTGCTTCTGCTTTCTACCATGTGAGACAGGAACAGCAACTAAGGATCCCTTCAGTGTATACATTCATGTACATGAACATATACATGTAAAGACACAAGTAAGTAGCCAATTCAGAAAACCTCTTGGGAAATCTTTAAATAAGGGGAAAAACCTCCATTTATTTAAAAAACTAAAAAAAAAAAAAAAAACCAAATATAAACCAAACAAAAACATACAAACCCACAAGAAATCACCCCACTATCCTGGAAATGAATGGTCTATTCCTTACATATGAGAGCATAAAGATTCATGAGATCTTACTCATGAAGATTACAGCATGAGATGATACTTTTCCTCAGAAGCAAACTGATCTCCAAAGCAAAGCCTATTTTTAAAATGTGCTACTCTTCAGGTCCCCAAAAAGGGACAATGACAACCAAGTACAAAAATAGCCTGATTTGGAGCAGAAGAAAAATAATACAAGAGAAAGGAAACAACCCAACCTTCTGGATTCAATCTTCTCTTTTCTCTTGCACTAACTGTTGCATTATATGTTTTTTAATACAGTTTACTGTGCAGTACAGAAAACACCACACTGTGACTAAGTAGGCGATTATAGCTAAAATAAATATTATTTGCCATTTAAACTAAACACAGCTTGAAAAAAATATAAGGAAAAAAAGTCCCTCCATAAAGATAAATAGTGACATGGTCCTCTGAAAGTCCCCTCATATCAACTCTGAGCTATTAATAAGTACACTGAGTGAAAAAAAACAACAACTTCCCTAAGGTTTTTCAGGACCTACATCCCAATGGAAATACCAGCAATAGGAGGTCAAGTTTGCAGCTTCTCACTTCAGAGTCACGTTGGAACTCTGCTGACAGGTCTTTTAACTTGGTCAGTACCAAGGTATTAAGTTTTTCCGGCCTTGAGAGTCCATGTTGAAAAGAAAATGGAAAGAAATCTTAAATATCTTTTAAAACATGAAAGAGGAAAAGAGCTGCACCTTGACTTACAGATGTATTTCAGTTCACTTGGGTGGGAATACCATAAAATTAAATTTTTATTAATAGCTACCAATTCCTAGCTTCTCTGGGCTTACTGTGTATCATGGCAGTCAGCCAAAGTTTTGCCATTCCAAAGCACTATATAAATCACTGAGCTGTGATAATTAAAGGCAAGAGACAGGGCATTATATATTTTTGTCTCTGATGCAAAATATCATTCACATTTTAATCAAAGTGGGTATCTCAGTGACCAGAGAGCTCATTTACTCTATCAAAACCAAGCAACTCAGATATGAATGAGAACACAACCTCTTCTAATTGTTTTCCCCCTAAAATAGCCCAGAGTAAACACTGAATTATGTGATAAAAACCAAGGATTTTCATGCTGATGCCAATTTATTCAGAATGCAACGCTTCAAGAGCAAACAACTTGACTTTGACCTCTGCCTGTGCTTCTCAGAACAGAATAATGAACACTCTTTCTTTCCATTCTTTTCTTCCTCAATGACTTACCCTTAATGTTCAACAAAAATTTAAGCCATTTTTATAGAAAGCTTACATGTCTTTCTTCTATTTAAACATTATGGTACTAATGCATCCCCAAGCTAAGCTTGTTGAAGTTAACTCACTGAAGTTAATGGAATGACATCACAAGTAAGGTCTGATCCAGTTATTTACTGTGCTCTGCATTCACTGTTGGAACACTAAAAGGCACAGCTTATTCACCTTTCTTTCTGAAGCCAGTTAAGTGCTTGTGTTCTTCCAACGAGCTGGCAGTCTAGAGTAGTTCTTACCCTGTTTCCATCTTGATGAGCACTAGCACATCCAGACTGTCTATTGATGACTAAAAGAGTTAAAGCTGCCCTTTCATTTTGGTCTCCTCCTTTTCGGGAATTGTTAAGCCTTCTAGAGTCAGAAACATACAATTTACCAGCTGTTTGTTAACTTACCACTCAACTTCCTTGGATGATCTAGTTCCTGAAGCAGTATCACTTTATGACTACCCCATGGCTTTGTGAAGTACTTGCTCTTACAGTGCGGGGATTACTGCAACATGCATATCAGACAACGAGGCCCGTGGAAAAGAAATATATATGGACCGATTCCTGATAGATGTTTCAGAGATGTTTATTTCTCCAGCTGCATGGCCGGGGCTCTGCTGAGGAACTGCTCAATCACGGGACCCGAGGGTCCTTGCCCGCACAGGGAGCACAAAACAACCAATGGGGAATGAGGCTGACCAGGGACAGGGAAACCCCATGTCTGTCGCCTCAGGGCCCCTCTCCCAGGACCCCACGGCAGGGGGGAAGGGACTCCAACATTTCACCCATTTATTTTAAACAAAAAGAGATTTAAAACTTAACATTGAAAACAACTGGATAAACATAACAAGAACAGTTTCAAAACAAAACAAGCCACCTTCCTGAGTCTTTAAATGTCCAAACAGATTCTCTGGAACATCTTAAGGCTGACAGAAGGGAGACAGAACTCTCCAGGCATGCTTTGTGGGGAAACTGAGGCAGGAGAGGGTTTAATTTCTTCCCTCCCCCTTTTCATCCCCCTCTCAGCATCAGAGAGGAGTTGTAGGGAAAGGGAATTGTATAAGGAAGCCATGGGCTGAAAAATGGATTTGGAATACATTGGGGGTAATAGGATATAGGGTAAAAGGGAAAGGTGGGATTAGGAAAGGGAGACTGTAGGAGGGGCTTATAATAGAGATACTGTCTTACATGACTACAATTTTTAGCATATATACTGCCTTTTACAGAAACACCATCAGGCCCAGTGATCTCTGCTGCTTGTAACCCTTTTCTACCTTGCACAATTTTGAACTCTATCATTTCTCCATCTCCTAACCTTGGGATGTATTTTTCAGGGTTATTCTTTTTAATAGCAGTTCTATGAACGAATATGTCTTCTTGGTTGTCACATCTTGTTGTAAAACCATAATCTGTTTAACATTATACCATTTTACTATTCCTAAAACCGTAGCTACGGTGATTTTTTCCTTTTTCTGAGTGGCTGCTGTTTTCTGTCTCACTGCATTTTCACTTTCACTTGCTCCCATATTGGAATTGTTGGGGCTGCTTGTGCCTTCGCGCTCTTCCCGGGGTCGCATTCGGGGCCGCGCGGGCCGGCCCGGGCTGCGCCGCTCAGCTCCCTGCGCGCTGTCTCCTCTACTCTCAGCTGCGCTGCCACTGCCTGGCGCTGCGCCCCCGTCTCGGCCGGGCCCCTGAGCGGCAACCCCCCCCGCGCCCTGCTCCAGCGTGCATCTCAGCTAGATGTGGCTCCGCTCCACCACCGCCAGCCACCGCCCGCACACCGCTCCTCTTGGTCGGGCATTCACGGGGCTCGCTCCACCACGCGCTGCGCGGGGCCGGGTGGGCTCCCGCTGCGCCTCGCTCTGCTGCTGACGCTGTGGCTCGCGTCGCTCCGAGGTGGGAACTGCCTCGCTGCTGCTCGCAGAGTGCTTGGTCCACATGGGCGAGGTCGCACGGTCCCTGAGCCAGGCTTCCCTTAACCAGGACACAGCTGACATTGCTCAACAGTCTCAGTAATTAAATAATAGTCATGAAAATATTCTTCCATCGGCATATATTTTGACTCAGAAATTAACTGTGTCCAAACGGTATTCTGAAAGTCTTTGGTGAGAATTAAATCCCAAGAAACATAGAAAAAGTTCTTAAACAACCATGCCAGGAAATGTTTCAGTTCCTTTTGAGCTTGAATTAAGCTAAAATTTAAAAATCGTTGTTCAAGAATCTTTTCAAGTTTAAGATAAATGTCCATATGCGGCTCTGAGAGCCAAGAGTCTTTCCACGGTTCCTCCATAGTTTAGATATGGAATAGCAAAACAAAAACAAGAAGAGAAATCCAGAGTTTCCAGAGTTTTCTCACAAATCAGTCGCTTAGGGATGGGGGATCGTTCTGCCTGCATTTTTCTCCACCATTTGTTACAGTTGGGGTACTGAAACACGCTGTATCAGACAATGAGGCCCGTGGAAAGGAAATATATATGAACCCATTCCTGATAGATGTTTCAGAGCATGGCCGGGGCTCTGCCGAGGAACTGAGGCAATCACGGGACCCGAGGGTCCTTGCCCGCGCAGGGAACACAGACCAACCAATGGGAACGAGGCTGACCAGGGGCAGGGAAACCCTGTGCCTCCCACCCAGGGCCTCTCTCCCAGGGCTACATGGCAGGGGGTAGGGCCCCAACAACTTGCCACCACAGTAGGCAAGTCCTTCCAAAGCAGACTGTGTCTGCCTGGCAAGGTACCTTAACCTTTTTCATCCACACAAGAGTTTTCTTCAAAGAAAATCAGATTTTAGTGAAGATGGGTAAAAAAAATCATCTATAAGAAAAGCTTTTCAGAGCTGTCTTCTATTTTCATTTGTCTTATATGTCCAGAGCCTACACAAAAACCATCAAATTACATAAAAATGCTTCATTCCAGCCCTTCAGGAAAATCTATCTTCATACAAATAGCACAAATTTAAGACCCAATTGATATTCAGGCATCTTCTATGCATAAATATCCTCTTGGTCTAGGCTCTCACTAAATCCTTACCACAAGGAGAGAATAGTGATGCCTTCTTGAAGGCAATACAGTCTTTTAATCAGTAGTGATTATAAGCAACACCAGTCATGGCTCTCAGTTCTTACTGTATCAACAACTACATTATAACAAGCCATCTGCTCTGTGTCAAAGCAGTGAGTAAGGTTGGCTTCTGTGAATCTGGGGCAACATGTGTTCTAGCTTGCATCTTAATTATGGTTTGCAAAACGCTGCGTACGGACAACCACAGAGGTATGTCACTGACAGCTCCCCAAGTAGCTATGATTCTTACCTTTAAAGCAAAAAGGAATTAGTAATACGTCCCTGAACTTACTTCTTTCAATCTATATACATAGGCAACAGGAGAATACATAATTTAATATGCTTTTCTTCTCATACGTTGTGAGTTTTGCTAGAATCACTTTAGACCTAAGTCATATTCCAAATCCTAAATTTTCCTGTCCTTATGTTTTTCACACATGTGCTCAATACAGCTAGTACACAGGACTCGCCACCTCCGCATGTCCAAGTCCTCCAAGAACTGGAGAGGACCTGACTCTTCTCATTTTTCTTTCTTGTGTACTCAGACTGTTAAGGTTTTTAGGATAGCTATTTGTTATGCTTGACATATAATATTACTTCCAGGATACAGGGGAGACGCTGATTTAAAATTAAGAGTATTTTATTTATAGTTCCACAAATGCTATAATAGATTTTAAAGACCCTCTAACCCTCTATTTTAATTAAGGAAAAGGCATGACAGTCTAGCATCAACTGACCACATTATGAAAAATCTAACTGGTATATAACTAGCTATCGTTAGAGAAGAATGATTCCCCAGACAATTACTAAACTTTTGTAATTATCTCAATTGAAGCCTTACTTTGATATTACAAGAAACAGAATAAACTCTCACATAAACTAACAAAACAAAAGGCTGTCTTTCTTATTGGGGTTCAACGTGATCAACTCAAGAACTGTGGACAGACATCCATGTCAGCTACGATGAGCTATATATATATATATATATATAGACATTATTTCATTAGAGGGAAGAAAGATGCTATAGTTTTGCATTTCTTGTTGTGACATAATAAAGTTAATGGGACCATGCTTTTGGAGAGAAGAAGATAAGAATAGAATTTAGCAAGCTCTCTGTCAGGAGACACAACATCTGTTAGTATTAATCTTTTTTTAGGGAAATATGTACGTATATATATATTGGCTGAATGTGAATTCTGTGCATACAACCTGATGCTAACAGTGTTATGGTTCAAAAGTTCCCAGTTATCAGGCAAGGATTTCCTAGCTAATTACCAAGTCAAAATTACAGCACAGTAGTAGAATTGTAGATATAACCACTTCTTACAAAGGGTCTAGCACATACACACAAGACAGCCTAGAAAAACACAGCTGCTCTATAGGAAGAGAATGAAAGTCCACATAGTCAGTTCTATTCCATTCTTCCCTATCACTTTGGGAAGACAAATAATTACACAAAGCTGAAAGGAAGATCTGGCATTTAGAAAGGAAAGTGTATTTGTCATACAAAACAGCTATCAAGAAAACTATTGTGTTAAGTTGTGCATGGCTTGGGCAACTATTCAGCAGAGAGTCAATCAGCATCAACCTGTGACAAGTAATACTGTCCCTTACTGGTGCCAGACACAGCTATGGCATCATCCACTTTTCACATTCACATTCTCATTCAGAAATTACTTTTCAGCAAACATAATGAATTCTCATGTGCATATAACTATTTCATTGATTACTTCAACAAGCAAGACTTGTAACAAACAGCCCATCAAATCATACAAAATAAGTGTTGTATGAATACTATGCAGTATTTACACAACATATCAAGGATCTGAAAAGCTGGATAAGCATACATTACAGGACACTGTCTAAGAGCTAAACATCACCACATTACACAAACATTCAATCTTGTCATCTCATCAACACATTTGTTAGTCTGTCTGACAGGTGAGTACCATGTGGGACAGTTCAGTTCCCTTTTAATCTGTACTGTAAGTGATGCTCAAAAAACTTTTTTTTAAATTCAAGATTTTTTAATAAAGCTTGAAACCACTATAAAGCAACTAGACAAGGCAGTGCAAAGAGGAAGAACAAAGGAAATGTAGAAGTGGAACAAGATGACAGCTACAAAAACTTGTAGAACCTGGAAACTGTTTCCTTGGGAAGAAACCAAACAAACAAATCCAAAGCAAAACACAAACAGAAGATAACTACAAACAAAAAACCCACAAAACCCCAAACCCAACTCAATTCCAGACTGCAAAGAACACAGGAATAACATCGGCAAGGGAAACAGAACAGCAGCAAAAGGATGAAAATCAAGAACAGTGGTGATGAACACAGCCTGGAACGAGACTGATGGCCACCGGCTACAAACTTTGTAAAGCTATGTGAAGCCTATGAGGCTCTAAGCGATGAAAAGTAACTGGCCACAAATATTCATGGCCAAGCAATTAAAAATAAGTGAAACCAAGGTAATAATCAATTGAGTCTCCTGAGTTGCAAACCTTTCCAAGAAAGAGCCGTTAAATACACCTAACATGATATGCCCCAAATAAAAGCTTGGCCAAAGTACCTCTGAGGCAAATGTTAAGAAACTTTTAATAAAGTATCAAAGTTGCATTGTATCCTGGCAAAAACATGTTTCACATTTTAATGACTGCAGCACAGAGAACTGTAACAGACCATAAGCAAAACTCCTCTCTTCAAAACCCACGGTATTTTGGACCTTTCCAATACATGCCTCAAAGGTAGGATTAAAAAGTTTAATTAGCTTTTTATGCAAGTACTGAACCAGCTGATCATGTTCACCTTCCTCCCCAAGTGCGTCAGTAAGTCATCAGGGTACTATTTGCTCTCTTGAAGAAGAGACCATTATCATGATTACCTGCTAACAGTCAAATCTCAAAACCCTTGGTGTCATCTTCTCAAAACAATGTAGGAAAGGTCACATGAATGCTCTATGTTATGCAGCCTAGACCTTGCACTCTTGTACCCATCCACACTCTGGAACTGAGAACACACCTGTTCTCCATAATTCATCTTCTTTTCTTTAAATGTGAAGAAAATGGACTTCCTCCATAATAAACTAAAATCCTTACATTAATAAATGTGATCTTACTTACACTACACACATTTATGTACATTATACCAGGAAATATAATAGATTAACAAAACAGAACCGATCTTCAATACACTAAGCATCAAAACAAGAATAAGTTTTCAGAAGAGATAAGTCTCCATAAAGATATGATCTGAAACTTCAAAACAGTGAACAAACAGAAGTGCACATAAGAAAATAAATTAAGTAATAAAAAAGTGACTATTGTTGCTAAAAACCACTAGTTTTTTAAGCATTATACACATACTGAGTCAATCTGGTTGCATTATAAGAAAAAATAACTCATGCAATGCCACTGTGAAAAATTAAGACAAATTACCCATAGAATTCAGTTTCACGAATAGTGAGAATATTAGTAATACATACAATACTAATAATTGGTGCTTTCACAAAGATAAAAGAAAATTGAGACAGTATTTCAATCCTACATTCTAGAATGCTTGTCAGGTCACAGGTTTAAACTTCTCATAAACTTCTGAGATACTTCCTTTGCAACTCAAATATTATTGGCATTTTTACAAAAGGCACCTCTATCTTTCCCCATTAAAAATGCTGCTAAATAAACAAAAGAGTAAAGTCCATATACCAGCAAGCACTTCCATAATTATTAATTATAGTATTACTTCTCAGTATTAATTCAACCTATGGAGAATATTAACTTGCAGATGGAGCCTTATTTTATCACAAATGTATTCTGGATATCTCAGAGAAAGGAGTAAAATTTTTATGGAGAGTCTCATTTCCACAGTACCATAACTGAAGAATGTTTTCCTGCCTTCAATGACTGGTTTTGGCTCTTGAAAATTAACAGCTCTGTTTGACATAAAGCATGACAATCATTTTCACAAAGATTCTTACTAAATTACATCTTTTGTCTCATTAAAACGAAGTAGTAAATTCCACTGAATACTTACCTCGCACATCCTCTGTGTTCTTGAAATCTGACCATTAATTTGCCTCACTGTCCAAAGGCAATTTATATGGTTATTACTTCCTACAGCATTTCCCCACCCTTTTACCTCAAAAGAAGGATTAAGCATGTTTTTCATGTCCGAAAAGGAAGTAATTCAGCACATGGCATACCCAATTTCGGTCTATTTTGAAACATTGTATTTAGTCAAGAAAAAGTAACCTTTCATCCCCAAAACAGCATTTTTATCCTTGCATATACACGAAGTTCTCACTTCTCTTCAAATTTAACGGTTAATAACAATTCACAGCTACTCAGACTCCATTATTTTCTCAGTTAATGTTTAATAGTAAACATGATTCATAATATGGTATTTCCACGTATAGATAAAGTTGAAGTCAAATACAAGTGCACTAAGGTGCACACTGGGAGGTTTGAAAAAACATTGACTTTGATCTTTCTTTAAATAGTGATAATCATTACCAAAAAACCATACATTACAGAGAAAACACATTTCTTCAGAACTCTGCAAATTGCAACATAAACCCAAATGTTTCTTGCCTACTAATTAATTCTTTTGTGGTTTGGTAACAGAGGGAACTTGCACAGAGGGAAGGTACTTGCAATAAGCTAAATTACTATAGGGACATAAATCAAAATAGTATTTTACCCTACTCTGCTTCACAAGCTACATTCACAGACACTCATCAGTTAAAGACTTCCAAAGTTTCCAGAGGAAAATACAATGGTAAATAATACTTCCTTGTTATTATACTGTTCGTTTCCTCAAGGAAGGAAGTGTAACTGACATTAAAACCACAAGAGACGAAGTCATCATGACTCTTAGTTATTATTTTTTCCCCTCTCCCAACAAACTGAGCTCTGAATGGATGCTGAGTGTCCACCACTGATTCAACAGGAGAAGTTACAAGTGAGGCCTCTGCACCATTCCCATGTGCTTGGAGGTGGAAGTTTGACTTGCAGCCCCCCAGACTGCTGCTTCTGCTGCCTCCTAATAACAGGCTGAAGCCAAACAGATTCTCCTACAGAGCTGTTACTGCTCTATAGAAAAGCATTAAGAAGAAAACCAAAGAGAAATATTAAAGATGACAAGCTGCTAAATGGACCCCCTTCCATTCCCTTCTGTCTCTCCAGAATCACACACAGGCTGTCATATGATTTGTCTCCTGCACATAAACGAGTGCAGACAGAAACACTAGGAAATACATATGGGGAAAAATTATCCTATAGGCAAAGCAGCAAGATGAACAGTTGGAAGCATAAGTTCATGACAACAGACCAAAGGTGTAAGCCTCAAACTGAGAATTTTGAAAACTGTGCCGTACCTGTGCACACTTGAAATAGTTTTAGTTAGACATAATGTCCCCAGAAAGGGGTGTAAAAGTACCACTCTCAGTACATGCTCTTAGTTTGAGATTAAGAGAAAGAACAACATATATTTTTACCAGTCTTCCACAAGCAGTGGTTCAATGTGCAGAGAACCGAACTGAACAACCAGCTTCCAAAATGAACAGATTTTAAAGACCTTATGACTTCTGATCCAGAGTGCTTAGTAAGAAGAACAATTTGTAGTTATTCCAACAGTACTTCAAGAACTTCAGTATATTTTTATGGTAGCTTCTTTTTCTTTTTTTTGTAACACTTAAAAAGTGTGCTCTAGCATAGAAACTCTATTACTAACCAAAATGTTTTCCCCTTTGCACATGGTTCAAGTATGAAAGCAGTACAAAACAAAGAACAAATATTTAATTTCTTGAAATACCACTGATTGTTTCCCTTTCCAGAAAAGCATTAAGTGCTTGTGAACTCTAAATATGTATCTTTTAAGGGATTAGATACTTCTATGTAAAATAAAGGGTTAGAGTTGTTTGGGTTTTTAAATGGCCACAATTATTTTAATTGCTTCAGAAACAACACAATTACATTTTTGTTGTATGAAACTGCACGTTGTACATACGACTCCAATCTTTCCAGAAAACATTTTTAGAGAAAAACAGACCCACATTCACTGCATTACTAACACATACAGATATCTGTAAAGATAGTTAACACTGACTGAGGTTTTCCATTGAAACCTTCTGCACAGACTACACTTAATATTCTGAGACCTACATCTGTGACACTGAGATTTTCAACTCTAGTTTTCACTAAGATAGGGTTTGCTCTGTATGTCCAAAAGGAGGGCTGGAATGAAGTAACTGCTTCTGAAAAAAGTAAAGAAACAAGGAGAAGCACTTCCACTTATTTTTAAAAAGCAACTTTTTAAATTTAAATTAAAGTTTGAAACAACTGTATTAATACAAATGGAAAGGAACCTAAAGGTCCAGTGGTAATGTTTGAGTGATGACTATCTGCTCTTGTGAGACCGCACATGGAGTACTGCCTACAGTTCTGGTGTCTCCAACAGAAGGACATGGAGCTGTTGGAGCATGTCCAGAGGAGAGCCACGAAGTTGATAAGAAGCTTAGAGCAGCTCCCTTATGAAGACAGGCTGAGAAAGTTGGGGCTGTTCTGCCTGGAAAAGAGGAGGCTGTGTAGAGACTGCACAGTAACCTTCCAGTACCTGAAGGAGGCCTACAGGGAAGCTGGAGAGGGACTCTTCATCAGGAACTGATAGGACAAGGAGTGATGGTTGCAAACTGAAAGAGCGGAAACTTAAGTTAGAGATTAGGAAAAAATTTTTCACTGTGAGGGTGGATGAGGCACTGGAACAGGTTGCCCAGAGAAGCTGTGAGCATCCCAACCCTGGCAGGGTTCAAGGCCAGGTTGGATAAGGCCTTGAGCAACCAGGTCTGGTGGGAGGTGTCCCTGCCCATGGCAGGGGGGTTGGGACTGGACCATCTTTAAGGCCCATTCCAAGCCCTTAATGTTTATGATTATCTAACAGAGCTACCTTCTAACTCAAGCAAAGAAAATTAACCTGTTTACAGTTATCTTGGAAACTGTATCAGAACACAACATTCAGTCTTTCCTGAAAGAGATACATTTTAAAGGGAAGCTTTGCAACAAGTCATCCTTTGCAGAAGTCATTTTAGCTGACAGCTTTCTGGTAATTAATTCATTGGCCCACATTGCTGTCTGTAGCTTAGGTTTATTTCCTAGTTCACAGTGAACTAGATGCAAGTAGATGAAGAAGTAAATACTATTCAAGAGACCAACCATCCACAACAATACAGGTAAGTATACAACACTGAGGAAATCTTTCTATAAGCATTACATATCATATTCAGCTTCTCTCATGAATCATCCTATACAATTAACTTTACTTTTTCTAGGTGGGTGAGTTCTTGCTCCTTAGGAAAAACAGTACAAATCACTAGAAAACACATATTACATCACCTTTCCTGTTTGACTGGAACTTGTCAAGAAGCCAAAAACCAGTTTACTCCCAGAAGGTGAACAAAACCAGCAAGAAACCATTCTGATGACTGTTTAATCCCTAGTAATCTGCTGTGATCCTGGATGCTCTTTGCTCTCTCCACCTCTTACTATACTTCAGGTTCCTATGAATTTTCTTACTTATTTTCCTAACTTTTCCCCCTTCCAGCACTGTTTTCTTCTCATTATCTGCACCCAGTCCAAGGTGACTCATTTGTATTCACACATTTATTTGACACTATACATTGAAGCACTTTTCCTCAATTTAGTCTCTTACACATGTGACAATTCATTTCATCTGCAGGTAGCTCAGTCTCAGCACAATCCAAAGTAAGCTTGTATTTTGCTTTCAAACGTTTTCCTGTGTACCTACTCCTACTTGTACTTACTACTATTGTCCCATTTTTCTGACTTCTGTGAGTAAAGCCAGGACTCACTCAGGAGCACCTCACAATTTTCAGTTTGCCTCAAATATTATATTTGCCCCTTATGAACATGGACAGACACTGTCCACTGTTTCCTTACTTATCTGTATCACAATATGGCCTAGAAATCAAAGTCTAGCACACTTAACTGTTACCAGAATAAACAAGCTGCCCCTTATAACTCAAGGTTGACAAGAAAATACAAAACCCCTACAGACAAACCACAAAGAAGGCACTGCTCACTATTATTATGCTCAGTGGTCTTAGAATAACACCTATGTGTTGTCAAAATCCTTGCAGAAATTTGCAAAAGATATTCAACAGGTTAAAAAAATGGAAAATATTAGTTTTGCAATAAACATATACAATATTCTTTCTGAACAGAATGACCAGTATGGGATAAAGGTCAAGATGTACTCACTGGATCAGTAAGTGCACGTGCAGCTGCCAGTGAGAAACAAACAATCCAGCAGTAAACAGGAGTGTATAATACAAAGATAAGCAATCTATTTTTCATGAACTAGGGAAGAAAGAGACAATGAATGGACATATTAAGAATGCAAACATTACGTGTATTATCTTTGCAGATCATTCTGAAAGCTCATAAAATGAGTCAGGGAAAAGAATACTGCAGCAACTGAAAAAAAAAAAAACAATGAGGAGAACCTGGACAGTACGAGCTATAGGGACAAGAAAATGTAATTTACTTTGAGTTCCTATGAAAGAAGAATCTGAAACCTTTAGATGAAGATCTTATTAAGCCATCTCAATCACACCCATTCAAAAATGTCACCCAGATTTTTCAGGCCCAAGTGATGATCAGAAAGCTGATACTGCTCATGTAACCAGAACAAAGGTAAAGCGAACAGCTTTAGGCCCAGTTCTGCTCAAGCTAATAAAAGATGTGTCAGAGGAGCAGAGGTTTTGGCCTGGACAAAGACAAGCCTGGACTAGAGGCTTTTACACAAACCCAGCGGCAGATGGTTCTCTGTGAACAAGGAAGCGCTTGGGAAAGTCGAAGCAAGGAGAGACAAAGCAAAGATGGGTACACAAAACACAACTGAGCAAAGTACCAAGGACAGAGTGTTCTGAAACCTCTACAAGAAAGCCTGGAGTGAAGGAGTTTGAGCCATCTAAAGCAATAAAGACACTGCAGGAAAAAAAGAGAAAAGAATGTCACAATATCCCTGAGGGACAGACTTTCTCAAATCCATTATAACCCCAAGGCTGTAATTTATTGGCAATAGTGAGATATATACATACAGCTCATTTAGATGTTAGTAACAAGTGCATTATTTAATGAATATTGGACACAGACATATAATGTAGCTGAAGACGACATTTCTCTTAAGGATTTATAGGCACTAGAGTGGGCACAGAAGTTGGAACAAGTTTTGAGCCTTTTTGAGTTGTTCCTAGTAGGACAAAAACAATTGAAAATTACACCACATAAAATTGCAATTCCATCTTCAGGAAAGTAATACAGTACTTGTATTAACACAACAGAAGACATTCTCTGAAGTATATATTAAGATGTTCCAAGGAAGTGATTAAAAATGTTCACAGCCCTTCAGGACTTAAAACTCAGAGATTTAAAAAAAAATTACAAAAATAAAAAAATTGAAGAGCCTCCAGGAGAAGCAACTACATAGGGAATATAAGACAAAAAGACAGCATTCCTGTCAAGATGGGTTTCAAGAAATAAAGTATGCCAAACCATCTGGATACAAGAGGGAGGTATTCCAGATTGAATCTTAATGTAGATCAGTTTACTGTAACCCTCTCTTCCATTTCTGCAGTTGTGTTCTTTACATCATTTATGTTTTCTATTTGAAATATTATAAATATGGTAGTGGGGTTAAATTTTATCTAAACCTAGATTTAAGTAAAAATAATTTCAAAGTAAACCTGAACACTAAGGACATGAAGAAAGCTTATGAATGAGTCAAAAAAGTTTCATATAGATGAATGTAAAAGAAACCATAATGCCATCAGTATTCCCCCACCCTGTCCCCTAACTCAAAACTTCTCTTGTTCCCATTTATGACTGTGAACTGTCATTCACTCTCTCACCCTTTTAATTCAGTAAAGAGCCTGGATTCAGCTTTTAGACAACCTCCTTGTAGATACTAGAAGGCTGGTGTAAGGTCTCCCCAAAGCCAGCTTTTCTCCAGGCTGAAGTCCTGTTCCCTCAGCCCCTCCTCATAGAAGTGCTCCACCTCAGTGGTCTCTGCTGAACATGCTGCAGCTGGTCAACACATTTCCTCTTTCAGTGCAGTACAGGAAACACTGCTCAAAGCTGGACACTGTACTCCTGATGCAGTCTACTGAGTGCCAAATAGAGGTGAACGTTCACTTCCCCTAATGCCCTGGTTTATGCTCCTCCTGCTATCACCTGGGTGCTGTCAGCCTCCACTCCTGGCAAGACACTCTGGCAGCTCATGTGTGGCTCCCGGCCAGTCAGTACCCAACATACATCACTTCTGGAGGTTAGTCCACCCCACGTGCAAGACATCTGTTCTTGCTGAATTTTCTGAAGCTCCTGCTGGTTCATTCCCTTGGCTGGTTCATTCCCTTCATCCCAAGTCCCTCTGCATGGCAGCCCTGCCCTCAAGCAGGTCAACTGCACCTGCAGTTTGGTGTTCACAAGAGTTCACAAGGCAGGAGTGTCTCCTCTTCCAGGTCACTGATAAAAGATATTAAACAATCTGGTCCAACAACAGAGCCCTGCAGGTCTGCTTGTACCCAACCTGCAGGTTGGAAACCAACCATTAGGCACGACCTCTCAAGTTTAATGATCCAACCATGAGTTCCCTGTTTAACCAACCAGCCTACGGGCTCATCTGTTCGTTTTCCCCATTCCTGAGATGGACTATCTCTGTGCTTAGAGGAACTGGAATCTGTAAAAAGCCCTGATGAAGAAAGCTCAGACAAGGGAAGCTTCAGCAGCTTGGCAAGGGGCATGGCACAGTTTCCAGCTGGCACTGTAGGATGCTGCAGTCTACAGGATCTCCACCATTATCTAATTAAAAAAAAAAAAAATCCTTCTGTTTCTTCTCCTACCATATGTCTGTCTACAGAATACCTGAATTAACATTGTTTTCCCCACAACCATACCAGGGATGTTAGGGCTTTCAGGTCAGGCAAAAGTCCAGGGAAGAAAGGCATGTCTTATCAGAGTATTTTCAATTGTTAGTATATAAACGTACTTAAAAATTATTCTCATTTTAGTCATAATCCTTCCTTGGCACTGAGAATTAAATGTGCATTTAATATACCAATCCTTGGATCTCTTCAGAAAGACAAAAATATTGCAGGGAATAAATATCTGTTCAAAAAGTGATTTGGGATTTGAAGGTATTTTTTGTGCTTTTTTATGATTTCTTCCTCTAACTACTATGACTATGAAAAGTTCATTTTTTAATTCATTAAAACAGCATAAAACATATCGTGGCCCATATCTGAAGAGAGGAAAAAAAAATCCCAGAGTGTCATTTTCATTAGAATTACAATGTTCAGAAGCGTCACTTTCCTAGAATACTACCCAAATCCTTTACAAAGCTTTATGGGTGGTTTGGGCCTTTTCTTAGGTCATAATTTTATTTCCAGTATTGAAATTCTTTCTTTGAGTGACAGGCGTGGATTTTTTTTCCTGTATGTGAAAGGATCAAAACAATCACCAGGTATAAGCAGTCACTTGCATTCCCTTGATATGCAAATACTATAAACATGCTTTTCTTCACTGAGCCATTGCCTGTTCACACCTGGTACTGGAATAAGAGAGCAACACGGACACACACGAGCAGTCACAGAGTGAAAAACAGTACCCAATATACAGTCACACCACCTAAAGTACTACACAACCTGCTGCAAGGCTGACACTGCTTGATAGCAGTCAGATGAAGGTACTGTAATCTAATGTGACATTATCCTGAGGGGCACAGGTCCCAGTGGCCCTGCAGGATTAAACTGTTGTGTTTTATCACTTCAGAAAATGGAAGGGCTTTTCAGAAATAAAGCCAGGGGAATAGACACTCAAATGAAAAAGTTTGTTATATACAAATAGCAAGGTACAGCAACAGTGTGGACATTCGAGTGAAGCACAAGACAGTGAAACACACATCACATGTTTGACCAGACAGGGACAAGATCACTAACTGAGGCCCCTTTCTTAGCTGATAACAAAAGCAAAGAGCAATATTCTGCTCCAGATCTCCCTCTTTTCCAGTAAGTAGTAGTACCAAATTCCACCAGGATGCATATTTCAGAGATGACAACTTCTCTTGCAATATCTGTTCTCAAAAATTTATGAAACACATGCAATAAAGCATTTAGAGAACAACTTAAAACACAATTTCCACATCTTTCAGTATCACTGACACCATTTAGATTAAATAAGGTATTTGCTGGTTTCTTTTTCCCCTTTTTCTGTTTGTTTCTTTCAGTAGCCTGAATGTTTAAAATAAAGTTTAAAACAAAACCAAAAGCAAGCAGCCAACCAACCAAAAAACAAAAAAAAAACCCCAACCTAACACATTAAATGAAGTATTTAAGTGAACAAAATAAAGGTTACTATACATGTAAGGAACAAAAGGTTAACTTGTGACCCAGAAAGTTGGATGGGAGAACATAACATTGCACATACACTTTTAAAGCACTTTTCCCTGTTACAAACAGCAAAAACAGAATAAACCTTTCCTTGTTTATTGTTTTTTGCCTTACAAAAATCTGATCAACTGCTCCTCTCCAAAGTTACACACACACAATAGCCCGTTTAGCATTTGGGAAGAATTATTTTCTTTGTTCCTATTTAGCAATCTCATTTCAATTGAAGTGTCTTGCTATTTTTAAGTCCCTCTTAACCCAAAAAAAAATTACTTTCCTACTTCCACCCAAGTTACTGAGATGGCCATTTTTGTTGGTATTTCAGGTTAAGCCTGATTTTCAATACAAATCTATACAATCACAACCATTCCATCTTCAGATGAGGGCAAACATTTAAATGAAGTCAGAAATGCAGAATGATAGCCTATTTTGGTAAAACTTCAGAGGTATCTCTTCAAGCTCCTATGTATAGGCAAACTCCCTATCCACCACAGATGCCAAATCAGTCATGTATGGACTTTAAAATACAAGGAATTCTGATGTAGTTTGGTTTCCAAGAGCTAAAGTATCTAACAGCATTTTTACCATTTTGATGGTGGCAAGCTGCAGCAAGGGAAATTCTCACTGCCCATGCAGATACAACCTTCCCAGTGAAGGTAGGTTAAGCTCTGGTCCTAAGAGGCTGCAGAATCAGCATCTTTGGGCAGGGCCAGAACTCAAATGCACAAGGCTCAAGCAGCATGATCTGAGGTTAGCCCTGCTCTGAACCACCATCACAGCTAGCTCTGCTTTGGGCTACACACCTTCAGAGGTCTCTTCTAATCTTAAGACTCAAAATCTATAAATATGGATTTTCTTACTTTTATTTATCATTTGTATTAAATGCATTGCATGTATCACAGCACTGGTAAACTGAATAGAGCTTCAAAGTTCATGTTTGGCAGCCTCATCAACAGTTTTAAGCCCAGCTAGTAAGTTCTGGAAAAATGATTTATTATGGGTCTAGAACTATATCTCTGTATAACAAATTCTGACTTACAAGTTTTCTATGGGACTCCAAGAGTTAAAAAGAAAAAAAATCTTTTATTCTACCTTAGCACTTTATACTATTACTTCACTACTACAGCTGATAGCTGAAGGGCTAAACAAACAAAAAAAACATTTTACAGGAATAGGTGAACACCCCCAATGCCTCCCACACACATGCAATTACAGTTTTATTAAAACTCATGTCCTCTCTCAGACCAACAGATTTTTATTGCTACAGAAACACTGTTTCTCTGACTTACTTCCTCCCCCTTCTCCCAAAACAGAACCTGTTGGGAGATGAATGTCTGACAAATATGGCACCAGGAATATGAGAAGAGAGAAAGTATATATTGTATCAGAAAGGTATGAAAGAAGTTTATTTCCTAAACTCTCTTCTTGGTTATTCAATTCCATCAGAAGTCTACAATAGGAATAACTACCTAAAATGAAGACTATTTAGGAATTCATGTGCCTTTCATTATTAATATATTCAGTTCACTAGATAAAAAAAATTAGAAGAGTGCTTCTGTTTTGCCTGACAAGCAACTAATCCTTTAAGCTACGTTCACCGCTATGATCCGACTTGGAGACTGGCATTGTCTCAGTACATTGGTGGTTACATAAATGTAAGCAGGCTTGGATCTCTAACATTCAGCCTGCTGGTCTTTTCATTAGGAGTGTGCATTTTCTGTTACCTCTGGACTTGTGTGAACACAGGCTATCGATAAAAGGGATGCTCCCACTCTCTCCCCTTTGCTGGGGTCAGATCTAGTGACCTACTATCATCAGATGACTGGGTTTAAGCTGGACATATGGAAAAGCTTTGGGGGAATTTCTGGTAGATTACTGTTCCCTCAAATCACTCAGTGGCTAATTCCTCTGCAGGCAGAAGGACCACTAACTAAATCCTGCTATAAGGACATGGAGGAAACATGGCCAATGGAAGGCAAGTATTACATGGTTAATCATGTACAGACATGATAACTAGATGGGAAGGTAAAGGGAGAAATAGATTTTGTCTACTGGTTCATGTGGAGACATTCAAAACCCACCTGGATGTGTTCCTGTATAACCTGCACTAGGTGACCCTGCTTTGGCTGGGAGGTTGGACTAGATGATCTCCAAAGGTGCTTGGTTTGGCTGTCCACTTGCCAGGAACACAGATAAATGGACTGTCTTGCAATCATCTTATATACTCTGGCTTTAGCTACAAAGCTTCCAGTCAGATTTTGAAGACAAGGGCTGGGGCAAAGGAGATTTTAAAAGCATAGATTTGAGGTCCTTGATCTTCCTAGAATAAGCCTCCGATGAGCTGGGCCAATAAAGTTAAGCCAAAGCAAACAGCAGAGACTGGATGCAATTAATTCTCAAATTCAGTTTATCCAATTCACATACACATAAAAGCAAAGCAAGCATTTCAAGTATTTTGATACCACAGCTTGATTAGTAGCCCAGATGTACTCCATACAATAGCAACAAATTCTTGTTTCCATTTCACATGCATATCTATAGTTTGGAGAAACAAATGCTACTCTATCAAGCAAAATGCTTGATGCTACTCTATCAAGCTGTACAAAAACAGTGCTGCTGTTCTGGGAAGATCAGAAAATGAAGCTGGACAGGGCAAGAATATATTGGGATATTCATACATAACATTGAATGGAGAGGTTTCATGCTTTTAAGTGGTGCAAACGTGTAGCTAACACAGTGATGAAGAATAAACAAATAAGGACTTCTGCCTTTCCCGGCACAACAGTCTCACCCTGACTGAACAGAGAGAGCCAATGAAAGGAGCTTTGCCACTCTGAGTGATCAGACACAGCACACAATGTATTTCATGGAAATCCAAATCAGAAAATACAGCGCATTGCCTCAGGTAGCTTCTTCAACTGACTTCGGCTCAATTTTATTAAGGCATTATTTTGCAATTTAAAAAAAAAGCAGAATTCCTGTGGAAGTCAGAATATTAACTTCTAAAACTATGTTTTAAAGCCAGCTCTAAATTGCAGTCAGCAAAGAGCTGGTTTCTAATTCTAAATCATTTTCTGCAATTCTTTTTTTTTTTTCCTGAATACAGATTGTTTTGCTGCAAACTGAGCAGCAGAATAGAATGATTACCTGACCTGCAATAACCTTCTTTCCAGGCTTTTGTAAATACCAACTTCTTTCCTTGTCTCATCATCCCTTATATAAATTATAATCAAGCACACAAACAACATAACACTAAAATCTGCCAGGTCACCCTGACACCATTACAGAATAGATCTTTTTTATTGTGAAGACAACACTCAAAAACAGAGAATGATTTTAGCAAACTCTACTGGTCTAAATGACCATCCCAAGACACTCATGTAAAGGAAAATAGAGTTCCAAAAAGCTGTATCATCTCACAGGGTCAGATAAAGCAAGGAGAGCGCCCGACAGATTAAGTGAACGCCACGTGGGCTGGATGTCAATAGGATTAGAGTGGACTTTGGTTGCCGCGAGCAAAGACTCCACATGCCTCGCAGAGGGGTCGCTGCGAAGGCACATGGCTCGTCCTGTGGGGCAGCTCCAGACCTCAGTGGGAGGAGATGAAAGCCAAACCAGAGGAGTGCAACAGGGGAAAGGTTTCAAATACATTCCTCAGCCAGAGACTAAATATAAGGAAGTGTCAGACATGCTATTGGAGTTTCAGATCAAAATAAAAAAGCTTTTTGTCAACTCACAGAAAGCCTACTGTGTTATTCTTAAATGCACGCCTCCATCCAGGCAACAGCACAAAATGGACAGCTGGCTAAACCCATCCAGAAAAAAAATAAGCTTCTGGTGTATTTAACAGATGGTGACATGGGTTATGAAATTGGTCTTTGCCTCAGTCTCCAAATATTATTTTTAACATAATTGAGATATAATATTTAAACACCCTTAGAATAATTCTCAGATGAAACAAAACTAAGCACTTACTGGAGTGCATGTATGTATATAGATTCTATCCTATTCCACATTTCTGTTATCTGAGAATAAAATCTGTGCTCACAAAAGTGAGGAGTTTTAGGGTTACTTTATTGTACCTAAATATCATATTGCTTAAGAAAAAGAATTACAAACAATTAAAAATTTCCCCTCATTCATATAGCTACCAAGCTGTCTTCTACAAAAACGTTCTGGAATGTAATGCCATGCAACCACATGCCATTTTCACAGAGAAAATAGTAATGCTGTTAATCTTTGTTTTATATCACAAGATTTGGGAGGGGGAAGGAGATTTGTTTTTTATCAATAACAAAGATCATTCCCTTCTACTCCTACAAAAATCAGTCTTAACCTTTTCACACGGTACAGGAAAAAATGAAGGTGTCCTCTCAAAAAAAATTGGTTTAAATTAGGCATTTTTCTTAAACTTGCAAATAGACTTCTGTCAATCCTGAGAACTCTTAACCAGCAAATTTAATGCCACAAAAAACAAGCTCAATTTGGGCTCAAGCTGAAGTAGCACAGCCCCATATTTCATCAATTTAAAAGGAAAGCAAAACACGGAACATAACTACTTAACTGCAATTCTTTATTCTAATGTTTAAAAACTCTGTTTGAACATGTCTAAGTAATAAATTTGTTCATTTACAGTGACTTGACCATCCCTGAAAAAGAAATGTGAATACACGCTAAGGGAGGTTTAGATTGGGTTTCAGGAAAAAATGCTTCACTGAAAGGGTTGTCAAGCACTGGAACAGGCTGCCCAGAGAAGTGTTGGAGTCAGCATCCCTGGAAGTATTTAAAAGATATGTAGATGTGGTGCTTGGGGACATGGTTTAGTGAAGAACTTGGCAGTGTTGGGCTAACAGCTGGACTTGACCTTACAGGTCTTTCTCAACTTAATGCATTCCATGATTCTATAATTATTAGACTTCCAACATTCAAATATCTATCACTACAGGTTGGGCAGTCAATTCTCCCTAAATATGTAGTATGCTGATGCTACAAATGGACAAGCTACGTACTTCAGAGCCTGCATCAATTACCTAGGCTGACCTCTCCAATACATTACATTGGGTGAAACATTCTCTTCACATTAAAATTAAACCCTAGAATTTAACATTTAATAAAACACTGTGCACACTCTATTAACAGACATGTAACTCTTAAACATAAAATAATTTATTCATCATCAGTCTTCAAAGAGAAGGAAATAAAATTAAACAAAGACATACAATGCACAGATTTAGCAATATAATGCTTTCCAAAGCATGGAAATCCAGAACTATGTCACAGCTTTATCTTGCTGGTAATTTTCAGCTTAGTTTGAAAAATAAAAAAGTCATTTAAACAAATCTGCCTGCATTCAACAATTATGATACACTCATCCTCAAATAGAGGCTGTATTATAAAGTATAACAGCCCATGTATCACAACAGAAAAGGGATGAAGATGAACAAATATACTTGTGGGCTGATAATTTTTTGCTCCTTTAAAATTCAAAATTATTTTTAAAAAATCTGACTCTTCAGGTCACGTGTTATTTCCAGGGTTCCTGATCTATCAAATTCTTTGTCCATTTTTCACTGACCCCACAACAGAATCTGGCCATACAAAAGAAGTCTGCTAGAAACAAAACCGCAAAGTTTAGTTTTGTCAAAGGAATGAAGACTATATTTGGATATATATCTATTTACACAGTTACCATGTGAAAATTCCTCTACATTAAGTTCCTCAAAACATGAAGTGGTGCATAAGCAAAGTAACTTTCTTGATAATTTATGCTGGAAAGGTTCCATTTATGACCATTAGATTTCTACTTCAACTTAAAAAAAACAAACCATAACCAGCAACAAAAACACAACAAAAAAACACCACACACACAAAACTAATGTTTCAAAACCTAAATTCAGACAGAAGTGCTAATATGAAACACAGCATAAAGGCTTCACTCAATCTGTAACTCAACCTTCAGCAGTACTTAAGTATCAAAAGCTGCCCTCCAAAATATAAATGGAAAACGTATTTATCAAAATATAAGTATGAAATTTACTCCAGTATCCAACTGGAGAAATTGTATTGAATTACTAGGGCAATGATAACAAGCTTCCCTGCATTTATATCTTATATAATGCCAAAGAATCCTCATTATTTAATTATGTAAGCATAATTTTTCAACCCACTCATATTAATTTCTGCTCTGAGGATATGAAATATCTTGCAAACATTTCAGGTCAAATGTCAAAAGAGACCTGTCAAGCTTCAAGCAGTAAGCTTCTTTCATGTAATCTAATATAAAAACCCCCAAACTAATCCATATCTGACTTTTTTTGCAAGATTCCATTATAAAAAATTCAGTTATTAAAACAATGTAGCATTGGTATAGGCAGTGTTCTTTCTCTCCTGGCTCCACAGCTGTGATTACACACCTATGCAAAAAGACACCACATTTCTGCTGTGATTTTTAGAACAGTTCATTCAAGTCCAATTTTATACAACAGATTATGATGAGAATAGATAATGCACTTTAAAATTTTTCAGAATTACCCCAAATTAAACTGCCCAATTTTCATTTGCTTGATAACTTACATTACTTTTAAATTTACTGTGCTAATGTGTATAAATTTCCATTTTCTTCTTTTTAACAGGCCGTGTGCAACAGCTTAGATGGGATCACACTTAGCAAAGATCTGCAACCACACTGTACCTACTTCACCACCACAGGCAGCTGCACACTATTTCCATACAGTTGTAGTTAGGAGCAGATCTGCTCCATTCAAACAGCAGAAATGTATTTTGAATCCCGGAAGATTTTCTTTCTTTTGCAGTGTTCACATCTGTAGGTGTGAGAGTTTTCTGTTGGAAATAACAAAGCTGGTAGAACTGTGATTACCTGTAAATTGAAACATTTAATGATCTTGAAACATTACTTAATGAATTTAAGCTAGGAAAAGACAACCTACCTAAAAATCAGTATGAAAGGACTGGAAATGAGGTTTTACAAAGCCCCAACAGCTCAAAAGAATTACCTAAATATATACATCTAGTGCTATTTCCAGATGATGTGAAATATTCCCTTCATACAAAGCAGCTGCATCTCCTGCAGGGCATGGGTCTCCTGCAGCTCATGTGTCATTGCTGCCTGCCCTTTCTGGCCATCCTGAGAACGCTGGCATGTGCACACTGGCACTGGATGCCATGTTTAGGCAACTGAATCATGTGCTTGAAGCACTATTGCTTTAAAGCCTGTATTTGGTACGGTAAGATTTACTTTTGCCAAAAGGTGAGATAATGTTTACATGGACACTTCTCAACAGTTTTTCCACCCAGCAAAGTAACACACACGGCTTCTCTATCTCCACTCAGCAGCATTTGGATATGTTTGTGTCTGGAAGGCAGAGGAAGAGTGAGGGTGTCCTTCATCAGAAACCTCTTATCATGTGACAGACTAAAAGCTTAATTAAATGGAATTTTATCACTCCAAGCACAACCTATGCATGGTAAGAGAAATTTGTTATGATTCCTTGACTGTTTCTTGCAGCCCATTGTGCTTGTACAGCAGATTACTGTCCATAAATAAGCCTGATGGCTTTGACACTGTTATGTTCAGTGTCTGTACCTTTATCACTACATGATTGTGTAATCATGATTTGTCTTTCCCTTTTACTCCTTTCAGCTGCTACCACCACCCATCCTACAAACTGGTACAGCACTCCAAAATGCCTACATTGACAAGTGAATGCCATCTTATCCAGCAACCCAGCAAGAACTACTTTGAAACGATTCAAGAGACTTCTCTTCCCTATCCCAATGGCTGCAGAGACTGGGGTTTGCCAATACAGCTTCCAACAGAGCACCACAAAACAACTGCTCTCTTTATCCAAAAGTTAAAGATAGGACAAAAATACAAGACTACTATATTTTTGGATTTTGAATAAGTGATTTTTGCATAGAAAATTTCAAATTGCCAAGACAAAGAGCTATGGGTCTTCCTAAAAACTGTATCCCATTTTTTGGAACATGTTACAATCCGATTTTACAAGAGAAACTATGATACAAAAGACAGCAGAAAATGCTGTGTTCATTCAAGTATAATTCTCTCTCTTCCATTTCCTGCAAAATAACAACTAGTCAAAGAAAAGAAAAAACAACTTCAAAACTGTACTGCACCAACGACACCAATTTTCCTTCCCTCTGGTCTTCATTTCTATATGCTAAGAATTACAAGATAGAACAAGAATTTTCTTTTTTTTTTTTTCTTTCCTGAAGAGAACAATAAAGGGGAACAAAATCACCTCCAAACCACAAGTTCATTATAAATAAAATTCATAACCTAGGACACTTATTTAAGCATCAAAGTCAGGACTGACATGCAGGAGCAGAATCAAGTATGAAAGGCAGCAAACTATTTACCTACACTCTGCCTTATCTGGCACTACTCAGCACACTCAATTATTCACTTTGGTGCCTGTCTGTTGGTTGTGGGCTTTTTTAAAGCTGACTTTGAATTTCACCAAGCAGCATATTTGCAGATAAAGGCACTGACTGATAATCATTCTATGCTCTATGCTTAGGGCAAACTGTCTTTCCTACATTTCATTTCCTGGAAAAAAAAATTAATACAGAATTTAAAGGAGATAATTTAAAAATAAAACTAAATCCCCATGTCCTTGAACATTGGAAACTACTCTGGATTTGTCTTCTTCTCCTGAGATTGTTTCAGATTTAAACTGAGGGAATGCTATTTAAAAAGTATGAAGACGAAAACTGACAGATATATTAAGTCAATATTTGACAATAAAGTGCTCAGAATTACTGCTTTATTGAAAAATCATCAAAACTACAGCAACAAAACCATGTGATTCTCAACTAATAAGAGTGGAAAGAAATACTAACATAACCCTAAAAAACAGCTTCCCCATATGCATTAGCCTCAAAACTTGCTTTTTACAACTTAACAAATACAAATAACAATACAACAAATACAGTTACAACCTTTCTCCAAATGTTCTTGGGAGCATCTCTCAATGTATAAATATTTTGTTGTCTTTTGCCTGATTTTAATTAATTCTCTGTCCACAACAAGTCTTTTGAAATAAACTCTTCACATCAGCAAAGAGCATGCTGGTTTAATTGAAATGCTGGTACAGTGATGTTCTGAACAAATGAGACTGACAGGCACAGAAGATGCACCAGAGCAGAGCTGGCCTGAGAAATTTCAACAGAATTTGACTAAAATATGAAATGTCATTTAAAAAAACAAACCACAAAACACCACAAGAAAATCTTGGCCTTGTTTGAATTTTGACTCGCCGCAATTCAAACTGTAAGATTTTATTCCCTGTAGCTCTGCTGCAGAGTTATCTAGCGTAAGAGCACATTTGAGTGAAACTACATTACTACAACATCCACCATTTTTGATAAATAATAACCTTCTTTATAAAAATAAATGGATTTTTTTTAAGAACTTGTTAAGAAGACTAGTATCACAGGAAGGCTGAAGATTAAGACTTATCTTCTAAAAGAGTTTGAACAGTACAGGAAGATAAGACAGCAATCCAGTCTCTGAACAATGAGGAAGCGCTGAATAAGGGGAGGGGTAAAAGCAAATGGTTCTGGAAGAAGAGACAATTATGCATTTACACCACAGAATGGATAAATATTGTTAAACAGTCAGGTATTTAGGACCAGTTGTACTTCATTTAACAAGTCAAGGGAGTTCCCTCGATATGGGTTTTCCATGTATGCCACAGACTGCGCTATGTTACATATACCACACTCACAGCAGCAAAACATAAAAGATAAAATTGAAAGCCACAAAAATCTGTACTGAAAAGACAATCTCAGCTTAAAAATGCCAGGCTCTTTGTAGAGAGGTATTTCAGCCTTCATAGTTAACTCAGGGAAAGTTACAGCTGCACTTCTGGAGTCCACCCCCACCAAAACTTCGCCCTTAAAAACTTTCCACTCCTTACTCCAGCAGTTAGGTGCAAGGAGCACATATGCTGGGATCATCAAGTGCCTGCATGGGAATGCTGGAACAAGAAGTATTGTGCAACTGCACTGCAGCCCTCCCTAGGGATTTCCCTGGCTACCCCTTGAACCACCTTCTCCCTTCCAAATAAGAAGAAACAATTCAAAGGTGACCCTCTCCAAATTAAAACAATTTTGCAAGTACCTGCTGCCACTTTCACCAGAGCCCTCATCACAACTTTGCTCACAGTTCACAAAGCATTCCACCCACTACGATGGCTATTTTGAACCTCCAAATAATTTCAAACATATGTAATTTGAAAAAAAAAAAAAAAATCCATTTGCAGACTTAGATGAAATCCTAATTTGTATAGAAATATACTGGCCAGATGCAGTAAGCAGACAGGAATCAAACCCAGTTCCAGTTTCTCTTTATTAAGAGCTCCTAGCTATCTTGCCATTAGTTATGAAAATGAGATCCTCAAAACAAAGTCAAATAGCTCAGTAACAAGCTGTTCTCTTGGTGCCAGACCTAGCATATTGCACCCAAAAACCCCAGTCTTATGTCTAGACAACTAGAAATACCCACTAGCATAATTATTTTTTGACATAAAAGCTTTCCTTCCTACTTTCTTGAGATTGAAATGAACTAGCATAGAGCTGAGCTTACATAAAATACTTAACATATCTTTAAATTATACAGGTGGTCTTTAAAACACCTTTTCTTGGAAATCCACAGCATGAAGAATACACATTACGGCACATTTTGGTACAAAAACTTCGAATATTCATGTCAAACATTATTCCACTTATGTGTTGTAATATGGGTAGTGGAAGTTACTTATTTTGTCTTGGACTTGATGTTAACTTCGTTACCACTGAATCATATGGACTCAGCAAATGTGGATTTATTCCCCATACCTAAAATATTTTAATAAAGCTTTTTGCAAGCTTGGGGTTTATTGCCAAAAAAATACCTATATAAGTATGCAAAGTATAAATCACTAAAACTTGCGAGTCCAATAAAGTTTGTTTGCATCACAGATCAATAACCCAGATTCAGAAGTGAGAGCTAAGCTTTCACTGTCACACCACACAACTGTTACAATGCACAGATTAAAAGCATATAAATTCACAGGCCAAATTATGTAAATATTCAATTTAATATGCCCTAAGTAATGTGTTGTGCATCAAATACAACCACCGAGCAATATTCCAAGAACTAGTTTTATTTTGATGTTACTGCCCATACAAATATAAATTCTATAAATAAAAGAAAATACTGCAACTAGGTATTTCAGAGTTTAAAGGCACACAAAGGCTTCTAGATACTCTCTTATAGTATATAAAAGGTAAGCATGCCTAAAAAATCTTGGGTACTATTTAATCTTCACAGAAATACTGAAAAGAAATGCTATTTTAGAAGAACTATTTTATAGTAATGTAATTAATAATAAGCTTCTTGAGACTTAGTAGTATATGCCACATATATTCACATGTAGATTGGCACTAATGTACTTTTAATAAGAGAATCCTGAATTTACAACCTCAGCTATGAAAGAGTTTTGACTAGTACTGCACTTCACTATTTTATCACTATTCCATTATTTCTCTATATTAAAAACGTATGTCAGATTAGATGGTACCATCTAGAGTATATATTAAGTATCAGAAACAGATTATGGTGATGTGGATCTCGGCCAGACCACAAAGCATTACAACATCACAACTTTGCTGAGGAGATACCAACCAATGCTACAGTATATGGCTTTGAAGTACTGTTCTTTTTGAGATGAAACACGCTGTTCTTCTCAGTCTCAAAGAAGAACACATAAAGCTTCCTTCTGTTTATTTTGAAACTGGTACCCCACTTTTATCAAGTGCTTGAGATAATTTCTTATGCAACATGAAACAGTTAATATTGCATAATGAAGACCACAAAAGAGCTTACAGAAGAACTCAGGACTACCTTTAAAAAAAAAAAAAATAAAAAGGGAGCTTAGCTTTCCTTTCCATCCAAATTGTCAATAGATTCACAGACTAAAATCCAGATCCTCAGCTGCAGCTAAAAAGCACCCCAGTATAAGCCCACCTTTGTTCCTCAGCAGTGGTCCAAGCCCTTGACATAAATTAGACCAACTCTCAGAGAGACCAAAACCATCACAGCAGGTAGACACCAACACAAACACTTCCAGCTTGCATTCCTTGTGTGAACATCAAGTATCATTTTGATACCTCCATCCCACTGAGGTACAGATTCCTTGTCAGGCAGTAGTAAAACAAACCTACCAAACTCCTAGACTGAATCTCTGGTATTACTTGGTTAATTTCTATGGAATACATAAAACTCAAGGAGTTTCTTGCTCGCTTCTGTCTCCATAACAACAGTGTCATGGAATAAACTCTCAGCTAAACTCTGCCACAAGTCTTCCATTTAATGCTAAACTGAATCTCCCAAAAATTATAAGTAAGCAGCCAAACCAAAACAAACCCACAAATGTAATCCTGTCACTGGCAAGCTATTTTCAAATTTCTTTACAGAAAGTAAGAAAAAAACTCCAAGACACTGATGGCAGTGTTGGAGTTGTGCAATCTGCCAAATCTTCATTTTACACAAAGTTTCTATCTGTGGAAAATGTACACTATTTTTTAAAATCACATTCTACCATACATGCAGAGTCTTACTACAAACTGAGAGCAGGTCTTCACTGTGGATGGTGTAAAAGCAGCAATAAATTTCTCCTCTGTCAAGGAGCTAAACACAATCCCAGTTAGCGACCACAAAATAGACCAAATTTCCACAAATATGTAAGAGTTGTCAGCTGCAACATTTAAGTATTTCTGCAGAACTACACTTTTCAGGTTCAGCAGACCTACAAACAAGAAGGTCTTAACTTTTTCTTTAAGCATTGCTCTCAAAACCAAACAGACCTCCTAAATAATTTATCTTCATTGTTAGGAAGCTTTTATAGCAACTTTTCTCCTACTTCAAATTTCTTTTCAGATATGGAAGTGCACAATGCTATTTGCAGAACCTCAGCTGATGTCTCAGAAACCTTTCTTTTACCAACTCTTGGAAAGTCTTGATTATTCATGCATTTTTTCCTCAGTCCTTCCTTACAATCAGCGCTTTCAACACTTAGTAGTACATCTGTGACTTTATATTTGTCTGGAGGTATACCAAATGAAAATGTTTCAGCCATTGCTTTAAGATGTTCTGCAACATATGTATAACTGAAGCTGTCAAAAATTAAAGACTGTCCTTCTAGAAGAATTTACAGAATAATTTTTAACAATAATTGAATTCCAAAAGACAGATCTCTAAATTATGTGAAAACTTGTGAAGAGCAGGAGTCTTGAAGTTTAGATTTGATATTAGCATAATGACATTACAATTTCTCATTTACATGCTGCTCATTTTCCCACACTTCTAAAATGAAAACAGCACACTCAGTCATATCCCTTTAATAATTATGATGAGCTAAAGTTTACCCATGCAAAATTGTGGCAGGAAAGGCTTACTACTTTAGTAGGCTCAATTAATTGCTGTAAAAACAGACTTAATGTGAAAAAGAATACTGATCAGCAGCAATGTCTTTCACCATATTCAGAATAAGAAATAACCAACCTAGTGGATCCAATACTGTACTCAGAAGAGACTGAAAAATAAGCCGAATTATCTCTTTTACATAAAACCACAAGAATGATTAGTCACATTCCAGATATTTCTGGATTCCTGCAAGCTGGTGTAGACTCACAGGCTCAGTCAGAACTGAGGTCTCCATTCTGCCCACTATTGCATAAGCAGATATAGAGACATCTCCAAAAGTTTACATTCTGAGTTTTACTGAGTAACTAAGCTGACTGACCAGAAGTATAAAACAAGTAAATCCCACTGACAGTTACTGTGACCATGGCTTTCAACATTCACAGAAGTTATACCTAGGAGGAACTCTCAACTAAAAAAAAAATAGTAAAGCATACCTGTAGTAATTTTGTTCACAGTATCATGAAAGTATTGCTTACCAAGTCCACTGCAAGGACCACATTCAGACAGGCTAAGTTCCTACTGCAGCCTTAAGCCAAATCAAGGAAGTGAGATATGGGCTTCGACTGATCGAAAATTTAGGTTTAGATATGCAGAAAGCAGTCACAAGCTCCATGGTGAAACCTGACTTTGTCCCCAATTCCACATCTGAGAGGTGCAACTTGTCCCCATTCAAGCCCTGACTGACCTGTCCAGTTACCAGATGATGTCTGCCAATTTTTTAACATGCAGAATTGAGCATTCCTGATGTAGATATGATCGTTCTCCTACACTCGCGTATACTCAGCATTTGTTTCTTGCCTCTCAATCCTGCTGGAACCTGCCAGCAGCTACTTCTCAGCATTCCCAACATGGGAGGAGTTAAATCTCCTTCAGTATACATCCCCTCCAGTATTTCATGAAGTTAGACAACAAAAGCAGAAAAAAACCAGTTCAGGTAACAACAACAACAAGGGTGAGTGGCAGGAAGGAAGAAACAGTTTATACCATCAGCCTACACTTCCATCTGAAGTATAGAGCTGCACCAGGGCCCAGAGTGAGGATCAATCCATCCACAGGCTACAGCTACTCATCCCCAAAGAAAATGAGATTAATGTCATGCAAACATTGTTTCAGAATATGTCAGATATATTAGTAAGTTACAAAGTTTCTACAACAGTGCCAGACCTAAAAATGTCAGTTGCTGCTACGGTGGTTTTTTTTGGTTGTTAGGTAAACCATTTTTTAATCTGTGAAACAAAAAAAAGGTGGATGGGGGAAATGATAAATACAAATCATTTTGGAATATACCCAAATATATACACACTGAAGATGAGCTTTGGTAGGTTTATCCCTGGCCACTGCTTCAGATAACAGAGAAAGTTCATTTCATTACAAGAAGTACTGCAATATGCTACAAAGGCTCAACTGGCTTATATATTGGCTCAATATATAAGGAGTCAGAAAGAAGCTTCTTCAAGCTCTTCTTTCTAACACAGATCCCACCAATTCCTTCTTCAAGAGGAGAAAAACAAACCCAAAACAAACACTGATAATGGCAAAAGATAAGCTACTCATTTCTGTTACAATCAGCAAAGAATTGTGGAAAAAAGGGAAGGAAAAATATCCATACAGAAAAACTCAGTTAGCTATTTTTATCACAAAATGTAATGTATTAGAACTTTCAACATGTGGGGGATACAAAAACACAGAGAAATAATCATACTTTTATTGCTAAAAAAATGTAAGGGATGAACTTAAGACTATTATAGACAAAGGCTACTAGGAATACAGTAATTTTCAAAACCACGAAAAGGAGCTACTGAAGGCAAAAGTAAAAGCACTTAAAACAGAAGAACAGAGATGCAGGACTTCTCATATTTTGTTCTGATACATTAAAATGCTATGGTGAACAAATTATTTTCTAAGTTCCGATCGTATTACAACACTAATGCACCTATTATTCTTAGATGAAATCGTTTAGATTGAATGATGGACAACAAAACTCAGCTGCCATACAACCAGCTACTCCTTTAAGTCTCTCTCATCTGCACCTTATTCTTGGATGCCAAAATTCCCTTACTGATGCAGCATCAGTTTCATGTCCTTCCTTTTCCACTGCTAGCCTCCATTAATATGTGTTAAAAAGGAAGTCCCTATATATGTTCAACTATTAATCAACATTCTATATTAAATTTCCTAAAAAAGAAGATGCACATACATATTTCCACTAAAGATGCTGACACTAACAAGGCGTGAACTGAGCAGGGTTTCTATTAGTTATTCTTCTTCCACCTACTGCCCCCTTTAAACACTGGCCACATACAAGCATTTTAGACCATATACTCCACGCTCTTTTATGTCTGCAAATGTCGCACACCAAACATTCAGTTTTCTTAAAAGTAATCTCTCCCATACCACCTACATCTCTTAAGTATAGCATATGGATTGAAGAGCTGTGCACATTAAAAATTAAAACCTTTAATTGTTTGGTAGATTCCAGCATTTTGCTGTTTACCAAATGCAGAAAAACCCAACAAACCAACAAGAAAACAAACCAACAATAAAAACCCCACCATGAGCTAAAAGCATCACCCTCTGTTACGACTCAGACAGGAAAAGAATTGGATCTCCTAGAGGTCATGCAAAGAACTGCCCAGAAAGAAAGTGCTGGCAGAGCCTTTTCATACCTACATAAAACACACTGACTACAGGAAACGGTGGACACCGTTAGTACTTTTTAGTCATGCAGGCGGCTTTCTGTGGACTCCTAAAATCCCTGAAGAATTCTAACTATAAGGAGAAATATCACAGGCACACAGAGAAGAAGCTTCCCACATTCTGGTGATAACTCCACTAAAATAAAGGGGATTATTCAATTGAGTAATAACTTCTTGACTGAGCATAAGTTTTTCATAGATTGCTTTAAAATTGTCAGCTACAGTGTTTAAACAAATATCAAACCATTTTCATTTGGTCCACTCAAAAAGCCAGTGTGATTAATTTCACAAGTCCATAAACCACTGCATGTCTATTTATCACTACAAAAGAAATACAACTTGCAAACAGCCCTGCTGTTATTCACAGTCAAACTCTAACTGCTACCAAATGGTAAAAATGATAAATTACCTGATTAAATTACTGAACATAATCAGAGGTGCCCTGCTGCCACTACATCAGTGCTTATGTGAAAAATTGAACAGAATTAGGCTCTAGATACGCAGTTTAGTCTTCAAGAACTGCCCCAGACATGTCTAGTCCTAATGAAGTTAATGAAACTACTCAGGTAGAGAGGTCAATATTAGCAGGTTTCATTCCAGGAGTGGAGTTTTAAGCTGTAAGTAGCACACATTGCTAAGGAATAATGCACCACAAACTTACAATACCCGGAATGTGGTGTGTCACTATCCAATTTATTAGTGGAATGCAAATTATAAAGTACTGTGTTAATTATTTAAGAAGTGATGTTGAAATGGTTAGGTGGTAAAAACTGCTGTAGTTCTGGAAACAAGTCAACTCAATGTCAGAGAACAGGAGACTGAGTCAAATTATGTCTACTTAGAAATACAAAGCTTACTGAAAATCAGATCATTTACTATGAATTTATGTATAGCAGATCATTCTCAAAGGTGGGACAGGAAGACAAATTAACATATTTTTAAGAAGCAGCAATTATAATATTATTATTATTATGAGCAGGTAAATTCATGAATCTGACATAAACAGTTTCAAACATTATTATTATAATACTTATGTAATTCATAGCAGATTTACTAAGTAAATGGAGTCTTCATAAAATGACACTCCATCACACTCATGCCAGCTCCTACAGAAATGGGAAATCAATTTTTTGCAAATGCAAATTACACAGTGGGTGGGTAAGAGAAATGCAAACTGCAAAATCCTACACTAAATAAAAACATATATAAACATGGTGACAGCCTGGTAAGAGCTCCTCTTCAAATAGCTAACGAATGGCAATCCCATTTTCCTTCCTGAATGAGCTCCTTTCAAATATGGAGGATGGTGACAAAAGGAGACCAAAAATGAGTTTTCAAGTAATCTTTTCATAAAGTAATATTTATTTGTTGTAATTAATAACTGGAATTTCTACAACACACTTCAAACTTTCAGAGAGAAACTGCATCAAATAATGCAGAAACTAAGAGAAAAATGATCCCATGACAGGCCAGAAAATATCTATTTATTTAGTTAAATTCTACCGACATTGGTAACATCTTCATTCAAATGTTTTTGTAATGACTCAGTATTTAAACATCACTATGTATAACAAGCTTCTTCCTGATTTGAATAAACAGAGTAGCACTAGGCCCAGCTATCCCGAGCAGTGGTATTCTCATTACACTGTAGCAACAGAAGGAAATAGTTTCCATGGAAAAAATTGGATTTTGCCTATCTTAAAATCTGTGTACTTTGTAGAAAATGTCAAGCATTACAAGCCTAGTGGCAGCACCGGGACTCCCAAGCAGGCAGGCCCTAGGAGGAGCACGGAGGTGGCAGCTCAGCCCAGGGTGACAGGAAAGAGGAGTGTGCTTCATGTCACAGTCAAGGGACTCCTCCAGGCAACTTAAAAAGCAGCACTGAGATTTGCACCTAATCCTCCACAGCCCAGGCGCGGATTTCTGTGATATAACGCTAGACAGACACGTGCAGGAGAGAAGGGGGTTCAAAAAGCTCTAACAGTCTGGGAGACACTAAAAAGAAATACATGAAAACTGATAGCTGAAGAGCTTATTGCCTCTGAGTTTAAATCCTTTCATCGCTCTTTTCATCCAGGGGAGGTAAATTTTATTTATAGTATTTGAGAAAGGCAGGGGGAAGAAAAAAAAGAAAAAACCTGTAAGCTTATAACTGCTGTTTGATCATCCTCTGTATCTTACTGTTTCTGCTTTTTTTGGTCAAAATTCACTCATTGTGACTGCTGTACAGAAGCTGTGAAGGAAACACTGAAAGCAAGCAACTAAACAGATACCATTATTTCAATAGCCCACTTGCCATACATATCCCAATTAACTGTACATCAATCACTTAGACAAGGGCTACTCGTTTTCATTGTTATCACTACCGGGGCAGGTTTTACCCGCAAAACAGAACTTCATCCTGAAATTAAAAAAAAAAAGCATAGACAAGTCCTCTGCTTTTGGGGAGGAAAAAAAGTACCTTTAAATGTGAACAGCTGTGTGGAGAGACATGAAAATATTCTGCTGTGAGAATAAAGAATTAACATATCAAACTGCAGCTACAAGTTCGTGGGTGTTTTTTTCCAATTAAGTGACTTATGAAAATATATCCTGATTTATGGAAATGCATACAAATGGAGAAAGTCGTGCTGAACGGAAGATTACCTAGCAGACCTGATTCACCCTACCTCTTCACGCTCTGTTATATCTTCCTATTTTAAATGCATCGAGCCGAGTATCCAATACAAGCTGAAGTACAGTCCGCCATAAGAAGTACTAGGAGTGCCCTTGAAAAATGTCCAGATTGCAGCTAGTGCACAAAGGACCTCGCCATGAAAATAAAGCGCATGAAGATTTCTCTCTCGCTGTTGAGCCGGCAGCAAGTGAAGAGATTAACTTCCCACCAACATCGGAAGACAAAGTGTTGGCAAGACACAAGCCAAGTTTAAGAGGTTTAGAAAGAAAGAAAGGAAAAAAATTAAAAAAGAAAGAAAGAAATGGGTCGAGCAATTCATCCCGAATGCTCTGCTTCGTATTTGTCTCCCCCACAAAAAATGCTCGACTGAGCTGAAGAGCCGTGCCACACGACCCAAGCGTGAGCACTCCGGTACTGACTGCCATAGGTAAGGGAGCCTGGCATCCCCCTTCCCTGGCTACACGGGAGGCGACGCTGCAGATCTCCCACTCCACCATCAAAAAGCGAAGCAGAACCAGCATCAGGGGCGGGAGGGAGAAGGTAATTAACTGGGAACTTTATGTTCCTTAAATATGCAACCAAGACCTTTTTTTTCTTCCCACGCCCCTCTTCTTTCCATGTTCTCTGTCAAAAGCAGGCTGAAATAAACGTTATTCTATAATAAAACTATTAAATAAACAGTACAAGACTCACCATATCAGCTGGAACGCTGCTGGACATTTTGATGTTACCCTAAATGGCTTAAAATCAACTTTAAAAAAAAAAGAAAAAAAAAAAAAAAAAAAAAAAAAAAAAAAACAGAGCAGCAGCACCAAGAGCAGCCTGCCGGAGATCTTCAAGATGCAAAACCGGTGTCAATATCGGAGGCAGCAGCTTCCACGTCCCCTGCGCGAAAGAGAAGAGGTGCCCGATAAGCAGCGGGGAAGGCGGCCGGCTGAGGAGCAGGAATATCCAGGGGCAGCGGTGCCGGGCTGGACCGGAGGAGCCAGCGGGAGACCAGAGATGGCAGCAGATCTCTGTCAGCGGCGGCAGCAGCGGCACCAGCGGTGCCAGGTAGACCAGGCAGCAGGACTACACCGCCACATGAGCTGCGTGTGGGCTTTTTCCCCCCTTCTCTCCCTTTGCCTTCTCTCCCAGCCTCGACAAATGACGACGGGATGATTCACACGGGATAATAGTGCGTCCAAGTCACCTCCTCAGTCGGCGCAGGCGACCCGGGCACGCAGGCAGGACCTGGCTCCTGCCCCGGGCGGCGGGGCAGGGAGGCGGGAGGGCCGGGGTGGGCCCGGGGCCGCTGCGGAGGACGCCGGGCTGCGGCCCCCTCTAGGCGGTGTGCGGCATCCAACAGCGCCCGGCGGGGACGCGGGCCGGGGCGGGAGGGAGGGCGGGCGGCCGGAGGGGAGAGCCCTCCCCCGCGGCGCTCGGCGGGGGCCGGGGGGCGTTCGACGGCGGCCGCCTCCCGCAGCCTCAGCTCTCCGCTCGCATCGCCGCCGCCGCCTCCTCAGCCCGCCCTCCCTCCCTCCCTCCCCCGCCTCGTCCGCCGGCGGGTCCGGCCGCCCCCCGAGAGCCGCGCTGCGAGCCGGAGGTGCCGCTCCTTCAGCGCGATCCTCGCCCGCAGCCGCCCCCTGTCATCTTCGGCTCAAGCCAACATGGCGCCTGCCGAGCCGAGCGAGGGGACGCGGCAGGGGAGACACGGACCCTCCGCCGCCGCCTCCGCCACCCCCGCTCCCGCCGCGTCACACGCCGCCGCCCCGCGCGGCACCATGGGGCTTGTAGGCGGCCAGGGCCGACCGCCGCCGGGGCGGGGCCACCCGCCCTCCGCAGGCCCCCGTCCCGTCCCGTCCCGCCCCGCGGCCGGAGCCTCTCGACCCTTCCGCGCTCCTGCAGCTCGGCCGGGACGGTACCCAGGGGACTCCGCGGCACCGGCTCCCCCTCCGGGCAACAGAGACGCCCCGACCGTGACGTGAATGGGCGCTTTCGCCCTACGGGCGCTGCAGCTCCCTCAGGGGCGTCGGGCGCTCCCCTCACAGCCCCTGCCTCCCACAGCGGGTGCCGTTCCCGGCGTGTCGGCCCGCGCTGTCCCCTTGGACGGCTTCCAAAAAAAAAAAAAAAAAAAAAAAAAAGGTAATTGCCATAGAATGTTTAGGGTTTGGAATGGACCTTAAAGATCATCTAGTCCTAACCCATCCAGCCACTAGACCAGGTTGCTCAAGGCCTTATCCAACCTGGACTTGAACACTGCCAGGATTGGGGTATCCACAACGTCTGGGAGCAACCTTTTCCAATGCTCCACAGCCCTCTGAGTAGAGTTTCTTCCTAATGTCTCTATTTCCCCTCTTTATATTTGTATGCGTTACTCCTTGTCCTATTACCCCTTGTTCTATCATTACAGTTCCTGACAAGAGTCCCTGTACAGATTCCCTGTAGATCGGTTACATTTTCATGTTAACTGTTTTGTTTTGCACCCCAGATCTTCAAGTCTGGGCCTGTACATCACGTTTTTGTATTTCTCATTCTCACATTATTCTTTAGGTTTTTCTTGAGGGTTTTTGGGGTTTTATAATTATTTGTTTGTTTCTTTGTTTCCCAAATTGTGTCATTTTAATAATGAAAAAAAAGCTCCTGTAAAATTCACAGTGCAAACAATGACTGCCACCTTGGAAGCACCTGGAGAAAGGGCACTCCCTCATCATGTCAAATGCCACTTCAAAAGCCACCTTGCTTCCTGAAGAGCTCTGCATTTTGTTATGGATCCAAGTTATCAGAAACTGTGTGTGCAATGGGTGTTTTATCCCTTATTCCAGGTGGCTCCTGGAGATCAGCATTCAACAAAGAAAGGCAGTGCCTGATGAAAAGTGCACTGCAGCTCAAATATACGCAAAAAAAATCCACACAAGGCACATGTCTAATGAAGAAATGAGTTGGGCTTTTAAGAGGGGTGTGGATAAGCACATTCACATACCAATACTGTGAAACTGTCCAAGAAAAAAAAATAAATCAAGAAAATCAAGCAGATGGTGACAGATGGTTCCTTTGTGGACAAATCTCATGTAAAACCACAGGAAATTAAGACATAGTTGTTCCCTTTAATTCTAAAAGTTCGAGTCTGCCTTTCCTGTTTTAGGACTTCATACTGCAAAGGCAACCCCTGACAAGACACTGTCCCTTGCAGGGGTTATAATTCTTTATTTTGTACTCTGCCCCAAAATAGTACAAAAGTACTGACTTCAGAAGATAGATCTGACAGCAAGAAGTCCTGTTTGATGCCAGGGAAAAAAGTTGGGGGCCAACAGATGTGGCTCTGCATGTGTGACCTCTGTGAGGATTCTATACTGTCACATTGTGTGACTTTAGGCACGTCACTCCCTCTCTTGTCAGCCTAATTTACTTGGATGGTACATTTTTGGGAGTCAGTGGCAACCCCAATCTCAGTCAGGCCTTCTAGACACCAACAGGATAAAAGGTCTTGTGTTTGTGGGAGTAATAGCAAATTGTTGAAGCACCGCTTACTCTTTCTCTGACTGGATATCCTTGAGGAACAGAGAAAGTACAAGAGGAGAGTTAAAGAGATGAGACTTGAAAGATGGGTCTCCATTTCAAACATTATGTATTCTCAGGTATCTATGATTTTCTGATTAAATCAGTGACAGACTAAGAAATTATAACAGATCTTGCTTAGTAGAGTTTATACTTAGAACCTTACTAATGTAGGCTTTTCCCTGAAAAACAATCCATCAGTCAATCAATCAAACAAACAAACCCCAAGAAACTTATATACAACAGTTTAATCAGCATCTTAATATCTGCTCCAAGGCCGTCCTGCAGACCAGCCCTTCACTCCTCTCAGACAGCAGCCCTGTATAGGTGCCTCGAGGTGATCCAGGTAATTTAGGAGGTGCCCTGCCCATACCTTTCCTGCCAGCACTCTCATAGTAGGGGCAAGAGAACAGGCACCACAACTGCTTTACAGGCACTGCACATCACAGCTGTCTCCCGATGTAAGCTGAAATTGGTGGCAGCACAATTACATCCTTGGCCACTCTGTGACTGCTGAGGTGCATGGTCCTTCCCACCTCCTCTGCTACAAGCTGGCAACACAGATAGCGGGGCTTTGTAATCCTTTGCAGCTCACAGGGTGGATTGCCAAAGATTATGTGGAAATACCCTTCCTCTGAACATCAAGAAGTCCATGCGCCCAAGCAAGTCAGGCAAGTAAAGACAGCAACAAGCACAGGCAAACTGGACAAGGGGTCAGCAAGGCAAGCAGGCAGCAGCAGGGCACATCCACTGCACTGGAGATGGCCCTTTTTAATATTCAGATGGAGGAACTCTTCTGTGGTACACAGTGATAAACACATCCATAGGACATAACCACAGGAAAGAAACCAGCGTGATTCTATGGGTTTTGCTTTTTTCCCTCTCTTTTAGCAGTACATGAAGAGGAAGGATCATGTGTTGGTGAAGCAGTGGGGCACAGGAGGAGTCAGGAGTCTTGAATACTCTGAGTTCTTGGTGCTTTGTGTATGCAGTTGACTTGGTCAGCTTTTCTGCCAAATGTTGTATAAATGAGGATCGGCTCCTCTCTGATACACAGCTGTACTGATCAAGAGATGTCGATTACCTTTTTAATGATTATTATGATTACCATCTATTTGAATCTACAATTATGACTGCTGGCCAGAATGCTCCAGTATTAGGCACAGCACAGTGTAAGTACATATCTTGTCCTGTCCTGAAAGGTTCATAGTGCTGGGTTTACCCAACAGCTGATATTTATATCACATTCAAATGATTATTTTTTCCCCTGGCTTTCTTCTGTGATGACCAAACACAAATGAATGGAGGATCTGGTAAAACTGGCACATGCTGGAGAACATTTCAGGGTGATTTTGTGATCGCCAAATAACTAAAAAGAGGTGCTGAATGATGATGCTGGTAGAAGTTGCACTACATATGATGACAGGGGTAGAACCTACCAGTTTTGTAGAGGTGAGGTCATGTATTTGAAATGCAGGGTGGTCAAATATAAAACAGAAAACCAATCTTTTCTCTTTGGGATGTATTAAGAAATGCTGTTATGATAGTATTCATTTCACATTTGCAGAGAGAGGAAATGAGAGTTGTGGTCAGCAGTAGTTGTCTGGAACAAGGGACCCTGCAAAAGCATAACCACAGGCTGAGTCTGGGATCAGCTTACAGATAAATCCCAAGCAAGTGCTACAGGCATACACATCTGAAAACGAATCTTTTCCACATCCAAAGATCAAGGAAAAAAGGGGAAATGCTGTTCAAGAGGAATACTAGCAACATAGAAAGCTTAAAAGGCTATTTTGTTTTTGGGGCCTAATCCTGTACTCAGATGCACAAATCTTTTTTCCATTAAGTTTCCTTTGCAGAACTGTCATTTGAATTTAGACATCCGGGTACAAAATAATTCATCATCATTACTTTAGCAATTTATGGGGGAAATTGATGAGGTGTACAACTGATACTTCATTCCTCATTTGAAAAATATGCCATGGCACAAGTAGAATTTGGCTGTTCTGTATTCCCTTAGAGAGGAATTGTGCCAGGTATCCACAAGTAGACTGGGCTGCGGATTAAGCGTTTCATGGCCATCAGTACTAGTTGAAAGCTGACTCTGTACTGAGACATGCTTAATAGGAATAAAAGGTCTGTTATACTAAATCAGATTAGTAGTCCAGCCAATGTGATATCCTGTCTCCAGCAGTGGCCAGCATCAAATGCTTCAGAGAAGGACACACAGACTCCCACAGTGGACAATCATGTTATGATCATCTTGTTTGCTAAGTTTCCACTGCTGCCAAGGCTGCCAGAGAGGCTGGTTTATGCCCTGGAGCACAAAATTTCATGTCCTTTATAGCCTTAATGGCAGCATAACCCATTGTTAACATGTGAGACCGATTGCCGTTTTTCAGAAGAGCAGCGCTCTCTCCCGAGAGTTGTTACTGCTGGGGTTGGAGACCAAGTCGAACCTACATCCCACGACTGACATTAAAAGCTCTCAGCTCAGTACTGTCTTCCAGTGTTTTCCCTTTGTGAGCTGCAAAGGATTAACGGAGCATCTTCAGGAGAGGTAACACACCATCACGAAATTTCTTTTAAGGCGATTTCTGATTTGTCTCCACATTTTTCAGAGCACCCTGAGAAGGTGAAAGGCTCCCAAGACAAAGGATTTAATTCTTTGGGGGTTGGCTGTGGGACAGATCAGGATTCTTTCCCTCTCTGGCAGCCACAGCAGCAAGATATCCAGGGCAGCAAGGAACACACTGGGTTACTCAACAGGGTACTTTTAGTACCTCTGTAGAAACACGTGGCTTTTTTTTTTTTTTTTTTTTTTTTAACTCTTACAGAGCCAAGTTTGCATTCAACTCAGTATGAGTCAGTCACACTGAACTCAGGTGCCTTACAAAGAAGTGTTCAGGCAAAAAAGCTGCACTGGAAATGAGGGCTGGATCCCACAGAGTGCTTGCCACCCGCTGTCTGTACTGCTGGTTTCTCGTTCTGGCCTCTGCAAAAAATTCATATTTTGTGTGTTCAGGTTGGTTTGTTTTTTTGTTGTTTTTTTTTTTTTTTACTAAACTGACTCCTTTCCCCTTGGAAGAACATTGATTTTTGCCTGTTTGCTGCTTCTGTGTCAAGCCAAACCAGCATGTGGGTCCTATCAGCCTCTCCATCAATGCCAGCAGGCTTCTGGGAATAGCATTCCTCAGTGCCTCACCTTTCTCCGAGCCAGCAGGAAGGCAACAGAAGGACCTCTGAGATTTTGTAGAGTTTAGAATACATGCTGCCAGGCAGAATCATGGTTTATTTATTTATTTTTTAAGTTATTCATCAGATTGATCTTGCTGGCAAATAAAAACACACAGCCAGTTTAAACCAACTCACATTGTTCCTCTGAATGCCCCAATATGCTTTAAGGGTTTATTTCCTCCCCTCACATCTGCAGTTCCTGTGTACAAGCAGACAACAATAGGAAACAACTGAGTGACACTGCGTGCCCAAGGTTACTCCTGACCTTCCTGATGCAGCTGAACCAGGCAGGAACCGTGCTCTGCCAATCTAGTGAGTGTTGCAGAGATATGGCATAGTGGTGTTACACTTACTGATGTCACAAATTATGTCAGCTAACTTCTAAGAGCAGGGGTGAAGACTGATAGAAGAGGGTACAAAGGTGGAATAAGAACAAGAAGCCCCCTAGCCTGTTTTAGAGAGTACTCAAATCACCAGAATTCTGAAAGTGGTTTAACTATCTGTATATCTAGGAATTAAAGGATGCATCTGTCAAGTTCCTACAGAAAAATAACCCTGAAAACAATTGGAAGAACTCCCTTATTTTATAATATATAAGAAACAGGAAGGAGAAATTTTAGCAGAAAAGCTTCCATCCTGGATCAGCTTCCTGACAACGAGGGGGAACTTTAGGGAGCATTGAGGTAACACTACATTTCTGAACTTGAGACTTGAATTTAACAAAACATAGCAGTAAAATGCTCTTTAATATCAGGAAATAAATATGGGGAAACAAAGAAGTCCTACACAACTGATTGTAAGGGTTATGGTGGCAAAACTTATTAAAATTTGCCTGAGAAGAAGGAGGTCAAAGATCATGAAAAGTGCTATATCAAATTAAATGACAGCTCTGCAGAAAAAGGAACAAGAATTTGTGGCTTTGGGGAATGACTGTTGCAAAACTCAAAGCTGCAAAAGAAATTGTCTGGAAAAAAAATAGAGAAAAATGTAGGGTTAATGTTCAAGAGAAAATATATTAAGCGGACCAAGTATCAGTCTTAGACTGATCAAGGATGTAGAAGGAAAATGGCTTTGTAAAACTGTTAAACATGAAAGCTAAAGCTCAGATTGCTTGTTGGTGCTACCAGGATCCCAGCTATTGTTTGTGCCTCACAGGAGCCGCTGCAGCCCAAGGCTGAGTGTAGCCTATTAGCTGTGCAGAGCCAGAATCGGCAGGGACCTTGGGGTACCAACTGTGTTTTATCATCCCTCTGTCCTGCTGACTGCAGCAGGTTATTTTTTACACTATTAGGCAACTAAGTTCATTTTTTTTTCCTGTAAGGGTGTCTAATGGGCAGCTAAATATTAGTGAGCTCCCATTATAGCTCACATTTACTACTTCTAAAATAGTACTAAAAATACTAAATTGAAGTAAGAAATCTTTTTTGCTTCTTTGATTTTCATGTCTGTTATCTGTACTACATTAGAACTACTCAGGTTTTTTTAATTTAAGGACCTTCATATGCCTGTAATTTCAGGCTGTTATGTATATGCATGTGTATATATACTTAAACATATGTTTATAAAGCTCTCAATCTATATGCACACATGCATATTAATACTCTGAACACTTTTTAAATTAGCTGAAGCACTCAGATTACATGCAAATCGAATTGTATACTACTTGAACTGAAACAAAAACCCATCTCAGAATTTGCACTGAGTTAATTGTTGTTTACATAAGTTATGTCAATGTAATATAATATTTTATTTGCCTTATTTTCTATCATGCATTAGTCTTTAGATGAGAAACAATATCTGAATGAAGCAGTGTCTAGAAATGCTATTTTTAATTGGCTAAGGAGATTGGTTGACCTCTGGTAACTGGTTACTGTTGTTGGGGAGACTCTCCATGAGTGGTGGTGCATTGTTTAAACATAACGGGACAATAGTCTCATGTCATCCATAGGATATGGACACACCAGAGTTTTGTGTTTCTTTTACTTTATTACTATACATGCAAGGCACAATCAACAAAGACTTCCTGAGGATGAATGTTGTCAGTATATGAAACACTGAATAACTGCTTTTTGTTTTGATGAATGTCCCCTTTCTTTCAGATTTAAAGGGGAAAATACAGGAAAAAAATAGCTCTGGGGAATGGAATCTTGCAGATAGGATTTTTTTTAACAGCCTTTGGGCTGCATTAAATTCTTACAATAATTTTATATGATTTTGACTCCATTGATATAATCTAAATGATTCCAGGCTTACAATATGATGTTAGGGACTGGGCAAATTAATAGGAAGCTGAATTCATGTCACTTTCAAGCTCACAGTCACTTGGGTTCTGAATGTTGCCAGTGTTGGGATTGATTTTTTGTTTCTCTATTTTCACTTTTGCTGATCATGAACATGAAACCCAGGAGAGCCTGATTTCATTCCAACCTCCCTTTCTCATGCCAGTCCCAGGGCCTCTGTGGACAGTAATAGGTATTTGTGTTGCAGAGACAACTGCTCCTGAAATAGCCAGCACTAGTAGACTTCTAATTGGTTTCCTGTCAGCAAAAGAGCAACAGGATCTGAAAGACTGAGTGGGCAGGTTTTACCATGTTTGAGTTTGTTCTATATATGTGTAGTTGCTTTGAAAGAGCTTGAATAGTTTTTATTAATCTCAGTTTTATTAATTTATTAAAATTATTTTAATTAAAAGTTAAATAAAAGGAGGCTGTGTCAGACATCAGTGTTGCTGCTCGCTTATGTTGTGTCTGTCATTGCCCACGGGCTGGTGCCTTGGGTGCCGGCTGCAGGCACAACAGATAGATGAGGAGCAATAGTGTCAATTTTTGTCCGTGTGCAAAAACTTAGGCCACATTTGCAGATTCCCTTTATCATAGCTCTAAGGGTGGGACTCAAGTCATCTAAATCTAGTCCTCTAAAAATACTGGATTTCTTATCTCAGTTACTTTTCCAGCCTCCATCTGTCATCAGTGGAGCAAGGTATGTCCATCACTTTGACCTCTTAGATAAGATTCTTGACTTCCTTCTGTTGACCGTTTTAAAAGCCTGCACAATTAGTTTAGTCTAGATGCTTAATTTTTATACAGATGAAGATAACCTTTGTGATTTCTGTCCAATCTCTCTCATTTCTCCCCACCAGCATGGTATTTTCTGCTCCCCACTCTGCTTAGCTGGAAAGTTAACCATGATTTGATGCTCAGGGCTTCTCCACACCAACCCATCCAGGCCTTGGCATTGTTCATGCTCCACAGTGCTGAGATCCAATGCCAAGGAGGCTGCAAACATTTATGCAGGACCTTCAGCATGAAAGTAATACCACCACGGCTGGAGTCAGTGGGCGCAGGCTGAGGGAATTACCTGATAGAGGCAGAACTGGTTACATACTTAAGCAGGTGCACAGACTTTGGCAGGACCAAGGCTTAAATAATAATTCCCTCGAGGCAAGAAAATGTTCTTCTTTTGTTTCCTTTGCAGCACAAAACCTTCTATTGTCACTTAATTAACTCGGTTTTCAAACTGATGAATGATGAAGTAACTTTGGGAGTGTTACAATCATGGCATCACTTGAAACGCCTCAGTGCTTTCCCGAGAGAGGTGAGAAGGTTATGGGCTGCCTGTTCTGCTACTCGGTGATCACAGCATGTGCTCTGGAATCTGTGACATCACGTCCTTGGGGCACAGCCTGGCTGCTGTTAAACTGTATGGGCAGGATCCCATTACCCAGGTGAGAGTTGCATGAGGTCTGAAAACCTTTCATTTTTCCAGAAGGATCCTTATGTAGGACACCGAGGACACAGTGAGGGAGCTGATCGTTAAAGGCTTGTTGAAAAAGAACAAGAAGAGGACATGAAAGCTTGGAGAAAATATGCCTAGATCTCTTTTCCTTCAAAGATTTAATATGGCTTGTAATGTGTGTATGCTTCCTAGCTCACTGCTGCAGATTTCTCTGTAGAGGCTGCAAGAGGCAGTTGTTAAGCAGACTGGTTACACAGAATATTAGAGTATGTCAAGGGTATTAAAAATGCCACCAAACAAAGATCTTGTTCACTCACCCTGCCCTTTCTGTGACAAATGACTGCAGTAAAAGTGAACTCCTGCTTTTCCTTGTTTATGAAACACCTCTTCCCTTTTGTATGAAAAACTAATATTCCTGTGCTTTAGAAAGTGTATAAGTGGCAGTTGGGAAAGCGGGTAAAAGCTGTACATTAGAGTGGTGGAACAAGGCAAGTACTGAAAAACAAAAGGCTATTCAGATTTTCTTTTTTCCCTAAAAGAAAATGAATGAAAACTCTCATCAGACTGAATTGTTCCGCTCCTGATTACTGTGTGTAGCATGATGAAACAAAAAATGCATTTCCATTTTAGCTTTTGCAGGCAATATATGCCTGCAAAGCTTTTGATAAAGAACTGATTTTCAAAGCAGCACATTCCTGTAGGCTGTCAGTGATCCAGCAGAGTTCTCATGCTGCTTTGACTTTTCCTCCTCCCAAGAGTATCAGACCTTTACAATTCTTTCTAGGATCCTAGCAAATTTAATAATATAGGCAAACTTCTCCACAGATTGATTTTGGATTTACAAGGCTCCTGGCTGTTTGCTTGCATAGATGTAACCAAGAGGCAAAACCCACACATCAGTCTTGAAAAAAACAACCTCATTTACACAAAATAGATTTTACTCTTCAACCTCTTCACAACTGAGACTGGCAATGTATCACACTTGGCCATAAACATTTCTTCAGGAAGGAACTGAAATAAGCCAGTTAAAATAAGATCAGCAAAGCCATCTCCAGTAATACCATCTGGTGACTCTTAATCACATCCGAGTCTAGAATTTTGTAAATATGAGTCAGGTTAAAAAAGACATGCGAAAAACAGTATGAGCAGGGAAGTGCAAGAGCATTAACTAAGAGTAGCTTGCAGCCTGTAGGATGGAAAAGAGCAATAAAGAGGAACATGTAGCAAAGCAATTCATAAACTTAGGGACTAAGGCAATACATTCTCGTTAAAATGCAGCCGCTTACCAACACTACCCTGCCCGTTCTAACGTCTGGTTTGGGCTTAGTCCTTATGTCCCACCCAGGTTTCAGACAGGTACAGAGGAGAAAGATCAGTGCAGAGTTGAGCATCATGTGTTTGCCATGTTCTCACCAGCACCAGACTGTCCCTCCCCTGCCTAGTGAGCCACAGCAGCAGCGTGTGTCCTCCTGAAAGTACGTGAGAACCCATGAGCCACCCTTGTGTCAACTGTATTTTCTAAGCTATTGGCAATATTTTGTAGGATTTGAACTTTTGTATGTGAAGTGGTGAGGTTTTTTTCTTTCCCATATTTGTTTTTCCTTTTCTGCAGTTGAACCCTAAATAAACAACAGCCTGTAGCAACTTGTATCAAGAGTAACAAGAATGTGGGTGACACCTGTACTGGTTTGAAGAAACAATTTAAACCGTTTTGTTATGAAATCTTCTGCAAAGCAATTCTTTTTCCTTTTCTTTTTCTTTTTCTCTTTCTCTTTCTCTTTCTCTTTCTCTTTCTCTTTCTCTTTCTCTTTCTCTTTCTTTTTCTTTTTCCTTTTCCTTTTCCTTTTTCCTGCTGGCATGTATTGTTAGATTCAGTTTCATTTCACTGTCTGCGATACCATTCCTTCTCCAAAATAAGCATCCAAGTGATGCATCACAGGCTTGCTGTATCAGGGAATGTTGACAGATAAATAAATGTGCTGATTTTTTTTGGCATTTATGCCTTTTATTCAACCCTCTAAGCTAAAGACAGGTGATTTCTTAAAATGGATTTACATGCTAGCAAATATAAATAAGCACTTAAAGTGACAGTAGAGATGAGATCTCTATAGACTTGGAAGTTATTAGAAAAACAATTTAAAAGGTGAGAGCAGTCTTCCCATTTTAAAAATATTTTCCAATTAGTTTAACAGGATTTGATGCAGTGTTTTACAGGTTGGTGAACGAGTGGCTGAATAGTTTGGGCAGCATGTGTCTAATCTTGTTGTTTTCGTTAAGCAGCTAGCAAAGTGTGCATCTGTCTCCTCATCACTGACCTCCATTCTCACACACTTTCTTTTCCTTCTTCGGGCAAAATATGTTTGCACATGCTTAATCCCAAGAACATCGTTAATCCCAGGATGTTTATGTGTGGAAACTAAGCACAACTTTTCAGTACTTTATTGGCCTTTGCTGAGACACACAGGGACATATCTCATAGGAATCCACCCACTCCTGGGAAAGTCACTGCTGAGTGCTCTGTGCATGGGGCTGACTTCTACTGGCCAAGGGTAGGGAGATGACATCTTTTCCCTGTGGCCATAAGGCAGCCATTGGGTCATGCACAGTGTGACCTTGAACATCAGGCTTAAGCACCTGCTCTGGCGACTGAATTCAGGAAATTAGTGAACTGTTCAGGTGGTCTGTTCTACATGTCAAGTTCAAGTGGTTGGTTTAAGTCCATCTTAGATGTTTCAGCATGGTTTCTGCTTGTAAGATCTGTAGTGTGGCAGGTACGGGTGCAGCTCTTGTTTTTTCTCATGTTTTCAGACTGAGTCCTGGCTTTGCAGCTGTGGAGAACAGGGACTCTGAAACACCCTTGCCCTTTTCTCACACAGTAGGTGAGCAGATCTGTCAGAAGGCCCATGGGGATAGTCTCTTCCCATTTGTGACCTTAACTCACTATCGGAATTTGTGTAAGGTGAAGCAATGTGTGATGGATGCTCTTGTCATGTATTGATCACTTAAATCCTCTTGAGAGAGTCCGGGCATCCACTGCCTCTTCAGTGGTACTGCAGCCAAGGAAAAGTACTGATCAGAGAGGTGAACATAAAAAGATAAATATATCAAAATCTACATTTATAAAAGTATATATGTGTGTGCATGAGTAAAGTCAGTTGTTTCTTTTTCCCATATCTATTGCCTGCAAGTGCTATTACCTGGTGCTTGGCCCTTGGGACATTTTGCATGGTTGTAGAATTAATTGGCATGTTTACTGGGGTCTTCTAGTGATGGACATTTGGGGTATTTTGGTTAAGAGTTAGTTTTATGGGTACTCTCACTCATACAGAATCAGATATACGTGTGCAAATAAAGCAAGGAAGGATACAGTTACCTTTATAATTAATTTGATTGACAAAGTATGGGAATAGAGAGTATCTTTGTCCTTGTACAGGACATGTTTGTTGTTCTTCAAGCACTTCTGTGAGCAAATGAATATGTTCAATTAGGTCCTGTAGAGACTTGTTGGCTAGTGGCATAAGGAAGCTTGTTTCCAGCTCTGCAGGGATAGCTTTTGTTAATCTACCAAATTAAGTATTGGGTAGACTTGTTTCATGAGCAAATGGCAGAGGACATGCCAAGACTCTTTTCTTTTACCCTCCTTCTCTCAGGTCTGTGACCACCCTCTCTTCGCTGAGGGGGAACCAGAATTCTGTGTTCTGAGGGATCGGTACAAACATTTCCTGACATAAGAGCCTGTCTCACATCAAACACCTCCCTTGGAAAATACTGATGTGCGTTAGAAAAAAACAAACCAAGCCAGAAAAAAACCCCATCTGTTAGTTTCTTAACAGGTTTCACATTTGTTTCAAGCATGCTGGTCAAAAAAACACACCCCAACAACATAATCACATGGAGAAAATACCACTTCCTCACCTCGGAGAGAAGCCTTCTACAGAAACTTTGAACACTTTGGAGTGGATTCCCCTCAAAGCTGTCTGAAAGGTTAGTGTTTACCTTAAGATTCAAATGAACTACAAAGAAAGGCAGGAGCAGAGGGCAAGCCATCCCATCTACTCTGGCAGCTGTCTTCAGAGGGGTGAACCATATTTTGGCAACCCATCTCTCCTCTGACCAGACAGGCAGCCAACTTGGCTGGCTTTGATTAGATGCCTGATTCCTGAAAAGCTAAATTTAGGTGGTAGGAATCCCAACCTTACATTTTTAATCTTAAGACAAAATGAGTGGCTGTGTGTCCCCCAACAGAGTTTATTGATCCTTTTCCAAAAATCCAAGCACTTCATGTCATGCCAGATCAATTTTGAAGACTGGTTGCCTTTCAGTTGAGATGTGGTACTGTGGTATTCCTGCTGCCAGAGCATTCCTGCCTTGCAGATAATGCAAAATAAAAGGAAAATGCCCCTCCAGCTGCACGCTGAGCAGTGAGAAGCCTCAGGCTGAGAACAACAGAGAGCTCAAGTGATTTTGACCAGTATATCTGAATAAAAGAACCTTCATAATATTTGAACAACAAAACACTTTACTGCTCTTAGAACAACAAACCACTCTGCACACAGTAGCAAAGCGAATTACTACTGTTGCTAGAGCACAGTGATATCTCAATAAGGGATCCATGTCTCACTTTTCCAGCATTAATCACTGGAAATTCTCACTGTACCAATAAGCTTTGACTTGTATATTGTGAAAATAATGGTCTCACCTATACACAGTGAAGTCAGAGAGAAGGCAATGGCGCAGAGCCACAGGTAGCTTGTATATCCTCTATAGGGAAATCTGGCAATGTATCCTTATACAGAAGCTAAAATACTCTGCTTGAAAATAAAGACAAGAGCACTCAAAAGCCATTGGTACCATTGTATTTACTGCTTCTCACTTTGAAACCAGAAAGGGCTTGTGCCTTTTAAAAATCTAAACACAGAGAAAGCAGAAGATGTAATGACTTAATTTTGTAATAAGACCCAGGCACAGGAACCCATGAGGATTTTCTTCCTGATGTTGAACTTCATGTCTCACACCTGGAAGAGGCCGCATGCTGGCTTTGGCTCCCAGCACTGTCCCCAAATGCCTTCTGGCTTGGAGAGGAGAAAGCCTTCTCTGGTTACCTTCAGGCTTGTCCTTGGACTGCAGGAAGAGAGGGAAAGGACAAACCTGTGTTGGCATCAGGAAAAGGCTATTGTCTGAGCCCCTTGCTAGAAAGTGAGTGCACAGCACTACAGGCAATGCTGGGGTATCCTTTAGCAAAAATGTAAGTGTCTGCAAAACCATTCCTCTCTCTGGAGACAGCAGCACGAGGACCATTGCTGTTTCTACATTCCTTCAGGGATGCTCTATAAAATAGAGAAGGAAACATCAGGCAGAGTAAATATTACCAGTCCCACTCATCTCTGCATGCACAATGAAAATCGTGTTTCTGCTCGTGAATGAAACAAAAGTCTCATGGATTGGATGAAGAGCAAGGAAAGAAAATGTAGGAGTACCCAGAGACAGATCCCTGTAGACACAATGCTTCTGGAGACATGATCATAAAGCTGGTCTCATCCCTGGTTATTTCCAGAGCACATGAAGTTCTACTGCAGCCAGCCCAAAGCATGGTTATCTGTATCTGGATGGATTTATTAGTGTGCCAATCTTCACACTTACAGTCATGAGCCCAGATACCCTCATCTTTTCCCTAATTCCTTCCAATACATCAGTGACAGGGAGGGGAGAAACAACTACTTTCAGAAGAACAATTGGGCTAAGCCCAAAGGTGAATGCTGGCTTAATGTGAGCACTATTTCACACAGAGTAGGGAAGAAAATGATCCTAAAGGCCTACAAAATTCCTGGTGCAGTAATCTCAGCTGCTGGAAGTACCTATATGTTTTGAAGTGACTCCTTGTGTTGTCAGAGCTGGACTTCATTCAGGAAAACAAATTACTGTTTTTATTCCAGCAGCATTCCATCCCGATACCAAAATCTTTTCAGAGAAATGCTCCTCTCTTGACTTTTATCTTTGCATGTGGTACAGCTTGTGCAGAGAGGCAAAGGACACGGCCATGAGGCAGAAAAGCATCGATGTTCTGAGGTGCTGCATGAGAGCACCCAATGTGGGTTTGCTCCATTACCCACACAAAGGAGGTTCCAGGCTGGCCTGGCTGCCAGAGCCAGGCAGGGTAGGTGGGGCAAGGGCATAGAGGGGGTCCAGACCTCTATGCAAGCAAGGATAAGCAAGGATAAATGCAAGCTTCAGCCATGCAAACAGAGGCAAGAAGCTCTTTGCTGAAAGTCATTTCCCCTCTTTCAGCATTGCCAGCTCCTGACATGTCACCATATGCCTTGTGTGCAATGGGAAGGGAAGCTGGTGGAAGTGATTTCCTTACATTTCTGGATCATTTCAAGCCTGAACAAAAGACAAAAAACTTCTGATATTGGATTCCTGTGTCTGATGAACCCCTGACTTCTCTAATTTGAATAAGTAGTTTAATTCATAGCAGCACTGATGTCAGTTGGTGGTGTTGAAGTGTTGTCATCACAGCATCGTTCAACACAGGATAGGAAGGTGACCGGGAAAAACTGAAATTAATAGCGCTTTCATATGGCCTTCCTAGAAGAGTATGAACAAAAAGAAGTCATAACTGTAGAGGAAAAATTGCAGTGTCTGTATGGAAGGGATTCATTCTGCCATTTGCTCTCTGGATCATTATATTTGCTTTCCATCACCACCATCACCCTTTTACTGCAAAATAGTAACTTTTCAGAAACGTATTCTCCATTGACATTTCACCTCTATTTCATTCGCTCAGACAATTTGAAGTGACTTGGATAACATTTAGTGAAAGAAAACAGCCTGAATCAGATCAAACATTCTTTTCGTTGACAGAACACTTAAAAGCAAACCAACAAAAAAATATATATGAAATATATGGTTAATATCATCATATGTTCTTAATTTTGTTGGGTTACTAAATTACAGGGACTTCAAAAGGAGACATTATATAAATCCTGTGTGAACATATGGCATTTTTTCCCCTTCTGAGATTGCAGGCTGAATCTATGCAATCCTGTTAACAAAATGAGCCTTGTCGTTTGAGGAGTAGTGCTAAACGACAGTTGTCAGTCATCACTAGGTACCACACTCAAGGGACATCTTGATATGCCTGTGACAGACAGATTAGATATTGTCAGGAGAGGGTTGTGCGGCAGCTGTAAGAAAGCCTAGGGGATAGGAAATGAGGATTTTAAAAAAAAGAGCGAGGAAATCAGATACAGCTTTTCCAGCCCCTGATCTCTGGAGCAGATGAGTCTTCTGCTCAGGTATGAGGCGTGTGTATCTGCAGCTAATGGCTGGATGGGAGATGGCTGCTGCTGTGGTTTGACTTCAGTCACCCAGAATTGCAGCCTTGTTGTGATCAGACGTGGAAAGATGAAAACCCTCTCTTCCCCCCAGATCGTTTGCCATATAATCGGCTTCCTTCCTGTTCTTCAGTCTTTTGCACTGAGGGCAAATGTAATCAGCACAGCTATGTCTGAGGCAGAAAGAGACTGAAATCATTTGGCAGTTATGACTTTCACTGCCAGCAGCAGGAGGTAGTGGAGGGATGCTGCTGCCCATCCTTGTGCCCTGGAGGGGACCTGTTCAGTGCCAGCAGAGGTTCATGAGCTGGCACAGGACCCTGCTCCCACTGCCAGAGACGCTGAAGGCAGCCCCACAGCTCCCAGCTCAGGTATACCTGTAGGAATTGCCTCCCAAACAGCTCTTTGCCTCACTTGTCCTTGTTAGTTGGCAATGTGGAAACCAAAGAGATGCAGGGGTCAACTCAGGAGTCTATGCACATACTGCTCTCATGAATATGTGCTCTGTGTCCATGAGTGACCAGAGACTGAGCCTGTCAACCAGAGAAAAGGCTTTTCCTGCATTTCTAGTAATAGCCACAAGGTCATTCAACATGGGTACGGGCAGCAGGAGATAGGATTTGGAATCTCTGCTGCAAAAGTCCTTCATCATTTTTTCAGCCAAGGGTCAAGTGAGACTGCAGAGCGAGGAAAACAAATGGGACACCAGCCCCAGGAGGCCTGATGCAGGAGGCCAGTGGAGGCTGCCGAGACAGCAGGTTGTAGCAGACGTAATGCTGCTCACATAAAGCTGAGCAGAGAAACTGCAGCGCTCTGGGGCCTCTAAAACTGTTCCCTGCTGCCTTGCTGGGACAGTGGTGATGATGGATTACACTGGCTCTGCTCTGCAGGATGCCCAGCCCCAGGAACACTGCCTGCTGCCTGCTCCTGGATACCATTGATATCTCAGGAAGCTGCAGCCAGCATCTTCCACAGTGAGCTGCTCCCCAGGGACCAACCCTCTGCTTACAGCAGCTCTCTTCTCTTTTGAAGTCAGGAAATTCCTTGAGGATTTGTAAGGTGCAACACACCTGACTTAATACCTTTAGTCTTGATCTTCATGTCCAGAAAAGCAGATATGAACAGATACACTACAGAACAATAAAAGTTGTATAAAAAGAAAGTAAATAAGTGACCTTGAACTGTGGAGGAAGCAAGAGAAAATTCAAGGTTTAAAGTTAATTAGCCCTTGAACTCTCAGGCCCAATTACTTCCAGCAGGCTCTGACATTTTGAACATTAATTAGGGAGTTTGTTGTTATGTCTCACAAAGGACCACCGTTATGCCAAGGAAAACCTACCTGCTTTCTGCACACAATGTCTTGAAATTCTGCAAAAAACTAACTAGGGACCTTTGATAAAAGCTTTCTGATTGTTATAGCCATTTTGAGGAAAACTCTCTATTTATACACTGAAATAAACCTGGGACCTTTGAAGGGAAGTTTTAACTCACTGGATGATGATTTTAAATACTTGTAGCTCCTGGGCAAAAGGTCCTTATGTTCCTCTGCTTCTTTCACAACACTCTTGTTGCATCCAGCATAGATTATGTTGTAGTGCTGTGCCCAGTATATATATCAATTATCTAGCAGATCTGTGCATGTTACTGTGTACTTGTCACTGAAATCAGCCTCCTGAATGATTTCTGAGCAGCAGAAGTGTAGCCCCACAAATTTGAGTCAGCAGCAGCCTCCTGCAGCAGCAAAAGCAAACCGTCTCCTGGACTGGACCAGCAAGGGCATAGCTGGCAGAGCAGGGAATGGGGTTCTTACACTCTTCTGTGGAGTCCATGGGCCTGGTGCAATTTTGGTGCCCCCAGTTCAGAAGACACCTTGGAAAATAGGAGAGGATGCAGCAGATGGCTATGATGGTGCTTAACGAGTTGGAAAATACAATCTAGGACCCTGTTTTCAAGGGGAAGTCACAGCAGCTAATCCCCAGAAGCTCCTGTCCTTTTCTGGTGTGATATGTTTGCTAACCCTTTGTTCTTCCCCAGGATAGACCGGATCCCTGCAGGGCTGGAGGGAGAGGCCATGTGCTGAGCATTCTGCTCACCGGTGCAGTGAGCTCTGCAGCAGGGAGCCAGGATTCTACCTGCAACTTTGTCTGTCTCATACCATTTAAAATGTTGTTGTGAGCTTCATAGCAGATAAAAAGCCCTCCCTGGCTCACAACAAAGAAAGTTTGAAGCTTCGATGTAGTGAATCATGGATAGGGTCCTTCAGAAAAATTGGAACAGAAAAAAAAACAAAAGAAAGGAAAAGGAAATGAAATCCCATTTTAGACACAAAATGGTTTCTGGCTTACAGCCATGCAGATATTTTTAACATGTTCATCAATACAGTCTCTGTGCACAGCAACTGACTGATCTGTGACTCTCTATTCATGCTTCCATCTCTCCCCCAATGACCAGAGGGTGTTTTAAAAGAATAATTTGGTCATAACTTTTTATTTTCCTTTATCATCAGGGGATACTTATGGGAAAGCTGAGCTCTAGAGAAGTGGGACCTCTTGCCAGAGAGGTGGTAGATGTCCCATCCTTGGAAACATTCAAGGTCAGGTTGGATGGGGCTCTGAGCAACCGGATCTAGTAGAGGATGTCCCTGCTCATTGCCGGGGGGTTTGGACTACATGGCCTTTGAAGGTCACTTCCAGCCCAAACTATTCTATGATTCTCTTGGGAGGTGGTTATTTCTGTGGTCCATTTGATGTCCACTGGTAGGGGAGGTCCCATGGCCATGGCAGAGCTGTGTGCAGCAGCCAGTCTCCTGCAGGGGCCCCCTCAGCCCCAGCACAGCAAACTCAGGGGCTGCTGGGGAACGTGCTGCCCAATCCGTTCCACCAAGATGAGAGTCACCAATAAGCTCCTCGTCCTGCTGAGGTACATGCTTACAAGCCAGTGCAGCTGCAAGGCAAGGTCCTGAGGAGGTTAAGGCTGGGACTCATCCTAATCTCCTTCAGTCATCCCAAAATTAAACAGCTAAGCCAAGTTGAGAACCTCTTTTTTAAAATGTTCTTTTTAGTAGGTTCTCCCAAAAAGCACTTCATCTCATCCGAAGATACATGAGATGATTCACCCTCCATCACTTGTAGGGAGAACCTGTGGTATTTGTAAGGCCTGGCCCCAGAGCTCAGGGGATGACCCTGACTTAGGTTTCCTGTTTCTGGGAGCTAGACTTGAAACTTCAAAACCCTAAAACAGAAGTGCTTTGCTCTCCTAGTGACCCATTCAAGGTCACGGAGTTGGCAACCAGACCAGGAAATTATGTGCCCCAAACACAGGCCTGGCTTTTTCTCACATGCTTTTCTAACCATTTTCAAACCTAGCAGGAACAGATCAGGGGAAAAAAAAAAAAAAAACAAAACAACAAAAAACCAGCCTGAGATTCCAAATGCCTTCTAATCTTCCGTATCATCAATGCCGTGGTCATAAATACCACTGAAACCAACCCAAGGATGGTTTTCCATTTCGTCTTTCAAGGTCTAATTTTTTAAAAGCCAAGAGGAAAACTAGTTCCTCTACCGAAAACAGTTAATCGTTAACGGTACGTGCAAAACATAACACGCTTGACCCTTTGACGTGGTAGAAGCAGTGCGTAAGTGGAGATGACAGGATATATTGGCTTATGCTTCTCCCAGACAAAATCTGCCTCACTGTGGGAAGGGAGGAATTGAAATCTTTATCACCTGAGCTTAGTAAGGATGTTGATCTTGAAAGGGAGAAATTGGTTATTTTAAGGCTGCTAGCTTGTAGCCACTTCAGTAATTCTGCCTAATAAATGCAAAGTCATTCATGCTTTGTGGTTGATGTCCAGCATCAGACAGGGAAGTGCTTAGTCAGCCTTATTTTGCTGACTCACTGACTCAGCTTTTGGAGGCACAGCCCATCTTCCCTGGGCAGTGCTTTGCAGGGAGAAATGCAGGAGCTGGCAGGCAAGCAGGCTGGGATCAGCATCCAGCATGGCTCTCTGTCACCTCTCCGGCACTCAGAGATACTGCATAAGAGATGTGTTCCTGGATCCTCTTGGAGTCTGACCCAAGGCACTGAGTACCCTCAGCTCCTCAGGTTAGGAAAATGTAAGGATGCTTGGCATATTGCACATCCAGCCATTTATTTCCCGGGAATAAAAAGGGCAGCATTCCTTCATTAGGTTTTGCAAGAACAGGTCTTCAGAGAAAATCAGTATTTATAAATGTATTTTGTAAATTCACCCATCAAGAGCTTTGCATCTCTGGGCTCACCCGCGCCTAAAAAAGTATCAAAAATTGAACAAACAGATTTAAAAAAAAAAAAATAGAATAGCAGACGTTTTTCTTGGTTTCCCTGGCCAGGGCGTTGAGAGTGGCGATGCCATCTGCTGGCGACAGAAAGCCGGGTCCCCTCGCGTCCCCGCAGTTCGTACAGCACAGCCTTTGCTGTCACTGTGATGATTTTTAACAACGCGGTGCTCAGCCGTGGCACAGGGTGGGTGTCCCGGTGCGAGGCTGCGGAGTGGGATGCTCAGCCGTCTGTGTCACGGGAGTGACTAACCCCTTGGGAAGCAGCGGTCTGTACACGTGCTGTCACCAGGTGTAAGAGGGTACATCTGGACTGGGGGGAAAGGGGAGATGCTGGGCAGGAAGATGCTCTCTGCTCAGGCAGTTCCACAGGCACTGTGGTGATGTATCCCAAATTTTTCCCTCTGTGAGCCCCTAGCACATGGCTTTGCATCAGTAGCAGCTGAGATCCTCCTTGGTAACACAGGAGCTCACAAGGAATGATACAAAGAGAAACTCAGAAACAAGCCCAGAAGAAGGGACTGGAAATTATGATCCTCCTGCCCCGCCAGGTCTGCTGCCCACTCAGCAGTGTAGTCATGCTCCTCTTCTCCCCACTCCTGTGTCTGGCTGTCTTAGCAGAGGGAAGTAATTTCAACAGCCATATGGGCCCTTCCCTGACCTTACAAAACATGTCCAACCAGGTGAGGAATGTCTCTGAGATGTTCACAGGAGCTGTAAAGCTTATTCCTGCACATCTGCACCAGCTGTGCTGGAAGGGAGGGTGGGGAGCATGTCTGTGCCAGGGCCATTCCTGTCCCATGGGCACACCTTCTCCAGTCTCCCAGAGACCACAGGAACCATACAATGTACTCTTTGGCCATCAGATCATTTTGGCCAGAGGCAGCCCGTGCTGCCTAGGAGTTCATGTGTCTGTGCATTATTTGCCCAAACACACACATAGGGTCAGAGTTGGGACTGAAGAGGCTTTACCTCTCATCTTGCCCTGGGAGGGCTTGGTTGTGCCTCTCTCCCAAATGTTTTGACCAGAGTGTGTTGCTAAAAACCAGGGGTAAGTGTAAGAGGTAGCCTTGGAGAGGCAAATACAGCAATTGCAGAGCTAAGGAAGATTTGACCCTATTCAGTTTGCAATGCCTTGGCACCTAGAGTCTTCCCAAAGACTGTGCAGTGCACTGTGAGATGTAGCTGAGGGGCAAGGGACACTCTGGCACAGTAAATGTGTTGCAGCTTCTTTTTCAGACCAAATAGTTCTGAAAATAATATTGGATGGTAAAATGCATACAAAAAATCTGTAGCCAAGCTGCCAGCCCCCAGACAAGACTAGGAACTTTTGAGAGGACTATCCAGGGGTTCCAATCTATGGTGGAAGCTGAAAAAAATCCTGGGTCATTCTTCCAGACTTCTTGGACGTGACCTTCACCTTGAAGGAGTGCTTTGTGCTGAGCACCACAGAGCTGAATGAGAGGAAAGGAGAGTGGGGTGGCAGAGCCAGGGGAGGAGGCAGCCCTGTGCAGCCAGTGGACAGTGCCACCATGCTCTTCTGCTGGGTCATAAATGCAACAGCAGTGGATCTGGAGCATGAGACTCCAGCACAGGACAGAGGGCAACCCTCACAGCAGGGCAATGCATGCCCCTGGCCACCAGCCTGCTGCTTTTCACAATGGTGTTGAGACAGCTTGAGTATTCTGAGCCCCTGGGAGCTGAATGCCTGGTTCTGCCTTTGCCAGCACCCTCCCAGGATCAGGGTGGCACAGAGGAAAGGGAAGAGAAAAACAATCTTTCATGCCTGGGCAGAGACTGGCTGATCTCAAGAGGAAGTCTAAAAAATAGTTTCTGATTTAAAACACCCTCAAATGATTTCTTACTGCCCTTTCTCATTGTTATGGCTGTGATTAATGACAACAGGCTCCCACCTGGCAGCTGGGATAGCTGCTCAGAAAAGTGAGAGGGAGTGTGTCAGGTGGAGACAGCTTCTTCCAGGGCAGCCAGGCCATAGCTTGGGCACTCAGTGAAGACAACCATTTAAGCTTTCTGTGAAATAGCAGCATCTCAGCTGTGACTTCTGCAAAGAGCTGTATTGAGGATTGGAGTGTGGTGACAGCCCAGCTGCTCCAGCACCATATATGTACCACTGGAGCTGGGATGGCAGGTCAGCCTCTCCAGAGACCACTATCAGTATGGCTGGCTGTTAATTCTGATTGAAAGGTACCCTGCATAAAGTCACAAGATAGAAAACAGGGACAGGAGAATGGGTATGAACCATTAAATTTCTTGCCTAACTCAGCTGAGGAAGCCGCAAGAAGAACTTGCCATTCTTGGCCGTTTGCCCCAAGGCTGTGTGCAGCTGGGGGAAGAAGAAGTGAAAGGAAGAGCCTCCCACTTGGGTTCCGGAGGGAAGCATGGTGCTGACAGAATGCAAAGCTTTAATCTGCAGCAACCAGGCCAAAAATGCACGCAGTAGGTAACAGCCCTAAGGCAGTCCTGCCTAACTGTACATGCAATGAGAGCATACAGTGCCAAGGGGATCTGAGCTAATTGCCCTTCTTGCCTGCACTCTGACCCTGGGCAAGTCTCTTCACCTCTGTGCTCTCAGCTGGTCTGCTCAGATTTCAAAAACTCCAGGCTTTCCCCACATGTTTGACACAGTGCCTTGGACTACTGCAATCCCACTAATAAATAATAAACTGGTGGTGAGACCTTTTGCAATGTCCGTCAGCCCTGACTGAGCAAGCCAAGCCCCTTATAACCTCACTCTCCTTGAAATGTTTTGTTTTGTACACTCTCCTTGAAATGTTTTGGTTTGTACAGATCTTTCTGTGAAGTAACTCCTCATTGTGGCATCAGAGACCTGAAAAACCTGGCTCTGGAATCAGGAGCTCCAGAAACTTAATCCTTCAAATCCTGATGATCTGCTTCATCATGTCTTAGATGCCAGGCCTTGTGTCTTACCTAGAGGTAACTTGATTGTTGGAAAAAAGTCAGATCTCAGTTATTATTTAGTACCAATTAATGTATTTTCTCAGTGGTTTATCTGTTATTTTCTCCTTTGTCATCCTTGTCTTAGTTTGTATAAATGAAAGTCCAGAAGGACTCTTGCTCCCTTTTGATTAATGGTAGTTCCTTGTGCTTGTTAGCTGCCCTCATCTCACCCATTTTCTGAATGTTTCTGAGTTCATTTAAAAGAAAACACAGTATTTTATTTGGTTGTGGTGGGTTGACCCTGGCTGGATGCCAGGTGTCCACCAAAGCCATTCTGTCATTTCCCTCCTCAGCAGGACAGGGAAGAGAAAATGTAATGAAGGGCTTGTGGGTTGAGGTAAGGGCAGGGAGAGATCACTCACTAGTTACTGTCACAGGCAAAACAGGCTTGACTTGGACAAATTAGTTAAATTTATTACCAATCAAATCAGAGTAGGATAATGAGAAATAAATCCAAATCTTAAAAACACTTTCACCCCACACATTGATGCTCCCTAGGCTCGACTTCACTCCCAAATTCTCTACCTCCTTCCCTGAGCAACACAGGGGGACAGGGAATGGGGGCTGTGCTCAGTTCATCACATGTGGTTTCTGCCACTCCTTCCTCCTCAGGGGGAGGACAATTCACTCTTCCCCTGCTCCAGTGTGGGGTCTCTCCCACAGGAGACAGTCCTCCATGAACTTCTCCAAATGTCCTTCCCGCAAGCTGCAGTTCTTCACAAACTGCTCCAGCATAGGTCCTTCCACGGAGTGCAATCCTTCAGGAACAGGCTGCTCCAGTGTGGGTCCCCAGTGGGGTCACAGCTCCTGCCAGCAAACTTGCTCCAGTGTGAGCTCCTCTCAACAGGGCCACAGGTCCTGCCGGGAACCTGCTCCAGCATGGGCTTTCCACAGGGTCACAGCCTCCTGTGGGCATCCACCTGCTGTGGTGTGGGGTCCTCTGCAGTTTGCAGATGGATATCTGCTCCCCCAGGGAGTGCCATGGACTGCAGGTGAATCTCTGCTCCAGCTCCCAGAGCACCTCCTCCCCCTCCATCTTCACTGACCTTGGTGTCTGCAGGGCTGTTCCCCTCACACATTCTCACTCCTGTCTGGCTGCAGTTGCTGTTGTGCAGCTTTTTTCCACCACTTCTTTGACCTGTTATCCCAGAGGCACCACCACTCTTGCTGCCAGGCTTGGCTCTGGCCAGCAGCAGGTCTGTCTTGGAGCTGGCTGCCATTGGCTCTGTGGGATATGAGGCATCTTCTCAGAGAAGCCCTGTACCCCTCCTCTGCAGCCATGCTAACCTAATGCATCAGTTTGTAAATGTATCTAGTGGTATATAATCACTCTGGATGCAAATAATGTGTCTTACACCACTTCATGACCAGATGAGTCATTTTCTGCTGGCATACTCTAAGAGGTGATACCCAGCCTAGCTCAGGCCCTGGTGTGCAGCACACTGTACTTGGAGGAGGCACTGGCTGTCCCAAGACCTGGAGGCTCCTTCCACTAGGGCAGAGTCTGGTGGGCTCCAGCAGATGAGCTCCTGCAGCTCTGGCAGGCTCTTTCCCAGCAGACCTGCCCATCTCCCCGCAGGCGCTGCCATGCTCCGAGGCTAGAGCAGCCCTCAAATGTCGGAGCAAACTCCAGCACTGCCATACAGTCAAAAACCAAGCAACTCCTGTCATGCAAACAGGTGGAGGATGTGGAAAACCCTGGCATAGCCAACCTCTCTGAGACTTTTTTCTTTCTAACCCAGCAATAATACTGTGGAATTCAGTGAGGCTATCCCATCTCTGAGAAACCCCTCATTAGTGGGAAGGACAAATGAATATTTACATTCCTCCAGGGACAGAAATTATCAGCAGAGATGGATACAGCTGAATTGACATGGACATGCCATTCTTGCTGCTGATGACCAGAGAATAAATGGGGTCACTGCAGTCTCCTCCAACAGCTGTATCTGGGGCAGCAGAAATCCTAGGGCCAGGGTGAGCAGGCTACCAAACCTTTATACCAGTTGTCAATATAAAACCAGATTTAAACTGAGGAAAGTTGGAGGAAAAATCTTATGGGTGGGCAGGAGACTCCTTTCCCTGGGAGTCTGCTGGCCTGGAGGTGGCCACCAGCCCCAGCCAGGGCTTCAGGCTGGTCTTTGAGGTCTCTGGGTCCTTGCTGCATCCCTGTTAGTGTTTCTCTACTCACACCCTCGACACCTTCAGGGGCTGCACGGCTCACTAGGGTTTCCCAGATGTAATGTGTCTGGGAGCTGCTTTTTCCAGGCTTTGTCCCCACTCACTCCTCCTTGTTAATGAGACCAGCACGGCTTCCAGAGTTGCCAACTGGCCAGCCCTGGCTGTGCTACATTATTTTCACCCAGGAGACTCATTTCTTTGTAGGGTAGAGAGTGAAATTCCCAGGCCTAATTCTTCTGTGTTTCTTCCCCTCCGTGAAAGGAGATCAATTGATTTTATTGTCTGGTGGACATTGCAGGCATCATCAGTGTCCAGAATCTGGTTTCAGCCAGCAGCTTATCTTGGGGATCCCTGCAGACTGCCAACCCAGTGGCTGGTTCTTTAGTGCAGTGAGCAGATGTTGCTTTGCTCCACAATTCCCTTGTTGGAGGTAGCACTGCTGGGATAACCCTGCAGCCCCTGCCTGTCATGTTTGTATGACTGCTGCATACAAACAGTTCCTGGCTGCAGCTCACCAGAGGGTTTCCAGCCTCCACGGCTGCCCTGGGGAGCTCAGAGACTTTAAAAGGCATCACACTTCAGTGGTGAGAGATATTCCCTCCTAACCTGAGCTGTTGTGGAGACAGATTATAATTTTTTTTTTTTTCTGATGCCAGAATTTACCTTAAACAATCTTCCCTACCCTCTCAGGAATTTGCAGCGGGCAGTGACAGCTCCTCTTGGTTCTCCTTTGGGTACACCACAAATATCAGGTTTCTTCTTACAGCAGTCTCCATTTCCTTGGTCAACTGGTTCTCCAGGTACTGGTTCTTTGTGGGGCGCTTTGCTCTCGTAACCAAGAGCGGTGTTTGTGCAGTACCAGAGCACTGCACAGGCACACAGAGAGGTGCCGAACAGTATTGACTTCCTTGCTTGGTTTTCTCATGGGTTGGGCCTTGTAATCCTGTAACCTGATCATTGTTATTGGCAAATGGGCCTCTGGGCAGTCTTTCAGGTGAGGTGCTGGCAACCAGAACGAGGAACCCTAAAATATTTATCTTTCCAGGGCAAGCAAATAGAGGTTGCCTTATTTCCAAAGCATTTCCCTACACATCTGCCAGAAATATGTAAAAATGGGGGGTTTTGGCCAGCTTTATGTCCTCTTGGAAATTTATTCAACAAATTGTTCTACATCTGCTGCAGGACAAGCTCTGTTAAGTTACTTCAACTATTTATTTCAGTGTAAACATTGGCATGCTTGCCTCCAGGTCTGTGCCCTTTTCTCCCCCGATTTTAGTTCAGTATGCCTTGTGTGTTGTGATCATTTGGGAGAAGTGTTGAGGCACAGCTTAGGTTTCTGGCAAGTCTCTTAAACTGCTGTGTCCCTGATGTCCCACAAGGAACCAGATCAGCCTTGGACTGTGGCAGGAGGTCTCTGACAACTGCAACCCAGCCTGCTGGGAAGAAGCTATGGGACCAACAAAAGCAGTTGTTAACCTCAGTGCTTGGTATAGTGCATCCAATGAAAACCCACTTTAACAACCTTATTTACTGAGAAGGAGACAAAATAACCTCCCTTTTGTACTGCAGGGATTTGTTTGACTGTTAGAAAAACAAACCATGATTGCAGGTGAGAAGTGTCTGGATCTGAGTGAAAGAGTATCAGATGGAGGTGGCAAAATCTTATTGTTTGAGAAAATTATCCCAGTTCATGAGAAGAGAGGAGAAGGATGTTAGAAACAATCAGTGGCTGTGTTTTCTTTTCTTACTTCTTCTCTTAAAATATTTTACAGGTAAGATCTGTGTCTCATCCCCAGTGCTAACTCAGAGGGTGTTGGGTGAGACCTTCTCCATGCCTGTCACAGTGGGAGCTCTTGGAAGGGCTTTGCTTAGTGCAGAATGAGTCCAGGGCCATCAGTCATCTCTGGGCTCACAGCAGGGGGTCTTCTGGGGCTGAAGGTGGAGCAGACAGAACCCCTTCCTAGGACATGCTTGGCAGGCCACATAAAGCAGCTCTGCTGTCATCTCTGCAGTCCAAGATGCTTGTGGGACCCTGGATCTGCTGTCTGGGGACCCAGACTCAGTAAGGTGACACCTTTCATTCAGCCAAAGTATCTGTTCCAGGATATCATAGAGGTTTTTATAATTTTGGGTTTGGTTTTGGAATAACAGTCAATAATAGTCAAGGACCAGTTTAGGTGTAATTCTTCTGGAACATCTGTAAATTTTCACATTTGGGCAAGACTTGCACTGCTGTAAATCTGTATTACCCCACTGAGCAGAAGAGAATAGAACTAGATTTTATGCTACAGATGTAACCAGGATGAGGGCCTGGCTGGATGATTTGTGTCTTTGCTCAATTCGCACTTTAAGGGCACCAGATTTGTTTCTGAGCTCTGTCACAGAGGCCAAGCATCGTGACCCCCCTCAACCTGAGCATCTGAAAACAGCCACCTCAGCTGAAATTCACCTCATGTAGCATCACCCCTCTTCTGTAAGCCATCCTGTACCTATCCATGGTTAGCACAGAAAAACAGGCATGGGGAGAGCATTGGCTCAGTGACTGCACACTAATCCTGGCCGCACAACAAATCCAGATGTTCAGCTGAGGCTGAAGGAAACTTTCTTACGGTGCAAGTTAAAGAAACGCAACCCCAAGGCCAGAGGTCATGCTTGAGAATTGTGACTGTGGATTTTATCTCAGGTCCCACCGCTGTGGCCACTGGAAACTCTGTGAGAAGCATACAGACCATCAGACAGAGGACATGAAACCTAAAGAAAAGGAAACACTGATAAAAAACTGAACATAACTGGTGTTTTCTCAGTTAAGGAGTCACCCTGATTACTCCAGTGCTCTTGGTCTGCTGGTACTTTAATCAGAGGGTCCCACGAGCGCATTGCACTTAATGTGTATTAAACACCCCAGCCAGGAATGCAGGCAGCAGAGACAGGAACACTCAAGGATGAAGTGCCTCTTAAAGTGTTTTCCTGTTTAAACAAAGCCATGTACTCGTTAAACACCGCTACGGAAGGAGGCAGCAGCGCTTGGCAAGCGAGCCCACCTGCGGCACGCTCTCGGCGCATGTTTGCTCAGTGGGTTTGAGAAGTGCACCGAGTATATTGACATTATAAAGCTGTGCACGCTGTGTGCCCTGCGAGGCAGGAGGGAGGGCTGGCCATGCAATTGGTGGCCCCAGAGTTACTCCAACCCAGGACGTCGTTATTTCTTTGCAAATAGCTGGTGCTTGGAAGAACTGGATTAATTCCCAGGCAAATTTAGAAAGAAATTAAGTTCTACCGCCAATCAAAGATCCAATCACAAAGCAAACACAGGCTAAAGTACTCAAGGGGAAGACAAAGACCTTGTGTGGCAGCTCACAAGCCCTGCCTGGCTGCAGAGAGACATCACTACCCAGAGAGATTCTATGGCTGATAAGCAGCACCCAAAACAGTGTCTGGTTATCAGGGGAGGCACAAAGATCTGCCTGAGGCAGGACAGATGCCACACTCTCTCTCTTCCTGCATGGAGGCCAAACCTTATTACCAGGTTTAAGAGTCTCATCCAACACATTCCATATCATCCTGCTTTTGGGACAAATCTAGGCAAAGGCAGGATTGCCAGCTGTCAGTATCTGTCCATTTCCTTCCCATTTTGAAGTTGACATTAAATCCTGCTATTTGAGAAAAAAAAAAATCACATATGTGGCAATTTATTTATTTTTATTTTTGGTTATGGTGCATGCCTCATGCTGACCAGTCCCAGATGCTCTCCTGGTTACCCCCAAAATCTTCATCCGGCTTTCAAACACTGAGGGTTTAAAACCACAGAAACTAGACATCTTTCACAAGGTCTTTGAAGCCTGACCTTCAGGACTTGGAGTTTCAAGCTTTCTTCTTTCACATAGAAGAGAGAAAGAAGAATATGTAATGAAAAGTTGCAATGCTGCTAAAACTGCATGACTGCAGCATCTTGGTCCTTAACAAAAGCTCCAGATACTGGAATTCAAGATGAAATAAATCAGATTGACAACATTGTATTAAAAGCACTAAATACATTTTCACTCTTATTATTCTATTTCTCTCTCTGTGACTGTACTTGTCACGACAAACCCTGCCATTTAGAAAAGGATCCAGGCTTTGAAGCCAGGACTTGAATTAGGTTTTGGTGTCTTTTCCTTCATAGGGAACTCTGTCTGTTTGGTTTGTCTCTTTCCACACTGAAAAGAAATATCCTTAAACCAAGCAAGCTCCACTTTTCCCCCAGATCTCTTTCAATTCCAGCTCATTCTGGCTCAGTGCCTCTTTATGCCATCCAAAGCATTGCCTGCAATACAAAGAACAGAAGAAGAGAAATCCATTCAATTAAAAAATGACATAAAATAAAAAGTGCTTTGGAGGGCAGGTGTCACAGCTGGGCACTGTTCTCACTGTCTGGCTCTTGTGAGTTTGTTAACCTTAAGGATTATTAACAGAAAATTTATTTCCTGTTCTGACACAGATTTCATCTGCAATTTGTGGAGGCTTGGGGTGGGTTTTTTTCTATTTTGAAAGTGTTTTCTCTTGTCTGTGTATGCTGATAAATTCCCATTACATCTCCTGTGAAAAAATAATATCTCTATTGAAAGCCGTGTTGCTCTGTGACATCCTCACTAAGGTGGAGGTACCCTTTCTCTGGATTCTGCCCTCTATTCATCATGAGGATTCCCTGGCTGCTCTGGAGCTCCTAATTTTTGCTAAACCTTTTAAAGTGTCTGTTGGAGGAATCAGTATGCACATGGGCATTTCTCCAAAGCTGCCTCCTTCAGCATAGAGCAAATTAAATTCAGTATCAGTCCCAGGGCTTCTTCCCTCAGGGCCCTTTGAAAACCTCAGCTTTTAAGTCCTGCTTTAGCCTTGCAGCAGTTGTCTGTAAAGCTTAATAAGCTTAATTTGTTTGGTTTTCCTTATTTTTTCCCCCCAGACTTAATTTGTCTCACAGCACTGTCTTCACTGTATACCAAGTCTGTTTTGAGCAAAAAATGTGGCAATATAATATGAACACTCACAGATCCCTAAAGCTGTTCTTCCTTAAGATCTCCTAAAAATTGTACATGTTTAGCAAAGGGAGGCAGGGGGAAGTTCCATGAGCTGGCCTTGTAAGGATTTGAGCAGGGGTTGGTGGATAATAAAATTTAGGTGTGGGGTTATGGCTTTGGTGGTGCTAGGGCAACCCTTGAGGGATGGGGGGAGAGGAACATACACATCTCCTGGTGCAGATGGGGTGAGAAGTGAGGAAAGTGAGCAAAGAGGAGGTGAAAGGGCATAAACCCTGGGCAGTGATGTGGCCACCACAGCAGAGGTGGGATTGGCCAGGGGCTTGGGATAATCACCACCTCACACTGGGCCTGTGTGCAGCAGTGCACGAGAAGTTTATGAATGCACTTCCAGGGAGGATCTGTCTGAAGCGTAAGCACAAGCAATTTCCCTAATTAAGGGAAGTTCATTTAAACATGGAGATGAGCCAGAGCTAATCTCTGCATCCGGTTACCGCTCTGCCTGGGAAATGCCGGCGCCTCCAGGCTTGAGCACTGCTGCAAACTGAGCAGCCATCTGCCACGGGCCCACAGTGCCGGACACAGCGCGGCACAGAGCATGGGACAACGTGTGAGGAGCAGGGTGACGCTTTCCCCTCTGTCAGCTCTGAGCACATGGGTACTGATACAGAAACACCTACCCATTTCCCTGGAAAAATGGAAATATAAGGGGGGCTGTGCTGTTTCACCACTGAAAAGATGGAAATGTGGGTCTGCAGCACAGCTGCAGCACCTTGTGCTGAAGGAGGACATGGAAATTGAACCAGTCTCCCATGTGCTGGGTGAGGAAGAGGAGGAGGAGGGCTGGGGCTGAAAGAAGAGGTGACAGCCCCCCCACCAGCAGCTTTTTCCAGCTGAAACACCTGACCTCTGATGGAAAAATTGAATTGATTCAGGGTGCCAAGAAAATTGCTTGTTAGTAGTGGAAGCAAGAAGCTCAGGTAAAGGGCTGATGAAGAAGAACCTTTAATTTCAGATGGCTAAAAGGCCTCCCAGGGAAAGCCCAAGGTACAGTACAGAGGAAGCCAGAAACAATTACAGAGACAAGAGCTGCAGACAAAGGCATGAGGATACCACTAGCTCTCAGATATTGCATCTGCAGAGCTCTCCTTTCACAGATCAATAAAAAAGATGCAGAGAAAAAGAGAAGAGAGGAAAAAGCCCACATTTCATGGTGAATACTTCCTGAAGTATCAGCTCTTGGCTGTATTACCTGATGCCAGCCCTCTCTGAAATTGCTCCCCATCCATTCTCTGCCAATCAGTAGAGACTCACCCGAGTTTAATTTTCTGTTATTTTGTGTTATTTTTATTTTAGTAGCGTGAGGTGGCAGGATTGCCACTGTGCTGTGCAGTGAGAGGCAGCCCATGAGCAGGGGACATTAGGGCTCATGGTGGGAAAGGGTCTGAGTGCCCCCATTTCACAGACACTGATCATGATTTGTGTGCAGTAACACAGTCTGGAAATGGACAAAAAGATGACTCCAGGCTTCCCCACAATGGCTCCTTTGCATTTTTGCTCCCCCAGCCAGTGCAAAGCTTCATTTTCTCTCTTCTTCCACACCAGCATCACTCCTAGCAGGAGCCTTTAAATCCTTTAAACTTTTAAAAGCCTTTGCACTTTAACTTTGGATTTGAAATCTATATAAGTATGTATATGTAAGTGTGGGTGTAGGCACGTACCTTAAGGAACTCCTAAACTAAAAGGCCTGTCAAGATTACGTGCTAAGTAAGCATTTCCCTCCCTCACCCCTAGCCTGGTCCTCTTTCCTGGGGGCTGATCCTGTGCCTGGCATGGCGATGCACAGCACACTGTGTGGGCTGCTGGCCCCTGGGCTCGGCCCACGGCTGACGACACATTCCCACCATGCAAGACTTGCAGCTCAGTCAGGGTCTCTACCTGGACTTCCCTGAGGCCTTTGATGCAATCCCTCACATCATTCTTGATGCTAAGAAGGAGAGATACGGGATGGACTGTTAGAAGGATAAGGAACTGGCTGGATGGTTCTGTCCAACACATTATAGTTATATCCAGATGGAAATCACTAAAGAGAGGTGTCCCTCAAGGGTCCATACTGGGAGCAATACTATTCAGTATCTTCATCAGAGACATAGACAGTGGGATTGAGTGCACCCTCAGTGAGTTTGCAGACCACCAAGCTGAGTGGTGTGATTGATATGCTGGAGGGAAGGGATGCCAGCCAGAGGGACCTGGACAGGCTTGAAGAGTGCCCCTATGGGACTCTCATGAGGTTCAACAAGACCAAGTACAAGGTGCTGCACCTGGCTCGGGACAACCTCTGGTATCAACACAGGCTGGGGGATGAATGCATCAAGGGCAGTCCTGCGGAGGACTTGAGGATACTGATGGGTGAAAACTGGACGTGACCCAGGAATGTGCACTGACAGCCCAGAAAGCCAATTGTACCCTGGGCTGCATCCAAAGTAGTGTGGGCAGCAGCGGGAGGGAGGAGATTCTGCCCTTCTACTCCTGTCTGCTGAGACCCCACCTGGAGTGCTGCATCTAGCTCTGGGACCCCCAGTACAAGAAATACATGGACCTATTTGAGTGGGTCCAGAGTAGGGCCACAAAAATTACCAGAAGGATGGAATAGGCGAAGAAAGGCTGAGAGAGTTGGGGTTGTGCAGCCTGGAGAAGGAAAGGCTCTGGAGACACCTAACTGTGGCCTTTCAGTACTAAAAATGGTTTTATAAGAATAATGGAGAGAAGCTTTTTACCACAGACAGGATTAGGGATAACAGTTTTAAACTGAGAGAAGGTAAGTTTAGATTGCACCTGAGGAAGAGATTCTTTACTGTGAGAGTGGTGAGACACTGGTACAGGTAGCCCGGAGGAGCTGTGGGTGCCCACGGCTGGTAAGAGCAAGGGCTGTGGCAAAAGGACCTGGACAGGCTCTGTTTTGCCCAAGAGAGCCGTCCCTGCAGCACTGCGGAGCCTGAGCTGTGCTGTGCACTCAGGGCTGCTCTGGCCCCTACAGGCTCAGAAAGTGGCTCCTGTCTTTAGCTTTATTAGGGAGATGTTGCTAATTTTACAGACTGCCAGGACTGACATTTCTCTGACCATTTGTCATAAGCACCACAGCAAAAATAGTACCATTAAAATGGATCTTACCTGTGACTTGAAACTGAAAGCTGTTATGTGGGCTACCTCTAAAATTTATGCCTTAATATTGTGAGATGGGTTTATAAAGGAGCTCCATTTCAGGTTCCCATTTTCATCTCTTCATGCAGCCAGTGCTGAAGGATTACAAGCACTTTTCTGACAGGCTCTCTCTTTACACCGTCTCTTACTCATCCCTAAAAATCACCAAGTGAGTTTTCCAATATCCCATTAGTCACCTAGGAACACAATTTATGCTGAAGTTCATTACTTTCAGTTTAAGGAAGATCTGTGGTACATGGTAACTAAAGTTTGATTAAAAATCCTTTATTTCCAAAGAAAAAATACATCCCCCTAATAATATTTATTAACAATTTTTAACCAGCACCCAAAAATTTCGTTTTACCAGCTGGGTACACTTAGCATACTCAGGTTCAGGTCACTTGTGCACAGAATGAATGGCAGCTGGCCATAATCTGTGCACTCACGACTTTCCAAAGGCACAACCAGCAAAACCAGAGGTATTTATTCCCAAAGAGACACACACATCTGAACGTGTCATGCTTCCATGCCCTCTGGAGAAGGAGGGTAGCCTGTCACCTCCCTTAGTGAGCCATCAGGGGAAGCTGGGCAGGGAGAGCCCTTTGCCCTGCATTGGTGCCTGTCTCCTGCTTTCGGATGCACTCACTGAGAAAGCCCCGTGACTCCTTCAGTGCCTGCATTTGACTATTCTGACATTTGACTGTTTCTAAATTATTAACATGCCTAGTACTCTGTGCTGTGGCTTTGTCAGAAGCCTTTTCCTTTGATCTCCATTGCCTTTGAAACTCTGCCTGTACGTGTGGGCAAGCCACACTGCTTTCTTCAAACCACCACCCTGCAGGGTGATGTTTCTCTTGCTAAAACCAGTGCAAAAGGTCCTGCAAACCCTCCAGAACTCAGAACACAAGCTGATGCATTGTTTTAATGTTAGAGTATTTTTTTAAGAGCCTGGACATTTCCCTAGGTCTCACAAGGTGTTAGGCATCTCCTGCAGTCACCAGCAGCAGGTGAGAGCATCAACACCTCCTCAGAGGCCCACAGCATCTCCAGTATTAGATCCATCTGTTGCTGTTGCTGGTTTATACCCTTCGAGTATAAATTCAAGTTGGTTTACACCCTTCAAGTGCCACGCAAGAAAGCTCAAGCATAATCACTGCACACATTTGTATTGCAAAAATGCACATCTTGTGCCAGACCAACAGCTGGGCTGCCCAAAAATCTGTCTGTGAAGGCATGTCTCCTTCTGGAGGAGTGTCAGAAAAAGGATGTGCCAGAGCAATCTTACACATGGTGTGTAGTTGAACCTCCAACACAAAGCCATTTAAAGATGTTATGAGGCTGGAGTTTGAAGGCAGGCTTCGGCATGCAGGATGGATGGATCATTGCTTCCCACTTTGACCTTAAATTCTGGAACGTGTCAAAGAACAAAACACAGGCATAGGAAAGCATCAACTATGACTCTTAGCAAATCCAGTGGGCCAGCTGATTACCTGTTGATGAGCAATTTAATTTGAGTAGAATTACATGCTCTGGAAGTCTGGCTCTCAGGGAGGTAATTAACCTGAATGTCTGCCCTCTGATGGGGCCCAGCACGCTGGTGTATGTGTGGTGTCCATCCACGAGCATCCCACCAGCTGGCAAGCAGCAGGCTGGCAGCACAGCAAGCTGCTGCAGGTAATGTCCTGACTGCTGTGCAGGGAGGGAGAGAGTCCTGGCTGCTGAGCATGAGGAGGAGCCATGCTGCCCATCTCCTCATGTCACGGCACTTTTGAAACACCAGTTAATAGGGACTGTTTAAGAATGCTTTTAACTCAGAAAAAAGCCCTATGTTTCAGTCATGTGTTTACCACCATCTCTGGATGCGTTTACCACCATCCCTGGATGTGTTTAAAAAAAGACTGGGTATGGCACTCGATGCCATGATCTAGTTGAGGTGCTAGGGCATGGGTTGGACTTGATGATCTTGAAGGTCTCTTCCGACCCAGACATTCTGTGAATTCTGTGAATTTATTTGATTTGAGGGGAAGCCAGTACAGCCAACACCCCCTAACATTAACATGAGGTGGCTGGGGCTCCAAGCTATCGCAATTTCAGCTACTGGAGACTTTATCTTTCATGTCTGGTTTATATTTAGGCCTGGTTGTGCAAGGCTGTCCCATGCTGCTGGGCATGCACTCATTTCCTCTGACACTAATGGCAGCGCTCACATGAGGGAGGACTCACTAAGGTGAGCAGAGGGTGACTTCTAGGCTTCTGTGAGAAAAAGCAAAGTTTCCAAAAAGGCAAAGGCCTTCCTCTTCTTGGGTGTTTTGGCTGGGCTCACATTGCAGCAACCACAAGGTTTGGTGGGGGGCTCCCTTTTAGGAGGAAATTGTGCAACCAAAGGAGGAGGTAATTCTAGCTCTGGTGGGAAGCCCCATTTCTTTAAACTCCTAACACTTCAACACTTTCTTAAAGGCTTCTATTATGGTCTTTGATAAAATATCTGAACAGCTATTTCTTTGCTGTATGATTATTTGTGCCCTGATCTTGCTCTTCCAAAGCAAAAGGAGACAGCATGTTGTAAACACAACTGCAACAAGAGTTACACTAGCAAGATTGCTTAAAAATCAGTAGCACTGGAGCACGTGCCAGGAGCCAAGCAGGTGGTAGTTCTGAAGTGAATGAGGCCTTATATTGTTTTTATCCAGGATCTGCAGGAGCAAATCAAGTTTACATAGATAAAATTCACATCTTAGCATGCTGTAAACTGCAAACAGTATTTGCTGGCAGAAATAGCTGGCAGAGCTTTGTGGACACAAAGATGGATTATTAATTAGAAAAGGATATTTCTGCTGTTATGAAATCATATATTTTGGGGGTGGAGAGATGGTGCATAACAAAACCAGGGTTGGAGCTCACTTCTGCCTTGTGCAGCAGTATAAGGTCTCAGCAGACCTGAAGCCTTCTCCAGCTTCTGTCCATCACCCATTCTGGAGCAGGTTTGCTTCCTGAGAATTACCCTTGTCTGCCAGTAAACACATGGCTGCTTGCAGCTTCAGTGTCTGAAACCACCACTTGACTGCCAAGATTTCCCAATGCAGCTCCTCAGAGGCATGTCTAGCTATGCAGTTTCCTTTACTTAATGCAAAAAGAAAGAAAGGGTGGGGAAAAAAAGATGATTATCAGTCAGATCTACGTGTCCTACATCTCTATGGCAACCACGTGCAGTTAGGCAACAGCACAGGTACATCCAGGAACTCTCTTAACAGCATCCACCTCAAACCAGCAGCCTGCAAACAGTGCTGGAAATCTGTCTGGCACCCTGAGAGTAAGGCACGAGAATTAGAGGCCAGCACAGAATTGTCCTCCCAGGGAATTTTGATGTCTTTACTGGAGGGCAGCCAGGCATGAGTCACGATGTGCCTCGCACAGCACATGACACCAAAGCAGCCACATTCCCCCTTTTGGTGAAGGGGCACATGTGGTCAAAAGGCACTCCAGTGACTTAGCGAGCATGTACCAGCTTTGGGGTGACATGAGGGGTCCAATGAGCAAGGGAAGGTGGGGATATGAGGTGCAGGTTTTGCCATACTCACGTTTTTACGTAACCAAGCAGGTCTCAAAATGTGCCCAATCTTCCCTGATACCCTCTGCACAGTTTCGGTCCAAGCTGTGATGGGAGAGCAGAATGCATGGGAGAGCAGCCACCAGCAAGAAGCCACATCAGTGGGCATGAATTTGTCATAGCCTGAGGAAGAAGCAAAGGGCAGAAAGGGGATAAGTTTTTGAACTGGCTGGTTGGGATATCCACCAGCTGCTGTAGAAGCTGTACCCTCTCAGCCAGCACAAGCCACAGCTGCCCTAGCCCAGCTGGGTTTCCAGCAGTGTCCGAGCTGTGAAGGTGGTGGCAAGCAGGTGAGTAGTTTGAAGTAAGAGGAGGGAGTGCTTCAAAGGTGCTTTAGCTCCCAGAATGAGGGGTTAAGCACGGGGGAAGCTCTCCAAGAGGCTACTGTCCCAGCAGCACCACATCTCTCTCCACCTCCTGCCCTCCACCTCCTTCCACAGCTATCCCTCTCAGGATGCTGGTGAGCATCACCACTTCCCAGGCTGGCTCCTCTGGTGGTCCATGGGGCAGCAACCTGAACTTTGAGGCAAAAGCATAAAGTCAAGCACTGCCCGTCCTGATGGATTGGCTAGATTTTTTCCACTTAAGCCTTAGGAGATCCTTGACTTGAATGGGACCCGAACTTGTTTAATATCTCCAATGAATAATTGTAGATACTTTTCTCTGAGGCTGCATATCTTTGCATGATTATATCCCCTTCCTTCTTTCTCATTTCTCAAGTCATGCTCTTAGTTTTACTCTAAGCAAATGCAGGTTTTAGGCTTCTTGAGAAGTCAAATATTTCATGAACTCTCTGAGTGATGGTATTTTCCCTCCAAACTCTGTGACTAACACATCATTTCTTGTTTAGAGCTCTGCTAAGTGTGGGGGGAAGGCTGGCCACCCACAGGGCCACATCAGCAAGAGAGTACGCAGGACATTGAGGGAAATGAGAATTCCCCTCTACTCAGTACCCATCTAGGGGGCTGTGGTAGGGGGGAGTCCTAATGCTGTCTGTGGGGGGACCTGATGCTGTTGTCCATTGCCTAAAGGGCATTACAGGGAAGAAAAGGCAGGCTCTTCACAGAGATGCACACTGAAAGGACCAAGGCAATGGTCACACGTTGCAACTAGGGAAAGTCTGGTTCATTAAAAGGAATGTATCTTGCCATGAGATTGGTCAAACACGGGCACAGGTTGCCCAGTGAGGAGCTGGGATCTCCATCCCCGGAAAAACCCATAACTGGAGTCCTGAGGACCTGGTCTAGCTTTGGAGCTGGCCATGGCTTGGGTTCCTTCTCTCTGAAATTATTCAGTGACTCTGCAATTCTATTATACACACACACAAAAAAAAAAAGGACAAGAAAATTAAAAAGAAGGGTAAAGAGAAACAGTTGTTTCTGTTTGACTTCCAATAGCAATAAAGAATTAAGCAGAAGGCTTAAGCACAGCTCTGAAACGATTCAGTCTGATGAGCCTGCTGATGCTTGTGCATGAGAAAAACACAAACTGCAAAACACAGTTAAACATTATTTATTCTAAACCTAACAGGATTTCTCCTTTTTTTTTTCTCCTTATGAGTTTTCAAATTCATGTAGGATTTTTCTGCCCCCTTAATGCACACAAATCAAATATGGATTTTGCTTTGCTGTGTGAAAGTGGAGAGGTGGAGCTGACTGTTTTAAGGCTGCTAAAGCTCCCTCAGGATGGCAGGGTGGCCATTTTATTTCCTTCAGCTTGAAATAAAGCCCTCTTTTTAAAGCCCTCTTTTGATTTCCACACTTGATCTCTGATATTCTCAAGAACCAGAGCCTTATCGCTACAAAGGTAGTGCAGATAAAAGACCTGACGCCCACCTTCCAAGAGGCCTTTTTGCCAGGAGAGCCAGGGGCACAGCTCCCTGCAAAGCAGCTGTTTTATTCCCACTGCTTTGCTGAAAACTCCCCTGGTGCTTTTTTGTGCCCCAGGTCCTTGGGCTGCCTGCACTGGGTGGAAATTCCACTCGCAGCAGCTTTCCACTCCTTTTCTTGCTTGAAATCTCTCAGGTATCCGATTCAGATTAAAGTCTCTTCTCTGCCACCCAATGGCTATTGACCCCTGATTGCTTTAGGAAGGGGTGTTTCTGGCTGCTTTAATCTCTTTGGAAACCCAAGGGTTTCTCGAGCAGAGCATATACCATTTTGCAGGCATAAGGTGCTCTCCCCCAGGTGGGCACTGCCACCATGCAGCTCCATCATCACTAAACTGAGAAAAATCACCCATTTGGGCATGTCTGACCCAGGCTAGACAGAGGCACATACATGGGTTCATTCCTGTTGAACTGGCCAAGGAGGTGGCACAGGGTTGCACCAGCCACAGGGGAACAGACAGTCCCTGGTGGGACACAGGGTGAACCTGTCACCTTTCAAATAACAGGTTCCCACCAGCACAGCGCATTTATTCCAGATAAACTTTTTGTATCAGGGGACTGTGGCACTTCTGGATTGTTGGAAAAAGTCCCAGAGCTCCGCTCAGCCTCCTGCCAAGCACAAACCCAGGGAGCCCTTTCTGTCCCACCAAGAGAGATTCTCCCAACACCACATGCTCCAGCAGCCACACTGAAGGTGTTGGCACTGGCATGGCATGAATACCAGCAGCTCCTTACCCCCGTGTGAAAGGGGCAGGTTTGGGAGTAAGCTGGGGCTTAAGGTGGCAAGGAGGTTGAGGCGACTGAACCCCCGAACCACTTCCCAACAGATCCTACATCGTGGATCTCTGTGAAAATTGCTGGTGGCAAGATGATGGCATGGTGGGCTTGGCTGTCCCATGGCAGGGGTGCTTCACTCAGCCTCTGGGATGGTGATCACAGCCAGACAGCACAGAGACTACCTGAGGCAGCAACTGGAGCCATGGACACGTAGGCATATCCTCTTGGAGCCTACAGCTTCTGTGAAAGCTCAAACTGATCTTGCAGCAATTCCCACTGGCTGGTCTCCACTGCTTCTCCAAAGCAGGGCTCAGCTCCTGCAAAGTCCCATGGAATTTTAGGCACCAAACCTGCTGAAGAGGGGCAGAGAACACTAAAAAGGAACCTAGAAGTCTCTTCCATGTGATGTTAGAAAGACAAAACAGTGGGTTTAAGGAACGTGGTGTAAAACAAAGTAACTCGTGGCTGCCAAGTTGAATCTCCTGTGGGTTGCCTGAAAGTAATCCTTTAGGCATGACACTCTTCTGTCACAGGAAAGGAGTCACTCTCTTGCACATGACTGACAACAGTGCGGAGAGATTAGGAAGGAAGAGAGCTATCATGGTGACAAGCTGTATTCATATGACATATTGCAGCACAGATCCAGATGAGGAAAAAATAGCATCATGATTGTCTGGACAGGTCAAAGGATGATCAAGAACTCGGAGGGGTAGTTTTCAGGACAATTAAAGAGGTATCTCTGCAACGCCCATGCCTTGTTTCTGCGCCATGCAGGTGGTGTTGGCTCTCACAGCTGGTGATGGAGTATCCCCATGGAACTCAGGGGCAAGGGCTGGCACAGGGCATTAGGAGGAACATTGCAGTGGTCCACAAGCCACTGTCCCATGCCAGGCAGGATGCTCTTCAAGGGTCACTGGAGCACCAGGGACCTGCCAAGGGGACACCCACCCAAGGAATGGGTCAGATAGCAGTGCATGTCAAAATGATTACAGCAGCTCAGGCACAGCAGGTGCCTTGTGAGTCATGGCAGGGTGGGGAGCAAAGTGTTTCCTCACCCGACAGCCCTGCCAGGGCACAGGTGGGTGGGAGGCACACAGGGCACTGCCATCTCCAGAGCCAAGGCCCTGGCAGCTGCTCCATGGCAGTGTATTGTTGCAAAGGGGTCACCTTGGTGGTGACCCCTGGTCCTGAGCTCTTCAGACTGGTGGGGTTTGCCTCCAGCCCCTGTGCTGAGGGAGATGTGCTGTGAAAAGCAGACCATTCCTACACACTTCTATTCTCTCTTTTACTGTTTTTACAGTACTGCCAAATTGAGAACAAATCCAGGACCAAGGTAAGGACACCAACGTCTCCCCAGAGTGATGCACTGGGGAGAAACCTGAGAGATATCCCCACTTTGCATGAGATATATATATGTATGGAGAGTAACCCAACCCCAGGAGGTTTCTCTGCAGGAGCTGGAGGCATCCAGGACAAGGTGACCAGGTCTTGTGTCCTGCTCCCACCAGCTGCAGCCTGGACTGCTGGCACAGCCCCTGGCTGAGCTGCTGGGGCAGGGCCAGGAGAGTTGGTTTCACAAGGCACTCCAGGCACAGCCTTTATCAGAGCTTCTCCCAAATTCTCTGGGATGCCATGTCCTTTATAATCAAGAGGCTGGAGCAAGCCCCTGGCTCAGGGTCTCACCTGTGTGTTACAATAGGGGTATTGAGCCCAGATGACCAGGTGTTCCCCAGAACTCTATTGCACAGAAAAGCCACTCAGCTCATCTGTTTGGCATGATTGAGCATTGCCTCAACATCTGAGGAGACTTTATTGATCACTAAGCAGGTAATGAGGAGTGAATCTGCCCACCTTTCCCCCTGCTGCCTCCCTTAACACTATGCTCAGGGAACCTACACTGTATTTCCATTTTTTGCCTGTTTGTCACGGACATACACACGGAGCAATTATGGCACACAGGGAAACAGTAGTAAGAAGTATATTTAGCTAACCTGTTCTCACCTCACCTTGAATTCTGTATGCAGTCTTGACCACTGCAGTATTAAAAAGATATTAAACTACTGTAGAGTGTCCAAAGCAGGCCAGTGAAGACGGTAAAGGGCCTTGAGTGGAAACTGTAGGAGGAGTGGCTGAGGTCACTTGGTCTGTTCAGCCTGGAGCAGAGGAGATTGAGGGGAGACTTCATTGCAGTTACAACTTCCTCATGAGGGGGAGAGGAGGGGCAGGTAGTGATCTCTTCTCTGTGGTGACCAGTGACAGGACCCGAGGGAATGGCCTGAAGTTGTGTCAGGGGAGGTTTAGACTGGGTATTAGAAAAAAGGTTCTTCACCCAGAGGGTGGTTGGGCGCTGGAACAGGCTCCCCAGGGAAGTGGTCACAGCACCAAGCCTGACAGAGTCCACGAGGTGATCAGACAGTGCTCTCGGGCACGTGCTGTGACTCTTGGGGATGGTCCTGTGCACAGCTAAGAGCTGGACTTCAATGATCCTGTGGGTCCCTTCCAACTCAGTATATTCTCTGATTCCTTTTTTAACTGCAGGTGTTTTTTAATTTTAAGCTAGGTGTTACAAGGCTTACTTACCACCTTATTTTTGATGGTAAAGAGAGTGGAAGGGCCCAAATGACTCATCGGCCAGCAGAAAGCAGTACCACTGTTCCTCCCTCCTCAGCTCCAGCGGGCAGCCCTGGGTCCCTCAGACATGACACTGCTCAGGCTCCCTCTGCCAGGGACATTTGAGCTCAGCAAAATACCAGTGTGTGAGGAAAAAACATCCTCAGTGCCACCAGAGAAGGAGTGCACACGAGGGTGTGTTTGTGTGCACACAGCCACATCTACCTACAATCAGGGACTTGTTTCTGTGGCAAAACAGGCAGGGACTTGGGTATCCAACTCCAGTTCATAGCTTCCCAAGTGGCTTTCACAGAATCACCTTTCCCTACCCAGCAAAAGAGAGATACTGGGAAGAAGGCAAGCCCCTACTGACAGGGACCCACCTGCCCTTGTGCCCTTACCCCGGAGCGATGCCAGGGTGAGGGGCTTGCCCAAACTCCCACTGGAGGTAGGAACAATTCAGACTGTACAAAGTCCAGCATTGTGCTTTGTGCTAAGAGGGGTTTAAGCTACAATCTTCCTTCGCCAGCTCTCATATACAGATCAAAGGACAGGATACCTTACTGGCTATTTTTGGATGAAAGATGCTTTAAAAAGTAGAGAAGCATTTATTCCTGACCCCTTTCCTCCCTGAATTGAAATGAAGGATCACGCCAGGCTCACTGGCAGCCAGGCTGGCACAGCAGCTTCCCCCAGAGGGAGATTTTACCACATGACATGTATCTGCGGGCATGGGAGGAGCAGTGATAGCATCAGCTGAGGTAAGAGGAGAGAAGCCGTTATCCTGGCAGCCTGGAGGTCAGGAGAAGAGGCGGCTGAACAAATTCCAGCTCCAAGGGCCCAAAGCACCACAACTGGCATGTCTCGGATTATTTTGGAATAAATATGCACATGCCACTCCCAGCACTCAATTGCCTTCCATCATCAAACTGAAAGAGGGTAGGTTTAGATTAGATATTATGAAAAACTCTTCACTGTGAGGGTGGTAAGGCACTATCACAGCTTGCCCAGAGAAGCTGTGAATGCCCCATCCCTGTAAGTGTTTAAGGCCAGGTTGAATGGAAATCTGAGCAATCTGGTCTAGTGGAATGTGTCCCTGTCCATGGCAGGGGGATTAGATGGGAACTAGATGATCTTCAAGGTCCCTTCCAACACAAACCATTCTATGCTTCTATAATTCTATGATCCTTTCTGGAGCAGTGCAGGGGCCACTCTGATCCTCCATAGCAGTGAGGCTGTGCTGGGGCTGCTCCATGTGCATCTGCAGGTCAAACACACACCACAAATCCCTCCTGGAGACAAGCACAGTCCAGCCACTGTGGTATGCAGAATGGCCTCCTCTGATAAATAAACCAGTGCAGCCTCCCACAGGAAGAGTCACTCTGTCTCTGCCTCATTCCAAAGTGAGGAATAAGTGTGACCCAAGACAGGCAGGTGTCAGCAGCCTGAAAAGGCTCTATGCTCAGATAAGCAGTCTGGAAGCAGCAATAGGAGCTGCTGTTGTGGAGCTGAGAGGGTTGCAGAAAGGGATGTGAATTTAGCTCCACGCCAAGTACTTCCATCTGAAAGATTTATTGCTCTGCCTGGCAGCCGTGCCCACAGAGAGAAACAAGACACCATCACTGGAGAGATGACTGCCCACTTTAAGCATAAACTGTGCCCAACTCATCCTCTATGGGTTGTTCCAGATTTGCCTGGGGAACCTGTCAGCAGAAAAAATGAAATGATTTTTCTGCCAAATGCACCTGTTGAGGCAATTTTTCCCAACCTGCTTTGGCTGCACAGTTTTGGATGCAAAACCAGGTGGGGTGAGGTCTCTGCTCATGCTCTCAGTGGCCGCTGCTGTGGGGATCCCCTGGTCTGGTACTCCATCCCAGCATGTGGCACCGCACTCTGAGCTTCCAGCCTTCTTCTCTGTGGACATGCATGAGCATCTTGTTGCCTCTCTGCTCCTCTTCAGAGTAGTTTTTTACCTTACCTACCTCAGCCAAACGCAGCACCAGGACAAAGGCGACCCAGGCAACCTGGTTTGTACAAATCCAGTAAAAACAGCCGCCAAGGTAAGGCAGGATGCCCTCTGTGCTGAAGAAAGCAGATAAAAAGCTGGCACCAGTGCAACATCAGGAAACCCAGGTGAACATGATCTCTTATGCAAGCATAATATGATGGGGGAGGCTGTGGGCTGACCCTAACTTTCATGGAAAAGGTTTTTCCTAATAAACGTGCTGAGAACTGCAAATCCCCATGCATGCTGTGTTCCCAGCCTGTTTCAAGGCCAGGAATTAAGCCAGCTTTGCAGGCAAAGCCATGAGGACACTGGGGAGCTGTCAGTGCAGCAGATGATTTAATAGACCAGCAACACCACAAGAAGGGCCAGGGCCAGGCTGGGGCATACCAGCCACTCTTGTGGCAGCACAGCATCGCCCTGGCTCTGTGCTAAGCCTGGACCACTGCAGCCCACACGCAGCCATATGCCTGAACCACAGCAGCAGACAGAGCATCTGCCACTGTCCCGGCCGGCTTGTCAAGGACTGGAGGGCATGAGTCCAATGGGAACAGTTTTATTTCCCAGTCTGGAGAGGTTTTTCTCCATTTGGAAGAGAACTATCAGCCTTTTCTGACCTTCCTCCAAGGGACAGATGTTTTTGCTCTATCACTCATTCACTGCTAAGGCTTCGGGCTATATCTACTGCTATTTCTTTTAGGTTTTGGATTCAGTTCCACAGCAGCGGTCCCCGGCTAAGTCAAGCTGTTTAATTAGTTATTAAAATGGAAACACTATTTTTTTAATCACATCTCCCACCATTCTGGAACAGGTCCACTAGTAGTAGACGCTACTCAGACAAGCATTTATTACTCTGCCTTGAATAGACTAAAGAGTTTTGGCAAGTCAACTCTTCTCCTTTGGATTTGCTAGGCATCTGACTCCCTCTCACATTTGCTTTCAGGAAGGTACAGCAGTTAAAGGCAAGGCAGCTGGACCAGGCACAGTACTCCGTCACCTCAACAGCAGCATTCCCACCCAGCATTACAAGAGGATATAGGGTTGCTCCATCTCTTTGGGGTGATGGTTCACTCTGAAAGCCTGATTAAGTGCTTGTGGAGGTATCTTGTGGCAGGATTTCCTGTTTATGTTGCCCTACACCTTGTTATTAGCATCACACCTCTGCTGAATGCGTGCCCTCACCCTGCAGCTCTTTGCGAGTGGGGCAGGAGGAGATGGTTTGGGAAGGTGAGTCAGGAAAGTGCTGGGGGCAATGGCTCCAAGCTGGATGACAGAGAGAAGGAACCATGTGGGAGCAGCAGCACCGTGCTGTGAGGGGGCAGACCACAGCATTCCTCCTCTCCCCCTGGTAAACTCACCAATTTGCTTTCCAACTACACCTCAGGTGGAGGTGAGAGCCCACCATGCATTCATGTGGGATTTGTTTTGGCATGGGGTACCTAGGAGCCAGGAGATGCCAGGAGAACAGACAGATCATTAAACATCTCAGGCTGCTTTTCTCAGCTGCTTTTCTTCCTCTCATGCATTTTACCCTTCCAGCACACTCCTTTCCTCAGCAGGAAGGTGCTGCAGGCTCTGTGCCATGCACACAGCCTCAGCAGGGTCATGTTGCCCTGGCCTCACCATTGTGCCATCATGTCCTACACCAAATTAAGCAGTGATTTACGAGTCGGCTTGACACCAAGGAACCGGCTCCAGGTGCCTGACAGAAACAAATCAGTATTTCAGTGGGGGATGCAAGTGTCACAGATGCTCCAAGGCAGCCTGAGGGAAGCCAGAAGAGACCACAGAGTGAATATTTCGGTTTCTTGGTTTTGTGGCAGGCTGGTGATTAGCTTGGCCTTTGCATCAAACTAATGAGATGTCTCTGCTCAAAGGGACTCCCACATCCCCCTCTGAGGCTGCATGGGGCAGCGCTTCACATCACCCAGGCACAACTTTAAGCCCTCCTCCTTTAGAGGAAGAGTGATGTTTTCTGAGTGCTCAGCATCTGTTCCCTCCTTGGCAAGACGTATTTCTGGGGTCTGGGATTTTTTCCTGGCAGGCAAAAAGTGGAAGTACACTTCCAGTATCTGCCAACCCCAACTATCCAGTGTTCCCACCACTGACATGCATGGTGGGTGGTAGGTGAAACCTCAGATGTCAGGATTAGCTTTTCCAGGGCCCTTCAGAAAAGTTGAAGGTTTGCTGCAAAAAAAGAGAAAACTATCAAAAGAAAGATTTGCTTGTCAAACATGAATGTTTGCTGCTGCAAAGCAAATAAGGAATGCCTCAGGGCTACACCAAGCACCCAAGATTACCCAGTTGTTAGTATTTGCATGTTTGGCTGAGGCAAGGGACAAGCACACCATCTCTCTCTGTGCAACCTGACACACCACCTTGGAAGGAAAATTAGCCACTTATCAGATCTGAAGACTGTGTCCCTGCTAACTGGCTTAATTTGTGCCTCTGTTCAGAGGGGCAGACACAGGGCACATCACCTCACCACTGCCCCAGCCATAACCCATTGGAGGTGACATTTCACCAGGTGACAGAGCTGTGGTCTGTGTTAAAGGGGTGGTGGGGCTCAGTACCTGCAGAAATTGAAACCCTGGGTCTGTCATGCACACCCTCAAAGCTGCAAAGGCAGCTTGTGAAAAGGGGCTGTCTGGCCCCTCGCTCCTTAAAATGCTCATGGCTATGGTGCTGGTGGGTGTGCACCTCTGTGGGTGCTGGGATGACCCCGCTTTCCTGGCGCAGAGCCAGGATGCGGCTGGGACAAACCATGGGTTCTGGGAGATGGGACGTTTCACTGGGCCCAACACCACTGCCGTGTCCCAGGGCTCAGCACTGCCTCTGCCCTGGCTGGGGTTGCCGGTGTCTGACCCTGACAGGCTTCAGTGGTGCCTTCCCTGGGTATTGCTCTTGGCCCCATGGTCTCCTCCTCAGGGTATGCCAGCGGAAGCTCTGGGACTGGAGCAGCTGCCAGGGAGGAGGTGTGAGGGACACCCTGGTGAATGCTGGTCAGGAAATCTCCATCCTCAGCCCCAAGCAAGGCACTGTTACATGCTAGATTTGCTGCAGGATGTGGGGCACATGCTATCTCAGCTGCCCTAGCAGCTGGCAGGGATAGGGTCCAAGCCCTGTGCTGGATTGCACACCCTGACTCAAAGCATGTGCCCAGGCAGGGCAAGTGACAAAAGCCAAGGCAGGAGGATGATTCCTCATCCACCATTATGGCCTCCACTCCCCCCATTACCTGCGAGCTGGGCTGGAGCCCCTGAGGTCCAGCTAAGCTGTGGCAGTGCTGCCAAAGGCCTCCTATGCCAGAGGTGGCTGCAGGCAGCTCCACAGACGGACAGACAGCCGGCTCACTGCAGAGCCAGCCCCAAAATGCTCAGCCCTGCACCCCTGAAAACACCATTTGTTTGCCGTGCACAGCACACAGTGCAAGGCAGTCATGCCCCACAAAAACACAAACCCACAAAAATAAAAGAAGAAAATAAAAGATTCCCGTGTTTCAGCAGTTCCCCCTTGGTTGTGCTATCAGAAAAAGGGCATTCAGAGTAACAATGGAGTCTCTGGGCAGCTCAGCACTGCACAGGGAGGTACAGACTAAGCTTCCCTCTCTCCAATTTCCAGGCCAGATGGAGCTCAGGCAGGATGTGATACACCAAGCACCCACTGCAAGATTTTTCCTGGCTCGCTTGGGAAGGGATTACATGGTTGTGGCAGCAGGAAGAGAGCCAACAGAGACCTGTGGCCAGAACATATGGGGCACCAGGCTCTGGTGTCCCTGCTCTGTGCAAGCCCAGAGCTGCCCACAGCTCCCTGCTGAGGAGGGCTCTGCTGAACCTGCAGCCAGCTGTGGAGACCCCGGTCCCGGCACCGCATGGGTGGCCTCAGCTCATCCACAGTGCTGATCCTGCCACAGGGAGCTGTAAGGAAAGCTGCTTAGTGGAGGCGATGCTTGGGTGTCTCTGGAGCTGGGCCCTGGCAACAGCCCTGGCTGCCTTCACGTGGCAGGATGGCAGCAGCGGAGCAAGCAGCAGTGACAGCTGCTCTCTTTGCTTTGGGGATGCTGTGTTGCTCTGCCTCTGGGCTTGCCACCTCACTGTTTTTAATGGATTCAGTCCATTTCCTTAAACTGAAGCCCTGGCAGGACAAAGTGGGCTCCCAGTGGCCTTCTTCACCACTGAGCAAGAGGAGTCTTATCTACCATGAGTGGTAGACCACCAAGTCACCACACTCCAGGCATAGCAGTGTTCCTGTGCAGCCACCAAAGCTTTCCACCACAGCAGCAAAAGTGATTTTTAAGCTTTTAATATCAAGAAATAAAGTCTGTGTGTGGAGCACACCGCATATCCCTGTTACACCCTCACCGTGACTTTAGCTGGATGGCAAAGGGCTGTCATTGCAGGGAACACTGCCTCACTCTTCCTCATAGCTCATCTGCCTCCCCAGGGAAGGGCTTCTTGCAGCCAGCAGGTTGGTCAGGCTGACCCCAGCATCCCTGTCATCCTAATGTGGGCAATTACTGTTATGGCTGGGCTCCATCCAGCCCCAGGAATGTCTTAATAACTGCAAATAGAGAACAGCTGCTAGTTTACTCATTCATCCAAAAACTGAATTTACGGAGAGGCTCCACAGTCCACTGCTGTCAGTGTCAGGTCAGCACAGTGCAGGGTCACTCGGAGGGACACACTGGGCAGGTGAGGATGCCAATCCATACTGATCACAGCACTGTTGCACTGAAGCTTTCAACACTGACACATTAAGAGGAGAGAGCACCTTGCAGGAGGTGTTGATCCCTTAAGCACTGAAGAAGTTGATAAGGGTACTGCTTGCTGTAAGGCCATGGAATGACTGTGCCCACCCTCTCTCCTTGGGGGAGGGAATGTTGCCAAAAAGGTGTTGCAGGAATATCAAAAACTGCTCCCTGCATAAGATAAGAATCAATAACACTTGGAGAAGGGAAGAAGGGAAGATTTTCTTCTGAGAAAAAGCAGTGGGGTTGTTTCTAGGGGCAGAATGAAGGTCCAAGCAGCCTTTACTCCACGACTGCAGAGCCGGGCCTGCAGGAGAGGTTGGCTGCATCACCAGAAGAAGCTGGATCATACTGAGTGACAGGGCCTCCTTGGGTCTGATCCAAGGGTAGGCAGATATCAACATGGTTTCCTTTAAATTCTACACACCTGTCCCCACTACAAAGTAATTTCATATTTATCCAACATATATTTACACCCACACAGTGCCCGTCTGCACACAGGCTCGCACCAGGCACCCACTGACAGGAGTAACTAAGGCTCTGGCAGACGGGGTGTGTTGTCTTTCAGCAGGAGTATGCACATTAGCTCTCAAAAAGCTACATCCCAATGACCTGTCTGTGGCTTTCATACCTCTACAAGAAAGCACAGAAGGACTCCTGTCACAAAGTTGGAAGGTGTCACTACGCAGCAGAGAATTCTCCTGCTAAACTGATGGTTTGCTGTGGTGTACTATGAAACCACCACCACGGAAGAGCTGGGCATGGGGAAGATGCCTCAGTGTTTCTCCTTGCTTTGGGAGGACCGATGAAGGTCAGCATCATTGCAGGATGGTGAGGGTCACCTGTGGTCTTTCCCCCATAGCAGCCATGCTTTAGAAGAACATTTTGAAGGGTTGGGTCTCCCTATAAGTGGGACTTGTTTGCAGTTTTTACTGTGTAAGACCTGAGGGAAAGCTGAGTTTAGATGGTGCTGTGCAAACAGAAAATAAGAACTAATCAAAGTACTCAGAGAAACTAATAGGTCAGCATTTTAAACCACTAGTTCCATCCTTTAGAATATGTTTCTACCAGCATGGTACGTGATATAACAAATAGCTGGTCTAGGGTACATAAATGCAATATATTATCACTCTTGCTTAGATGTACTTTAGTAGCATCCATGTAAAGTTGCTTGTGCAGCTTTCACTTCAGCTGTGGATTAGGAGAATTAATTACATGGTTACATACTGGAGATCAGCTGGAATACGTGCTCTCATCTGTGACAGGAGAGACAGTGCTCCAGGAACATGTCTGGGCTGTGCACAGGCAAGGCTGCTACCTGAAAGATCACCGCCTGTGTGATGTAGTTGAAAAGGAAAGAAGGGAAAGAGGAACAATGACTTGCTAAAGTGACAGGCTGAAGGAGCTGATCGCCCTGCCAGACAATGGGGATCTACCCTTGCTGAACTTGTGATATTTCTCTTTCTGCCACCAGCCCATCAACCCATGGGTCATCTGATTTCCCCATCTCCCAGACACCCAGCAAGCAGGGAGAGCAATGTGTGATTTTGAGGCAGGCTAGGCATGCACAGCTGCACCAAAATGTGCTCTTCACTCTGAAAATATCCTGCCCTGAGCATCCCAGATGAGATGGGCAGACTGACCCCAGCCCTCTCACTGCACAACTGAGAGGGGAGGCTTGCCTGTGCCTGCAAGGGAACAGAGGAGACAGCATCAGTAGCAGCTGCAAATTGCTGCCACACTGACACCATTGCAGAAGCACCTGTGAGGAAATTAACCATTATAAAGCCTGTGCAGGGAATACCTGGGTGCACACAACCAAGGCACATGCTGGAGGTGGATAGTAAAAGCAGAAAGGGGTAAGTGAAGGGGATGAAGGTCCCAGACCCATGGCTGATGCAGGAGACAATGCTGGGATGGAGCAGGGACCTGGGGTGACCGGCACTGCTGGTGATGCTCAGCTTGCTTCTCCTCTCCTGCCACCTCGTTCCTCCTGAAAACCCTCATCCCAGTCCTGTGAGCAAACTGGTGTGTCATGGTGCAATTACAGGCTGTCAACCTGTGACACCCAGAGGTGGGTGGGAATTAAGGCTCCACGGACATCTAACATTTTTCTCATTTTTGACAGTCTGACTAAATTCAGAGTAATTCGGTGTCTTCTTGCATTCTGTCGTTTGTGTTTGGGTTTTATCATTATTACTGTAATTACATTACATTTATGCACGTTTCTGTTTGATTCAGCATCAAATACTAAATACCCACCTGCAATAGTCACAACAAGAAGAAATCCAGGGATATTCTGTCTCTAGCTGGCCCCAGAGAAAACAGCACATGACCCAGGACCTTCACCTTAGAGGAACACATGAATTCCGGATATGATGATCAGAGAATTGCCTCTGAGAAAAGCCAGAAAAAACAGTTTTCTACCTGGCTCCACTGTCCTTTAGGTTCCTACAGCAATCAAGCATCTTCCTCCCTCTCTTTACTCGCCTGCTGTTCATAGCTTAACAGTTGTGTTAACATGTGAGGCATGAATATTGTCTAGAATATGTATTTATACAACCTCTTAGGCATTTTAGGATGCTTCAGAGGCAGTAAGATACGTGAGCACCGCCAGGAGCAATGCTCACTAAGGCATTACTTGACAATGGTCAAGATTTCTCTTTTTGGGCAAGTTATAATTCTGCACCCTGGGTAACAGTGGCACCTTGATTTAGGACGTTACTGGCACCTGCCAGCTGTGCTGCAGCACCTCTCTGTGATTATGTTCAGCAGACAGTTTCACTGGAAGTACTTTCTGGTGCAGGGGGGTAAGCCAAGGGCACATGTGTAGATCAGTGTCACCAGGTATAAGATGATTGCGATGGCACTGCTTTGGTGGTGAGTGCCTGATTCTGGCTGCAGGGAGACAAGGAGCAAGGGTGAGAATGCTGAAGTCCCCTCCATGCTGCAAACAGGTCACGAGGGAGCCCCTGGTCCCACAGAATGCGCCCACCTACACTAGTGGGAATGGCACATTGTTCCATGTGGGCCCAGGGCAGGGGCAGTGTGGGCACGCTGGAAGTGTGCAGGGGCAGTGTGGGCACAATGGAAGGAAGCAGTTCAAGACACAAGAGGTGTCTCACCGTGATTGCTGCTGGGGTGGAAGTCATTCTGGGACACAGTGCACGCCCACGAGCTGTCCCAGCCTCGGCAGCTGGGTCCTGAGAACTGCTTCATTTTTTGGTTGGTTTACATTTTTCCCAAACCACTGCGGTGGCAGAACCAGACTTGAAAACCTCAGCTCAACACAAGTGAGATCTACCCTGGCTAGGGCAAGGGATGGATGTCACCATCAGGAGGCACCACAAGGGCAGGAGGGTTTGGGTGGACCCGGCTACTTGTGAAAGGGCAGGTCTGAGGTCTGGTCTGTGAGAGCAAACTGGCTTTGCTAGACAGGGACAGCTCTGGCTTGGCACAATTTCAGCTCTTCCAGAACCACTCCCCAGAGGAGAAAATATATTACTTTTCTTTGTGACTGGAGATGTGACTTCCTGCCCCCTCCAGAGCAGAGGGTTTGCAAGATGGAGGTCTCTAGACCTGAGATCCACGGGAGCTATTCTGGTTGGTTAAAGAGGGGCTAGAGAATGCTCTCATCCTGGGGTGGCTTTCTACCCTGCTTGTTGCCTCGGCACATCCCGTGGCTGTTTTGCCCTCCAGAACCAGCAGGCATTTCCTCAGGGTTTGACCCAGGAGGCACTTAACATGATATATCTGAAGCCCATCAACAGGCTTACTCAAACCCTGAGGTGCCTGGGTCAGGGCCTGTTTGTGTACGATACACACAGACTTCTTCCGCAGCTGTCACAGGAAGGGCATCATTTCACATCACTTATTATTTGAACATCAGTTTGCAACATAACAGGAAGAGCCAAATAGGGGCATCTCGTGCCAGCTGCTCTGAGCAGGAATTTGAAGCAAACATGCCCATTTTGTGCCAAGATGATGGCTCAGGAGCGGTGTGAAGCTGCTCTGCTCTGTGTTGCAGTGAGCAGCTGCTGCTTGCAGGGCTCAGGGAGGGCCACTGCTGACCATCCGTGCACACGTGCCGGCAGCAAACATAGGAGCTCACCTACGAGAAAATATGCAGAGACATTAAACCCAGGAGCTTTTCATCACCCCGGTCAGACCAGTCCCAGCCTGACTAACAGGAGGCCAAGCCTATATTTACTGCAATTTATATAAATCAAGAGAGATCCCATGAAAGACAACCAACCAACCAAATTGCTCTAGGGACAAATTCCTTCTGACACATACATCTGATAACATCAATTACTTCCCAAACAGACTGATTCAAATGCTGTGGGTGTTTTCAGAGGTGATAAACATTATGGGAGGAGGCTGGGCTGAGGCTGAAACACACTGGCAAAGGTATGGACCTGTAAGGAACAATATCCATCAGAGACCATACACTCATGGGCAACAGAGACCCCAGGATGAGTTGTTCACATCTCCCTGCACACCACAGGCCAGAAAAAGCTTCCAGCATCTCACAACAAAATTCAGACTTCTTATTTAAAAAAATTAATTCTAAGCTAGATTGTGCTAAGGCACCCTGCTGCATCAAAACCTCCTGCAATAGCAGGGAATATGTTGAATGGAAAATGCTTAATCCTGTGTGGAGACAGCTCCCTGACAGCCCCCCTCAACAAATCCATCCCACTCTCCAGCCGGTGCTTGGTGCTCAGGTGAGGGCAGGCTGGGCAGGTCAGCAGGAGGCCAGGCAGTGCCGGAGGAGAAGTGGATGACACCGCATCCATTACTATTCATTGCCACACGCAGAGCAAGCCTCCCTGCTGCTACAGATTGCTCTGCACCTCCACCTGCCCCCCAGGAGCTGTGGCTGCCTGGGGTGAGCGCTGCAGGAGAGGCTGGTCCAGGTGAGCTCAGACAACTGGAGCAGCACAGCTGAGCACCCTGCAGTTTCAGGTGACTTTGTGCCCGAGCTGCTCAAGCCCTGACTGTTGGTGTTGCTTAGCGAGACTGAGCTCTGTGGCTGTGAACACAGGCACCTCTCCATCTGATGGCAGCCACCTCAATCTCCTCCCCGAGCCAGGGACAGCATCCCCATCTCCGTGGGCACACAGTGGCTTGTGCCCAGCCTGCTGGAAGGTGGCTTGGCCTCTCAGAGCTGGCCCAGGCTTGAAGTCCTGCACTGTGCCCCAACAGTCATTAATTGTTGTTTTTCCATGTTTTCCAGTTCCAAGAGTCTGAAAAAATGGGAGGACTATGTCATAACCTGCCAGTGTGGTGCCTTCTCACAGCAATGGGTACCAAGGGTGTGGTTTTTTGTTCCCTGGGGTGTAGCAGAAGGGCTTTGGGGGGCATCCAAGGGCAAGAATGACTGCAGGAGTACAGCACTGGAGGACCATCAGGATAATTGGGAGCTGTTTGCAGCAGGCTCAGGAGGCAAATTTCCTATCAGCTGGGTGAAACAGGGGGTACAGGAATGTTAGCCCTCATTTATGGTTGTGTTTTAGGGCTAAGAGCAGCTTCCATTCTCTGTGGACCTTTGCAGCTGCTGCCCACCCCAGTGAGCATCTTACTCCTGGGAGGAAAAAGAGGTGTGAAAGGGGAGGAGGAGAAAGACTGGGCAGGAGTTCAGGGAACTTAATTGCAAGATGAGAAAGAATGAGGCGGGACAAAAATGAAAAGTAAATAAAATCAACTGAAAGCAGTAACTGCAGAACACTTAAAGGAATTTGTAAATCTCGGAAATAAGAAGGAACGAGTCGTTGTTAGAGCAGAAAGGAAGCCTGAGACCTACAAAAGCTCTCCCGTGTCTTTGAGAAGTTGAGGTCAAAGGGAGTACAACACAGACCCTATTCCTACACTTGGAAATGCTGCAGGAAACAGCCACACTGTGAGGAGCAGCTGTAACTGAGAACAGACAAACTTCAGGTGGGAAGGACCTGTGGTCTCCAGTTTTTGCTAGGGGCTGAACAACCTACAGTCAACCACGGGAACAGAGGGAGAGGCATCTAAAGCTAATCGGTCGTGACTTGAAAGAACTAAATATAAATCCTGGGGGAAGACCTCAGCAAGCAGCACGTCTCCAGGGGACGCTGACTCAAGCAGAAGTGGCATGACGCAGACGAACAGAGAGGCAAGGCTGTCCTGAGCAGAAATCTCATTACATCTACTTAGCTATTCCTGCTAAACTGCCTCCTATTTACTGCCCCAAGGGCTTAAGCAAAGAACATTAAGAATGAGATTAAGAAAGCAGAAATGTAGGCTGAATGTCTGAAAAAATTTCCCTGACAAAGCAGGATGAGCCAAGCACGTCTGCAGAGATCTTTGCCTGGCTGAGACAGAGTGGAAGCAGGCACAGTCCTGCAGCAGTGACTCCTCCAGCCCCAACCAAAACTGCCTGGGGATGCTTCCCACCTGCAGGGCACCTCCGGGCTCCTGGTGAACGGGGGAATTAGGGGAACTGGGGATGCAAGCTCCCCCAGGGCATCCTGTGGGCAGGGATGCTCCCACTAGCTGGGTTACTGCCCCCAGGCTGGGTCAGTTCCCCACTTGCCACTCGCCCCTGCTAGGGGTGGGGAACAGCCCACACATCTTGGGGCTCAGGGTGGGGATTCCACAGGAAGGAGGGAACAGTTCCCTCACCTGCATCCCACTGCCCGGCAGAGGATGTCTGACATCTCACAAGTCTCTGAGCGGAGGGGTGAGCCTGAAGCACTTTTATATTTTTATTTGTGGTAGCCTTTCAGCTGCTTTCAGCCCCCAAGGGCACCGAGGCTCACACAGGACTGTGCTGTAGCAATGAAACTTGAGCACGTGCTCGCCCAGCCACCAGTTTCCCATCTCTCACCCAACTCTGCTTTTTGCTCCTCTTCAGAACAGACAAACTACTTAGAAAACGCAGAAACGCCGGGGCCCACGCCTCGCTAATGGACAGCAAAGCCTTCCTCCCTGTCCTGTGCCCACTGCCGCCCTCTCCAGCCGCAATACCTGCACCAACTGCGGGAAACCTCTGCTGCTGGCGGTGCAATTGGAGGCTGTCAGGTGCTCTCCGTCCGGTAGTTTGCGACACTGGCACAGGCATCTCTGGAATTACGAATGGGGTGGGATCCACAGCGTTACCCACAGCCCCAGCAAAGGGCCAGAAGGGCGAGAGCATGGCAGAGCGAGGAATCTGGCACCCACAGAAAATGTCACACAGCGTGTATCAGTGCCTCCCTACAGAGGGGCTGGTGGGAAGTGACTACAAATACTCACTTTTATAAACAAGAGTTGAGTAACAAGTGCATAAATAATAGCATCTTTGTTCATCTTTCCATCACTCCTGCTATTGCAGTGTTGCCACCTAGGCAGAAAGTTGGTTATCTCTGGGATGGGAAGTGCAACTTCCAGGACGAGGACTTTTTTCTGAAATCCAAGGGAACAGAGCGCAACTGCTGCCAGGTTTAGGTGGATAGTTGTCCCATGCAGTCTGAATAACTCTAGGCCAGAGAAGGCTGAATGTCTGTGAGGTCTGAAGAGGGGAGCAAATCTCCAGCTCTCATTTAGACATCCCTGCATCGAAGCTTTTAAGCAGATGCTCAGCTTCACTCATGAGCTCAGGTTCCAGACCAGCAAAAAACACCTGTGGTTCACAGTCATGGCAAGATCCCATGCCAGCTGCCACCAAACACCAGCCCCAGAGGCTGTCAGGAGTTGATGGAGCTTCACCAGGGAGGAGATAGCAGTAATTCTTCCTTCTCAAAAGAATTTTGTCCTGAAGAGGTTTCCCGCAGTTGATATAGGTGTCTTCTGACAGGACCTGGGCCTTGGGACCCAGATCTCCACCGCCAGAAATCTCCTAACACACAACAAGGGAAAACTGCCTTGGCCATGGAAATCCTGGTTCTGCAGCACCTCTCGGGATTGCCAGACTGGAACACCCTGGCCTCAAAGCCCAGGAGCTGGAGTGGGGACATCATTCTCTTTCAGGCCCCATGCCTATTGCTGTCTCATCTTGGGCAAAATTATAATCCCATGTCTTTTTGCCACTTCAGACCCAGAATAACAACTTAAATTCTTCAGAAAGAAAAGATCATCCTTTAACAGTGTCCTGCTTTACAAAAGGGTGAGAACGTCATTTTTAGCTCCTACTTGAATTGCTAAAATAATTACTTACTTCTAGGCACTTTTAATTAAAACTCTGCTGTATTGCTAGTTGTGTTTAAAACAGTTAATATTGAATCACTCTATCTACAATTTCCTGAAAACAGAAACCACTGCTGCATTTAGTATTCCAATCCCAAGCTACCCTGGAAGAGTTATTTTTATTTATACACTTCAGTGACCACTGGTAATTCTGCAGCTCAAATCAACATAATGCTTTTTCCATTCCCCAAAATGACACCAAAGTATTTGTGAGAATTGTAGTTGTCCAACCAAATTATCATCAATCACATTAAATTAGAAAGCATGAGAGGGATGGTTCCACTTTAAATCATGTTTTTTGTTCCAAGTAGAGCAAGAGAAATACAGTTTCTATTCTTCCCTGCTAGCATTCCCAGACTGCAACCCCCCATTTCTTCTATTCCTGCTGCTGATGCTCTGCACGCACCAGCAGGTGTGGGGACTTTCCTTTGAGAATGACAAGAATTTGGAGATGTCATGGCATTGCCCAGCCAGCACCCAGTGGAGCTGGCTGGGACACCCAGGACTGCAATGGAGAGGAAAGAGAAGGAAAACAAAGTTCAGTAGAAGAAATTTGCCTGCACAAGGATGCTGTCACACACCATAGTGGACCTGAGATCTCCATGGGATGCTGTGGTCTAATATCTCACCCAGGCATCCCTGTGCATCCTGGCACAACAGTGCTTCTGCTCCTCTGCTTTCCACAGCCCACAGGCACCGTGGCAGGGGCTGCCTCTTTCTGTGCCTGGCCTTCCTGGTTTGACTCATCATTTATGATAAGTGAAAACTGCATTTCTGGAGCTCTCCCTGTATAGCCATTGCTTGGAATTGTGCACAGCTGAAGATCATACCCATCTGGGCACTAAAAAGACAGTTATTTTTCACATGGTATCTCATTCCAGCCTCTCTCTGACATTTGCATGGGAAGAGGCTTTACAGAAAACCTGGGATAACACTGCATCCTTGTGTCAGGTGAAGCTAAACAGCAGTGCAACTTCAAAACTCAGTTTACAGTCACAGCTGTCCCCTCCATTCCCCATCTGTTTTCACATCTTGGGATGGGTGGACCACTCACAGCATCCTTGAGAAATGCCTTGGGAAGAGCTAGCAGGAAAAAAACAGATAGAGCTGGGACTTTGTCCTTCTGCTTCTTGGCCATGGGGAGTAAATGAACCCAGGTTCTGGAGCACCCAAGCAATGTGTGAGCTATCAGGACCAGCTCTGCCAGGTCAGCCAGCTGCCTTCAGTGCAGACCACAGGAGACACCAGCATTGTCACCTGCGTGCTCACACCCAGGTTGGATGCACTGCTGCCTGCCTGCAGCTGATGTAGCTCTGCAGCACTGAGCCTCCAGACCCCAAAATGCCAACAGTGATGCGGGGTAAGTGTGAAAGAATTCATCACATCTGCTTTCTCTGGGGCTCACCAGCAATGAAACACTGACTGCTGAACACACCATCCCCAATTCTCCTCTGGGACAAAGGATGACATTTGCTTTCAAAACTAGGATTTAAATATGCTTTTTAAATTCTATTCCAGGGACTTTGGACTTAGATCAGACTAAGCCAGCTCTCCGCTGCCGGGAGCAGAAATGGCTGGGGATGACACAGACATATGAGAAAACCCAGAAGTGTAAGGAGCATCCAGGGACACTGAAGCATCTGAAACCGAGCGCTAAGCACCTCCGTTCTCTCACCCCCTCCATGCAATGCAGGCGCTCCAGCACCTATGGCTACAGCTTAACTTTCCCCGCTCATGGCACAATGGACCGCTGAGCCCGGGCAAAGGCAGGCAGAAATACCAGCTCCGAACACTTCCGCGGGCAGGTGTGGCACCGCATGGAAGGCAGCCTGGCTGGTTCCCAAGGAGCCCTGCTGGCCGCGGAGCAGCGCATCCCCGCTGTTTTCCACGGGAGCGGGAGGCTGTGCGGCGGGAGGCCGGCAGAGGGCAGCTGCACCCTGCCAAACGCCGGGAATGCCGTGCCGGGAGCGGCTGGCCGCGCTCTCCCCGCCGGGCTGGGGCCCACGGATGGTGCTGGCAGGCGCCTCTGCTGCCCCGCTCCCCACCCTCAGTGCCTCTGTGCACGGCGGAGCCCGCCTGCCCTCTCTGCCGGGAATCTCGGGATCTGAGTGGCCAAAATGCTGCCGACCATCGTGTCTGCCGGGGCTGCTGGAGCTCCAGCGTGGTCCAGCTGTCCGGCGAGGGCTCGATTTGGTCCTTGAGACGCCCCCGCTGAAGCTACTGCCTTTCGGCAGGAAAGGATGGGTTGGGCGGATGTCGATGTCTGTGCCTGTGCGGAATCCCAGACCGAAGAGTGAATGACAGGGCAGCAGGGATGCTGTCCTCATCCTGGTCCTGATGGGGATGGATTGAACGTTTCCTGGAAAAAGTCCATGCAGCCCATGCTAGAAATTGGGTGAATGCCTTTCACCTTCCCCAGTGTGGTGGGCTCCCCCCCAGACAGTGGAGGCTGCCCCGCTGTTCCGCTTTCCAAGCACTCGCTGCCACATCTAAGTGAAGTGGCAAGCTGGGACAGGAACATGCCATGCATCACAGAGCCGTAAGGAAGGGCACAACCTTCTTAGAGGGGCATTTTCTGCAAGTCATCCCTCAGTAAACATATCAGAGGAGTCCCAGCTCTTACATAAACATCAGTGAAGAGGGTGAGTGGAAGAAATTTTATCCCAGAAATAATTTATAGCCATTCTTTCCCAATACCTGTGACCCAGGCAATTTGTTAGGTGATCCACATCTTTGTGTGGCAAACAAACTTGGACTAGAAACTCTTGCTACTTTCAGCAGTAATTTTGTTATCTTCCCAAAGGCTAAGGTGTACTGCCAGCACCCATCTTCTGTCACAAGTGTTTTCTTTCTCCTCTTTCCTAAAATCCGTTCCAGGATTTACATCCTGGCTTTTGCCACACTTAATCTGCATGTGGGTACTTCCCCAGAAGGTTCAACTCTAAAAACAATCATACAGCAAAAAGGAGCCACAACCATCATGTTTCCATCTGCAACATACAGTGCTGGTGAAGGCTGGTGGAGACAGCCCATGTTTCCAAACTGAAAAGTCAGCAGGAAAGAGGTCACTGGGAAAAATATTTAACTATGACAATTAATTAGAAAATCCCCATGGCAATTTTACATCTCCAGGATAGAAAGCACACCTGCAGCTCCTTTCATTGGTACTTCGCCATGTTCCTATGAAAACATGGGAAGGACACACTGCTCGTCCCAAAGGTGTTGTGCACACCAGTGGGACCAGAGACATGTCACACACATGTTCCTGACCCGAGCTGTGCCAGAGCAGCACGGCCACAAGCAATTTCAGGAGCATCACAGCATGAGGAGCCTGGTGCACTCCCCTCTTCAGCCACACAGCCAGAGACTTGCCAGTTTCTACAAGGACACCAACACCGACTTAAGCAATCAAAAATGACACCAGCTCCTGGCACCAACCTACTGGTGTGGTGGCTCTGCCAGAGCGGGCAGTTGCCTGATGGTAGCCCGTGACACCACGGGATAAGTGTCTCCTGTCTGCTGGGGAGATGTGGGTCCGACAGCCTGGGCTGGCCAGGTGAGCCAAGGTGGCTGCTTCCTTTGGTTGTTGATATTATCTTGCATTTTGAAGCCACAGGCCCAGAGAGGGATGGGCCCAGGCCATGGCACATTCCTGTGCTCAACCACACAGACAGATTCGCTGCCTTCTAAAGGACATGGACAGCAAGTCAAGGCATCAAGAATCTGACAGAGCCCTGGGCAGGGGTTGCCCATGGTGAGCCAGGGGGGTTGCCCCATTGTTCTCCTGCCGTTTACAGCCACAGGCCTCCATGGGGATGAGACCAGACCATGGCACACCCCCATCCCTCCCTCCACAGTCACAGCCAGAGATTTCAGCAGCTTTTGACAAGGCCTTTGTCCTAAGGGCAAAAAGGTACATGGAGCCCCAGTGTGCACTGCACCATGCTCCCACAGGCAGCTGGAGGCTCCTCACAGCCATAGACAAGGGGGAACCAGCCTTTGAAGTGTTCAAAAACGTGTGTTTGTGGCCTTTGGGGAAACGGCTTTGTGGTGAAGATGGCAGTGCTGGGTTAATGGCTGGATTCCATGAGCTTAAAGGTCTTTTCCAACCTTAACAGTTCTATGATTCTCTGATTCTATAACACAACATTCTCAGTCTTCATTTACCTGACACTACTTGTTGACTGTGACACAAATTCTCATTCAGCTCAGGTTCTCTGAATGGTTTTCAATGAATACACTATTTATGAATAAAGTGTAACCTATCGTATATACAATGAATTTTCCTGGCACATACACCTGGTTTGCAGTTCTCTCTTAAGCATGCGTTTCCTCAAATGACAGCTTGGAATTATGTACAAAAGAATCCAAAATTTTACAGTGCAAATCATGACTGTAGCTGTAATTATTTTTCACCAACATGCTGCTTTCAGAACAAAGTGATGCCCAACTTAGACTATATTACAGGATGGTCTGGGATATTTTTAGCAATGAAAGTATAACAAGTTGCATTCTGATTTATTTTTCCACTTCAGCTTGTTCTCATTTTCTCTTATAGTATTTAAAACTGTTTAACTTTTTGTGGTTTTAAATGAAATGCGGATATTGTAATGTAATATTTTGTCGCTTTGTATATTCTGAACTAACCTGAGAAATCAAGGCTCTTCTCATGTGTAGAGGATTGTAACTAAATCAATTATCTACAAACTAATTCTTATCAGAAAAACAGATTCTACAACTCTCAGGACAACCAACGTCAGTATTTGGTCACCCCCATGGTGCAAAAGTGTTTCCTGATGTTCAGACAGAGCCTCCTGTTTCTCTTTGTGCCCATTGCCTCAAGTTCTGGGGCAAGGATTTCTGGGGATGGTAACATGGGTTGGCTTCTGCTGAGCAGTGCTGCCAGGACGTCTCACACACGGTATCACACACGTTAAAGTAAACTCAGTTTTTTTCAGTTTACTCAGAAGGTAAACCAGGAAGGGAAGCAGGAGTCCTCCCTGGCAAAACAAGCCCTGGAGGGGTGAAATGTTATAATCCCCTGAGGCTGGGGAAGTTCTGGAGCCTCTTGAAGACTCGTTACACATCCTCGAAGCAAAATCCAGGTAGCCAGTGATGCTCCCTTGGCCATGGCACACCCACCGAGCCTGAGCACCTGGCCACTGGTGTTGCCACCCAACACACATTTTTATTTCGCTGTCCTTGAGCTTTTCTGTTTGGGCATTTGCCACAGGGCCCCAAATCAAAGACCTTTGCAGTTTCAGAGGGACTCTACTCCACAGGAACCAAGCTGCTTCTGCATGGACATCACAGCCCACAGGCTGAGCAAGGAGCGGATCTCCATGAGTCATCGAGCACTTCTCCTGGTTATGTGCTGGAGGTGCCTGTGTCTCCAGCAGGAGGTGGGAAAAGGAAGTTTTTACACTCTCAAGTGTAAAACAAATGTTCAATAAATAGAATCACTTTTCAGCCATGAAAAAGAAGTGTTCGAGTCACTGGTGCCCCAGAGCTATTGGCTACAGAAGTGGTGGGTGTAGAACAAAGCAGCTCCTGAGTTTTGTTATGCACACTGCAGGATTTTGCTTGAGCACTTTGGGCATCTGTCTGGATTGCTTTTAAGTAAGTGTGAGGTGCAGGCGATGCTGTGGGGACAACTTGAATGGGGCAGCTTGAACTCAGCCCTTCCCAGGCACTCAGAGAAAAAGATCTGGTGAGGTAGGGCACACAAATTGGTAAAGTTTGTTGGCACCATCACTTGTCTGGTGCTATCTCCCCCATTTCCCTAAATAATTTGCCACAAATTAATTAACACACTTGAAGCCTCAGCCCCAACCAGTGCCCATCCCCTGGCACCCTCTGTGCTGCCGAGAAGGCAGCAGTCAGTAGTGCCTTCTGAGACAAAAATTGCATGTGGAATCATAGGATCACTAGTGCTTATTGTGGTTTTCACAGGAACAAGTCAAAATGCACCTATGCTGGACTGAAATTTAGAATATTCCTTCACATATCCTGTCAGCTGGATATTCTCTAGCTACATCCCCCTTGTGAGCATGGTAGGCAGCATTCTTTGGGACTAGACCTCAGTGTCCCTCCATGGCTCATCCATGCGGACCAGGATTCTTCCAAATCCTTCCAGGGGATGCCCCAGCACTTTCCCTGAGGGGGTTGATGCCAGATCCTTGCCCAGAGATGCAGAGATGTGTGTTTGGGTAGCATTCACCCAGAAGTCACCTCCCATCCCCTCCTGGTGATTTCCCCCACTTGCCTTTGAGTCCCTGTAGGGTCTCTGCCCTAAGGCAGCAGAGCGTCCACAACCTTTTCCACATCATCATCCTAGTGCAGGAGTTTTGAGGAAAATGCCACGGTTGGGCCTTGGCAGGGACAACTTGGACTTACTCTGGATATAATTTTGGTGCATTTGAGTGGCTGTTTGGTATGCATCTCTCTCCACAGCTGAGCACAGACAATAGGATACACCTTCTTCCTCCCCTCCACTGCATGCCATGAGGGCCTGTCTAGTCTGAAACCTCATTAGCTTAATTAAACTGGTTATTTAGTGAGAAAGACTGACCCATGCCAAAACCAACACAGGAAAAGAACCATCATCTGTTTCCTCTTTATGAAGTGCTATTGCTATGCCAAAACCATGCCCCAAACTCCTAATGTTTGATCCAAGAGGCTGTCCAACAATAATACGACCACTTATGGTTGGGTAAACTACCTCATGCTTGGAAGGCATTCTCTTGGGAGACACTACTTTGGGACACCCCATGTTTAGGAATAATTTGTTGTGCAAAACCCATGAGACCATCTCATGGTGCCAGCATCATTATTCAGTACATTGCACATGCAATCCAGTATCTTCATGGAAAACCAGGCTGAAATAACCAGCTCTGAATAAACCATTCCAGAGCAGTTGGCTGATTAGGTAAAGCAAAAATGGTTTTAGTCCTGAACTTATTTTTTCAGAATTAAATCCTTTTGTTTCAGAATGGAGTCCGTGTGGGAGTTGCTTGGGTATACGTATGCCCAGCCTCCAGTGGGAGGGTGCCAACAATTTCAGCATGAGATTAAAACACAAACATAACAAAAACAAGCAGAAAATTAAAAAAAAAAATTAAGAAATAAAAAACCAAAACCAGTGGAAAAAAAAACCCCAAACAACAACTCCTGGAGAAGGTCCAGGAGCTGTGATATTGAACCAGGGTATCACAGCTGAGTCCCCAGCACCCACTGCAGGATGCTGCCCAGTTTGGTGTGAGAACTGAGGGAGGGGATGGGGCACAGATAATGGCTACACGGCCAAGGTGCTCGTGGGGTTTGCTGCTTCTGACCACGTGCTTGCAAGCAGGCACAGTGGTACCTGCAAGGGACAAAGATGACACCTATAATGAATTGTGACTCTCTCAAAGGCACTCTGTGTCTGTGAATAATTCTGACCTACGTGGGCTGTCCCACCCAAAACAGCCCCACTCTTTGCAGTCTCTGGCAAAGAGAAGGGACTCACACACAGTGTTTCCACTGCGTTGGCAGGAGGCACCCAGCTGAGCAGGTGGGGCAGCTTCTTCAGCCAAACAAATGATACTGCTCCATCAGGGAACAGCCTCTGGATCCAGTCCATGCCTGCCTGGCTGGGCTCACCCAGGGCATTGCAGGGCAAACCCAGCAGGGGCAAACAGGAAAACTACAAGGGCCAAAGGAGAATGCCCAGAGCCCTGCCCGTGCCCAGCACAGCCACAGCCTCCATGCTGCTCTGCAGGCTGTCACCAGCACACTGAGCTGCAGCAGTGCTCAGGGATGCTGCTAGACAGACAGGTTGTCCATCCCAGCCTCCAAAGGGCCACATGTGGCTGAGATCTGAGCAGTGCCTGCTGCAAAGAGTCACAGCGGAGTGGGAAGAGACAAGAGGGAAGTGGGGTCTGGTGTCAGCAGGGCACAGTGAGAAGGTTTATTCCTGAAGGCTTTGCCACAGGCAGGAGAGCATCTTCCCTGGTTATGAGAAAGATGTGTTGGGAGGAAAGAGATCAACTCTAAGCAGCCTGTGCCATGGGGTTGCAAAAAATATCACTGGGAAGATGTCAGGGCTCGTGGATAATATCTGGATTTTTGAGCTTCACAACTAAATGCAGAGTTCCTCTAATTTACTACCACATTAAACAAATAAACCAACAACTTATTGTTTCATAATCTCTCCCAGGGAAAGTCGGCTGTTGCAGGATCCCGCAAGAGCTGCAGTGAATGTTGGAGTCCAGCAATCTCATTGTGGGAGCTGTTTGTGAGATGGGACTCCAGCAACAATCACTGCTCCCCAGGAAATGCAGCTTCACACTGGTATGGCTATCTGAAGAAGAAACAGGGTGCTGGATGAAAAATGCTGTCCAGGAGCAATATACCCATGAAGCCTGCAGCTCTGCTGGTCCTGCAGCTTGCTGGGTCACAGCAAAGCTCGGCGCCACTGAGCTGGGTTTCTTCCATGTCCATGGTGAACTCTTCTTGGCCAACAATCTCTTCTTGGCCTCTCTGTTCCCTTGATTCTCATTCCAGAGAAATGCCACCATTTCTCAAAAACTCTCCCTTTGCCCAGCAGCTTTCAAAGGACCTTTGGGACATTTTTCTTCTCTTTTGTTTTTCCATTCAATCCCATTTCTTCAGCAATTGTGTGATACTTAATGCAAATATCTTCATAGGTCAAGTCCCTTCAGGTGCTGAGCTGTTGGAGATGAAAGAAGTAACAAGTTGTTAAGTCTGTTCAGTTTCTATGGCAGCGAGAAGAGAGGTTTTTCATTAGGCTCTGCTTTCAAGACACTGTTTCCAGAGCAGTTCCCAGGGTCTGGCAATCAGCAGTCCTGTGTGACCCGTGGCTTCAGCACCCGCCAGACCCATGGACATGCCACTGATGGAGCTGGCTGGCAGCTTGCATCTCAGGAGATCGGTATGGAGCAGAAGCCCCAGGGCTGAAGTGCTGTTGAGTAGCAATTCAGGGGGAGAATAAGAAAACTTGGTGAAGACAGTCTAATAGCTGAACTAAATGAACTAACATCTGTCCTCCCTCAAGCAGTCTCATGGGCAGAGGACACTGCTCTGTCCCTAGGATCTAAAGCCGAAAGACTGACTTTTCACAAAGGTGTGAGATACTGAGCAAGGGATGAAACACTGTAATCCCTCATGACATTACGCGGGGCTGAAAGTGCATAATAATACGCTTAAAATCCAGGAAGAGCTTTGCAGTGGTGGAACAATTTCTGTAAGTAACATTTCATCTAATGTACCCTGTGGAACAAGCTCAAATCTGCTTTTCCATCAGTGCTATTTACAATGAATGAAAGTGTGTCAGGGTCACCAGCATTGCTGCTTTGCTAGGAGTCCTGAGGGACACACAGCCTTCCCTGCAAACTGCCTGCTCCTGCACAGTGGTTTGTCTGGACACTTGTAGGTATCCTCCAGTGTTGGGGTCTCTCCCCCTGCCATGGAGCCCTGAGGGAGGGGCCCTGGGAGGGAGGCACGGAGTTTCCCTGCCCCTGCTCAGCCTCGTTCCCATGGGTTGGTTTGTGTTCCCCGCGCGGGCAGAAGGACCCTTGGTCCCGTGACTGGAACAGTTCCTCCGCTGAGCCCCGGCCATGCGGCTGGAGAAATAAACATCTCTGAAACATCTACCACGAATCTGTCCATATATATTTCCTTTCCACGGGACTCCTGGTTTGATATATGCGTGTTACAGTAATCCCCACTGTAACACTCCAGAATGTTCTTTTGGGATTTCCACAAGCACAAAATGTATCTGTCACATTTGTGCTGACAGAGCACATCTTTTTTAGATGTAGCTCAGTATTCTTGGCTTTATTCTCAGTCTTACTGCACTCATAGGCCAGATTAGGTTTTTTCTTGACCAAAACACAGGCTGCCTTTGAGAATCAAATAGCAATACACTCTTCTCTCTTTGAATAGCAGGGAAAGCTCTTCTGAAGTCTTGAGAGGCAGACTCTGCAGTACATAACGTGGTAGCTGGGCCTCAAGAGGGAGGAGGCACTGCTGGCACAGGACGAAGAGTCAGCAAACAAAATGATAGATACCATTTAGGAGAAATGTGAGGGGAATTGGGGAGGTGTCTGGAATCAGAGAACGGAAGAAGGAATGGGAAGAGAATGATGCACATGGATGTCTTTGGTAGCCTGGCCAGGGCAAATCAAGCTGAGGTCTTGCTTTTCCACCAAAGGTGAACACTTTTTTTTCAAGAGGAAGCATAGCTCTTCAGCTCCTCATTATGAAAAAATTGACTCTGAAAGAGCAGAAGTTCAGGCTAATGGCACATGGCATCAGGAATTGGACTTCCCTCTCTAGCTTTAGCCATATAAAACTCTGATTCCTGATCCTGAAGGCAATATATTGCCTCAGTGCTGAGCTTGGCACTCACAGGGAGTTGGTTCCTTCTCAGAAATGTTGAGCCATATGGAGTCTTAAGGTACACCTGTAATCAGACCCCAAAATGGGTTGTTTCCACTGGCCAAGTCTAAGATGGTTGCCCCTCTAATCTCCAGATTAGACTCCCACTCTGTAGCCAATAAAGAAAGACAGTAAACTCCAAATACCATCACCAACACTATCAACTCACCAGTCTTAGACACACACCTCAGGACGAGCTGAATCCTCCAACAGGAGCACATCTGCTTCCACTGATGGAAGGGAGAACCCAGTGAGCCACCTGGGCTCCAGCCCTGCCTCCAAGACCTGAAGTGAGGTGACATGACTCCCACCTCACACAGCCTCACATCACCCCCATCTGGCCAAATGATGCTCATTAGTCTTCTCTTCATCACTGCCAATGACCTGAGCATTAATTAGGATCACAGGTCAAGAGGTCACAACTATGGAATTCCAGATCTGTCCACGTCTGTTTCCAGGGCCTTGGTGCAGCTGCTGCCTCTATGAGAGCTCCCAGCAGTGCTTGTAGGGCACCTGGGGCATCTCTGGTCAAAGAGCCATTACCAGCACAGCTCTCCTTCAGCCCCTTTGTGCACTGCCCTTGTCCAAGGTGAAATGCTGCTCCATGGGCCAGGATTACACTGCCTTCTTTAATAAAAGTGGTGCTGCATGAAGATTAAATTTTATCCTACTCCTATGCCAATAAGCCATCTGCATAGCCTTCATTTCAAGGGATCATGGTCATTGCCTCCTTGCTGTCATTGCCCTGCAGGTTACTTTGAGTGTGTCAGAGAATGACAGAATAACTGAGGTTGGAAGGGACCTCTGGAAGTCATCAGGTACCAGCCCAGGTCGAAGTAGGTCCAGTTATAGCAAGCTGATCAGGGCCATGACGAATTTGAACACCTCCAAGGACAGAGATACCACCACCTCTCTGGGCAGCCTGTGCCAGTGTTTGACCACTCTCACAGTGCCAAGCTGATGCCTTATATCTACACAGAATTTCCTGAGCTGTCTCTCATCCTTTCACCATGTATGGCCTGTAAAGGTCTGGATTCATATTTTGTATTATCTTCCTAGGGTAGCAGCAGGCAAAACCTGGACCTTTCCTTTGCCTTCTCCTCCCACGGCTGAATAAGTTCAGCTCTCTCACCATCTCCTGGTACCTCAAGGTGCACCAGCCATCTTGGTGACCTCCACCAGTCTCTCTCCAGTCCATCAATCCCCAAACAACAACTGTCTCTATACACCAGTGTTCCCCTCCCTGGCTTTGCTTCATCCCCTGGGAAAAGGACATCCTCCCACATGTGTCTAACAAGGAGCACATGCAGCAAGCACAGACTGACGGTGCCCTCAGTGTCAGGTTCCTGGAGTGCCCAAGCACCAGGGGTCAAAACCCCAAACCAGCAGGTCAGCAAGGGAGAAGGAGACACCTTGTCACCCTCGTTCTGAGGACAGAAGCAGTGCAACAGGGTTTGCAGCAGCACAAACAAAAAAACTTAGGATGGGATCTGAGCATCTTATCAACCCCCAAGACCTTTAAATCTATTTTACAGGTATATAAATGAGGAAGAAGGAGACTAAGGAGGTATCTCACAGAAAGCCTTCAAAGACCAGGAGACTTGACCACTGGCACGGGGCCTGTTACCCTTGAGATGCCTCGGGGAATCCCTCAGAGATTTTAGAGCAATTGGGGTCAGGTCACTGTCTCTAATACAGAAAGATGAGGCTTATGCTGAGGATGTGTACTGAAAATGTATCTGCAAATGACACAGTGACTCTGCATTCAGCAAGTGTCACCAGGCACGGGAACTAAAGAAAAACCCTCCTGCCTGTGAAAGATTTTGAATGCAGAAGACAGAGAGCACAAAGGGTTGCGGGTGCCTTCCTCCATGCGGAGCCCCGATAGTATCACACAGTTTGCAGGGAAGATCTATCCACACCCAGCTGAGCCTGGAAAGGATCAGAGCTTGCCTCGCATCTCAGAGAGCCTGGGGGCACAATTTAGCCAGGGTGTCCAAGCGCAGCCTTTCGATCCCGGAGCCACTCACCCTCCCCGGGGCTGCCCGGAGCACAGCCTGCCCACTACTGAGGAGCCTTCACAGCAGCACTGCCTTGCACGCGGCTCTGAACTGGAAGAAACTGTTTTTTCAGCATTTTATTTCAACTAATGTGTTCAGGCAAGTATTACAGTGTGCTATTAATCCTGCCCCGGTTTCTAATTCTGCTTTCATGTTGGCTCCATTTTTCTCTTTTTAATACCACTATCTGGCCTTCTGGTTCTCAAATGTGGGATCTATTTTTTTTTTGTCTGTTGCAGCAGAATGAGTTAATTTGGTTCCTCAGTGCATAATCAACAGGACTGTGAAGTGGAATAGAAGGCGATTTTATCTCTGTGTATGTCCTTGGTCAGGTTGACACTAGAATACTGCACCCTGCTGAGGTGCCATATTTAAAAGAGCATATCAAAAATTGGAGCAGGTAAAGAGAAGAGACATAAAAAATGGTTTGAGAGCTGAAGAAGATCACTTCCAGGGAGAGACTTTTAGAGGTCAGCCTCTGTAACTTGTCAGAAAGAAAGCTGAGAAGTGATCTGATGATGTGTATAAGTACATGTCTGGAGAGAAAACATGGGATGCTAAGGGGGTACTAAAAATTTAGTCTGAGAAAGGCCCACAGAGACACAGTGATGGGCACTGGAGAACATGCCGAGCTGAATTAGAAATCAGGTACACTTTTTAACCATAAGGACATTAACCTCCTGGAGAAAATTGCCCAGCAAGTGATGGATATTGCACTTCTTGAGGTGTTTGAGACAAGACTGGATGCTAATTCCACATGTCAGGATAGAGGCAGGGATACCTAGGGGATAGAAATTGAGGTGAGTTTGCCCTACTACAGTCTGGGAGGCAACAGAATTCACCTTCACAAAAACTAGAATTCCACATTTTGTTTTATATGCCTTTTTTTCCTGTTGCCCATCATGCTCTTGGACAAAATCCTTGTGGCAGGAGGGCAACTCAGTCCCTGAAGTATTAATAAACAGGCCAAGTGGTCACTTTAAGGCTGCGGAGGATATAGGGAGGTGTGAGGATGCATGCTGTGGGGCTGCTGCCATGTGAACACCTTCAGGACTGTGGAGCACGGGGGTGAATGCCAGCACCCCAGCCGGCCCCAGTATTTCCACACTGGCCAGCATGGAAATGCCCATGCAGCTTGGTGTGAAAAAGTGTCATCAGGCCCCTGAAACTGAACTTCTCCCACTGTCTCTGCTGGTGGGTGCCAGCAGCAACTCCATGAAGCAGCACTTACAAACTCATGTCTTTGGTCTACAGGAGAAGGGGGTAAAGGCTGTAAAGCCCAAACTGTGGCAGAACTCATAAGAACTAGGTCCAGACGACTGCTTAGTCCACTCCTCTGCCCACAGGCAGGATGGTTCCTCCAGTGCTGTTTGTGGGGGACAATTTTTAGTTCAGACACATCTCACTGGGACGGTGTCTCCACAACACTTCCAATTTTTGCTGTAGGGATGTTTGCATTTTTTCCCTTGATGTTTAACACAAATATCGCATATGTTAACTTGAGCCTGTTTCCCTCTGCCTTCCCCACAGTGGACACCAAGAATGGTATATCCTCTCTCTCTTCAAAAACTTTTAGACTTCTAAAGAGTTTTTGAAACTAGGTTTAAAAACAGACTTTAAAAAAAATGTCATTAACCTCCCTTAAAGTTTTCTTTTTAAAAATTTAGTGACTCTCATTCTGAGCACCTTCCTCCACAGACTGTTTCTTTTCACCTCTCCTATTTCTTACTGCCTTTCTGTGGAGGCACTCAGATCCCCAATGTTCTCATAACCATAGTGCCAGCACTGGGAACAGACGCCCAGGGGCTAAGGACAAGAAACCCTTTCTTCCAACCAGAGGAAAGGATACTGGTCCCTCATGCCTGGCTGGTGATGCCCTGAGACACCCAGACTCTTTCCTGCACTGCTGTGGCTGCTCAGGTCATTTCCCTACCCTGCACATGTACAGTTCATAAATATATCCCCAATTATGCAACTCCTCTTTAGTAAACATGGACCTTTTAAAAGACTCCTACACATCTGCATCAGAAAAATAACACGTCAGAAAGCCGCAAAGAGAAACTTCCAATTAAGCTCACTTTGTAAATCATCTGCGGTTTCTAAACAAGCCTGGTGCATCACATTCCTCTTGGTTTTCCTCGTGATGGATGTTTGCAGTCAGCACTTTGTACACAAACCTTCGCAGTGGCTTTAAAGCTGAAGCTGCTCTGAGCAAGAGGCGCGTGCCTGAGCCCAGCCCCAAGGCTGGGAGCTGCATCCATCCCCCAGATATGGCTGCTAGATGCACAAACAGAAAGCTGCTGGGCATGTAAAACATGTTCCAGCTCTTAAAACTTCCTCAAGGGGCTTATGAATCTTGAAAGCGGTTTGAACCCTTTATTTCCCCGACAGTTCCTTACTCTCTTAAAGGACACATTTCTGCAGATGGCTGCATTTGGGAGGTTTCTGTTGGATCAAGGAGTCAAGTGGTCTTCAAGAATTCAGAGCTCAACAGGACTCTGAATCCCTTCCAGCTGAGCTCTTATGCTCTGCAGCCTCTGTGCTTCTTAAGAAATTTCAGTATTTATCAATCCAGTGTGAGCACCACATCCCAAGAACCCTAAATCAAAGGGGTTATAAACTCCATGTACATGGCATATAAAACACTGAGGGATTTGTGCTGGCTGAGCAAGTGAGTTCTGCTCACTCAGTACCTGCACATTCCTCTCTGTACAGGAAAATTACATGGAAAACTCCAAGGCTTAAATAAAAAAACAAGGCTTAAATGTAAATTTGCAATGAGTCCTGAGCGACTGGAGGAGATACTGGAACATTTGTTTCATGGCATGCTAAATCAATTCTTAAGGAAAAAATGAGTTTGTCTCAAGGTTAAAACTGAAGCTGAAGAGTGGAGCGTACTGGAGACACAAATGGTCCATCTCTGTGCAGTGTAGCAACAGCAGCTGGAAAATCCTGGTGGGACCAGAAAATATTTCAGGAAGCTGAGCCAGGAGATGTTGCACCATCTCTCTTTGGGAGCAGATGGAAATGGTCCCAACCTCATCTTCACAAAGAGCAGGCTGCCCATGCTCCCAGCTGCTCATGCCCCACAGTGCCCCAGCTGGGCCTGAGAGCTGCCCAGGCAAATTGCAAACCATTCCATGGCTGTGGTCTGGACAGCTTCCTTCAGCAAAGGCTGTGTTTGACTTCAGCTCTTGGAAGACACATCTCTAGGTCTGCTAACAAGCATCAGGGACAGCAACAAGCTATCAGTACACTCTCGCTGCACCCATGATGGATCTGCTACCACTGCTCTTGCCTCTTCCGTTGTCCATCTTGGCTGGTCTCACTGGTGTCCCCAGTTCCTTGTTCAGGCTGGGGCTGTCATTCCTGCATGGCTCTCCAGCACCTTGCACAACACAGGTCTCTGAAGAGATGCACTGTACACAGAAAGATCAGTAGCCTTAGAAATACCCCTTTCATGGGACCCTCTGTCCCCCTCCCTTGAGAAGAGTGTTAGCAAAACTCACAGCTATGAGAAATCATGATTTAACTACCAAAGCCATATAAACTACGAGTCTGTTCCAAACTCACACCCCTAAAGCATCTATGGATCCTCACTTGGGCAGCTGCATCATCATCCCAGAACTAGCTTCAGCAGCAGGAATTCCTACCACCTATCTTCCTCATCCTGTCCTATGGTCCTTCCCTGATTGTGTTCAACACCATCTCAAGTAAGCGTGACTCCCATTTGGGAAGCTGTGAGGTGGGCTCTGCCAGGTGGGTTCAGACACAACCTTGTTCCTGTCCTTTACCAAATCTGTCCAGGCATTTTTTCTCAAGTGTGATAGTTTTTTTGTCTTCTTAAAACTACCCTGTACCATTAGAGGAAAAGACTGGCCAGGCAGCCTGCAGGCAGCTTCTGTCAGAAGGACTGAGAGTTGAACCATGGTGTAAAATACCTCTGTTTGGAAGAAATCTTTCAGAAGTAGAGCTGCTGGGTCTCTAATGAGAGACAAAGTCTTTGCAGGGTCACCAAGCAGCAAAGCTATGGTTGTCTACACACAGTCACTGCAGGATGCTGGCACAGCCACAGAGTCTCAGAAGAGCAACACAACAGAAAAACAGCAGAACAGCCCCATCACCGAGGAGCAGAAGAGCAATAGTTTTATTCCCACCTTGGCTGTAAGAGCCACCACCAGATACGAAGGGAATCTCTTGAACAGACTCAGTCTAAGTGGGTTCATTTTTTGCATAATAGGGTTTCTGCTGCCAAATGGTTAACAGCTCCCTTTGGGAGGCTGCAGTTTGGTTTTGCATCTGGACAGCTCAAGAACAAGGAGCATGCACTGGACAATCCTGTATCAGCAGGGTCCTGCACAGAGTGACTGGGTACTCATGGCAATGGGAACCTGAGTGTGAGTGCCTGGGCTCCAGGAGAAAGGCAGAGGAAGGGAGACTGGCAGAAGGCAGTTGCTATCCATCCTGTCCCTCCACACTCACATTCATCCCTGGTTACTGGTGGCTGTGCTATCCTGGAGTGTGTTAGCTGGTCCCAAATCTTTTCTTCCCCTTCGTCTGGGCAGCATCCAAACATCCACAAAAATGCTGTGGTCTCCAACCATGTGGGTGCATGTAGCTGCATCCCCTGCAAACAGAATATCCACATCTTTTCTCTCACTGCTGTCTGGAGAGCTCCTGCATCTTCCTCCACTTCCCTGTGTATCTCACTGCCTACGAACACCTCGGTTATCTAATGAGGCCTGTTTGCTGTGCAATAATAATACACCCAAATCTTCTGCCCTCCTGCAGGTCATAAAACCAAATACTTGGTTTATTTGCTTGATTACAGGAATGTACCATGACAGCAATTTGTTTTTTTCTTTTTTTCTTGTTTTCTTTGCCTTACTGTAACTTGCTGTGTGTGGCTTATGGACCCACCATGTATGCTCCTGCTGATCTGTGTTAAATAAACAACAAGCTCAGTCGGAAAGGAAGGGTGCTGAGGAGGATCCAGCTTATACAAGAGCCTGAAGGAGTTTACACATTACAACAAAGCACAAGGTGCTGCTTTATATGGTGATTCTGTGAATGCATTCAGGGATGTACGGTAAATATCAGGGAGTAAGAAATATTTGCTAGACAGCGCTATCAGCACAAGATCAGATGGATACAAATCAACTGAGAACTTAGATTGCAAATGAGTCCCAAATCATCTGTGAGAAAACAAGACATCTGGATATGCCAAAGAGATGGAAAAGACCTCCTGGGTTAAAGGCTGCACTCCATCTTAAAACTGATTAGCTTGTCATTTATTCCTTTGTTTTAAAATAAGTTTCCTGCTCTCCTTCCATCCACATCTATATTGCATGCCTAAGGGAATGCTGTTCCCTCTCCTTACCGATTTCCCTTGCCCAGACTGGGTGGGCACACAGGACTGCAGCCCAGCATCCCATCCTCCCCCAACACCGCCTGAGTTCCTCCCAAGCCTTTTGCTCACATTTGCTCTCACAGGCTTCACTCGGGGTTGTGTTTTGCAAAAGCACAGCTGCCTTGGCGTGTGAAGGAGGGGAGCCTGGACAGAGTGCCAAGCCTTTGCTTAAGCTGGGCAGTTCCCAGTTTAAATAAATCCGAATTCCCAGGGTCTAGAGAGGGAGGCTGCCCTGGCAGTGCCACGGGTGTGTGGCTGGCAGCCCCATAGGAAAGGGGCCGATTGCCTGCCTCGTTCCCCCTGAGCTGAGGCACGAAGATCCCTCAGGCAGGGGAGGAGCAGGCTCTTGGCTCCTCAGCGAGAGGGAAGGAGTCTGGTCCCCCAGCACCATGGTAGAAATGTCTAATGAGATACAACAGAGGGATAGATATGCATACTCAGGGACTTTTCTACACAAACATAATTTAAGGAAAGCCAAATATTTATTTTAAATGGCTGTGCCATATGCTGATGAAATGCTAATCTGCACAGAAAAAAACACACTGTAAATAAACTTCCCAGAAGCACCTCACATTCACTGAGCTTCATCTTTCTGAGCAAACTAACTAATAGAAAATAAAATCAACACCATGCATTATAGACTCTCTTCCATAAGAAATTCAGGCAAGCTTAGGATGACATGGGCCAGTGCTTTTCAGACCATCATCTGTAGCCCACAGAAGCACCTATTAAGGGTCTGCAAAAGGTATTTAAGAAAAACAAACTTGCTCTATTTAATTCACAATACAGAGATCTTCAGCCTCAGTACAAAAAATGATAGGGGGCTGCAAATCAAAAGCAACTGAAAAATACTACTGTCTGCTTTAAGGTTGGGAACTAGGAGTCAGAGGGACAGTTCTGTCTCCTCCACTGATCCCAGGACCTTCCACCTCCCTCCCCATCCTTCTACCATCTCAATTCCCCATAAGCATTTGGAGCATCTCTTCTCGCACACCCAAATGCTACCCAGCACAACAAAGCCCCAGGACCCTACAGAAACACACCACTATTAACACTGCCTTGTTCTTCTCACCCTCCAAACACAACTCCAGTCCCACCACATGCCAAAGTTTGAAGACATTTCAAGATGGGCAGCAAGCTTTTTGGAAGTCCAATTTGATTATCTAAAAGGCAGCTTTTGTAGCAGCAGTAACAAATTGGCCCCTGGACATTGGTGTGTTTTGAAGCAGCAAGGCTGGGTGGTGAAATCTGTCGGCAGTGCCTGCAATTGGCTTCCTTTGAGCCACTTCTGCCCTCTCACATACATTCTCCTCACTGGTGACACACAGACCCACACTTCTATGGATATGCACATTGCGGTGTTGTCGGCATCTCCTGGAGGGTATTCCCTTTTCCTTTTGCTTGTATTTATACACCCTGTGCAGAGTTGCTATGGTTTCTGCTCCCGCCAGTCCGATTGGTATTCAGCGCGGTTCCTCTCACCTTCACCATTTGGGTGACCTATCCTTCACAGGGAAGAGCTCACGCCATCAGCCCATTCAGTCAGATGTCACACAGCACGCCGCACCAGAACATCAACCGCCAAGCAGAAGAGGGCTCTGTGGAACCAAATCATCTGCAAAGGCTGTCTGAGAGGCAGATAAACAATGGTAATTATTTCAAAACAAATTGGAAACAGAAAGCACAGCCCAGCAGTGCAACTGCTAGACAAAAAAGAGCCACGAAAAGAAGAAATTGCAGCTCTCAGCTCTCTTGACTACTCTTGTAGCTTCCTCTAGGCAAGTACTTTTTTACCTTTCTTGCTCTCCAAAGTCAAGTTCAAAAAACTCTCAATTCCAAGACATTTTCTTTTACCTCAGTTAAACAACATATGCAAGGGGCTGCTTACAAATGAGAGCAACACAGTTGCAAACTGGCAGTAAGAATTTCTCTCTTTGCCAAACAAATATTCTAAGTATTATATTTGAGTTTGCACAAAGCTACCCTGCTTACTGTACAGCCAGACAGTCAGGCAGGATGCACGATGAGTTTCTCCAAAAGTAAGCATCCTGGGAATGGGTTCAGCTGCTTCATGTACCAACCAGATCATGGGATCTCCACAATCCTAACCCAGCCACTGAACAAATACCCCATGGCTTCCTCCTAACTCTGAGAAAACTGTTCCTACTGCAGCAAAGAAACCACAAATACACAAAAGCCAGGAAACAGAGCTTGGACACGATACAACCCTAACTCTGCCTGTGCAGTAGGAATGGGAATATCCCCACACTTTGACTCTTCATAACAAAGCCAGAACTTTCCTTGTGGCACCTCCTTGGCTGCTGAGGTAAGTTTTCTTGCATTGGGCAACCAGGCTAGCCAAGACATTTCATCCATCTGCTTTTAATGCTAGTTGGGGCCTTCTAAAGAAGATGAAAATTGCCTGAATGTTTCCAAGACACCTACATGCAGACATGTGTAGAAGCATGGCACTTTAGCTGAACAAAAGGCAGCTCTGTACTGCACAAAAGAAACTCCTCTATTAGAGGTACTGAAGCACCATGTATGCGGTAAGTGGGTCACAAGAACAGGTCACAACCAGCACACAAAACCAGGCAGGCTCAGAAGGCAGAGAGGGTCAAATGTCCCTGTGCTGTGGGATGCAGGACCACCACTTGCTTCTGCAGCTCTGCTAGCTGTGGCACATGTGGTAGCTGGGCTCTGAACACGGGTGACTGAGGGATTGGCAGTAACAGCCAAGCTTTTGCACAGAGCTCCAGTGAAACGCTTAACAGGAGCAGGGAAATGACCATGTGAGACATCCTCTGAATTGCACCATCCCCTTGCCTTTGCTACCACTAGCATGGGTAGCTTTATGCAGTCTGCTTTATTCCATCAGACCATGACTGAGACTACTCCTGTCCATCTTGGCTCCACTCTGCACCACAATGCTGCCTGGTGGGCTGCTGCCGTGATGCTGACACCCACTTTACACCAGCATGTAGCTTTAGCACTCCCAGGCTCCCTGCCTGCTCCCCAGCAGCACAGTGTCACCTGCATGTTCATCATGTACTTATCTGTCACTAAAGCTCTGAAAAAACATCTCAATACACAATCTGATTCAGGGTGACTTCTTCCAATAACAGACCAAAAAAAGATCACTATTTCTTTGTCTCCTTCCACCTCCTCATGCCTGGATTGTACCATGAAGTCTTTGCTCATTTGATGGAGGAGTTCTTTACAGCACAGAAGCTCTTTCATCTTCCCCATGATCAGAACAAGTCAGTGCACCTTTGCTATTTCAGTCTCTTTTAAACTGGGGTGAGCTGAACTTTCTATGCAAGGATTTGACCTCTTCTGAATTCCCCTGATCAGCATTTCCCTTGCTCACTCTTTCATGTTTGAGGCATTATGAAACACTGGAAACTCCATTCTTTCATAAGGAAGTTAGTGAGAAAATTCAAATAATCAACTCAGTCCCAGGAGACACGGGGTCTCTTTCCAAGTTTGAAAGCTCCTTCCTAATAGAAGTTTTGCTCTTGAAAGTCTCCTGGTTAGCAGGTAGCTGATGATACAGCTTCTCTGGAGCCTGATTATACTTTCAGCCTGGGGGCAAGTAATAAAAAAGGCTGCCTGGCTCTCTGAGGTCTGAATCAGGTGCTAACACTGAACATCTGCTGGGGCGTCCCCTCTCCTCTCCCCCACCCTCCTTCCATTTGCTGGGCATTGGAGTGTTCTCCCATTTTATAGCTTGTAGCAACAAAAGGCCAATTTAGAGAGAGAGCATTGCTGGCAGCTTCATCCAAAACCCCAGACTCTGCTTTAACTGCTCTCCATCCAGGACTTTGGTGAGTCCAAAAGCACCATGACACGCTGAAGAGATCTGCATTGTATGGCAGCCTTTGGAAGCAGTTAACAGCAAAGCACTCACAGCCCCACTCAAGTGAGACAGACAGACTCTATGCGCACATTTATTACTTCACACAACCAGATTGCATATTGTACAAAAATTAACAGTGCCACCCAAGAGGGCCTTCACAGATGTTTAGAAAACATGTAAACACAGCTTTAAAACATGTTTTTGATGTAATCTAGGTACAACTACTGAACACCACCTATTGTGTGTGTGTACCCCCGCGTGTGTGGAGCATCTCCATACACAAAGAGGTGCAGGCTGAACACAGTGTCACAGCAGGCTGTGACATGCTTGTACAGTGCTCTCTAAGGAGTCCAATATCCTTACACAAGGGTTTCTACCAGTGGGACGTGAACTGGTCTTACTTTGAGCAGTAAGCTCATCCTTTGGGCCTTGAGCTGCTGCCACTGTTGGCTGCACTTCCTTCCTGGGTTGCTCCTAGCTGCATCCAATGCTGGCTCCCCCAGAGTTAATAACCCAGTCTCCAAGCCCACCTACGTGAGTGTGCCAGCATGACTTGGTAAAGATGAAAGTGTCAGCACACAAGGACAGCTCCCTTTCCTGAAAGGTCTCAGCAGGGAAGGGATGGTCTCAGTCTTCTGGGGTGCCTGATCTAGCAGGGCTCCAGTCATGGCAGTAATGCTGGGGCACAACCACCACAAACATCTACTGCCTGAAAACTTTTCACTTTTCTGTTCTGCAGCTGTAAAGGATGAATGGACCTGTACAGTAAAAACATTTCTGGGGTAGAAACCATGACCTTTAGAGAATAAGACTGCAGCACCTGAATAATTCCTACTAAAGGCAATGCCTAGTACAGTGAATTTTGCTTAACAGCCAAGAGGGAAGTTTAATGCCTTAAGGTAGAAGGTTCATCAAAGACTGACATTTTCATCAAGTGCTGTGCTTTCATCAGTAGGAAGGTCACTGCTGCTTGCAATGTGAAACTGAGCAAACTGGTACTTAGACCCTACTAAGCAGCAACTGCTGAATCCCAGTACTGCTCTTGGGCAGCTGAGTAGGGTTGTTACTGGCATTCATGTCAACTCCCTTCTACATCTTGGTTGTGTAGATTAAGCCCCTTGGGCAGCAGTGGCCTCTTTAGTGAGTGACCCTGTAGTGCTAATCTGGCACTGGCCACAAAAGATTTGTGTAGCTTTACTAATTTCTACTGCAGTTAAAACAAACAAAGAACAACTGCAGCAGCCTACAGCTTCAATAAGGAAGAAATTACAGTCCATAACAATATTTTCAGAGCTTTCTCTCTAAAAAGATCCAGTTATTCCCCAAGAGGAATCATAGATCATTAAGGTTGGAAAAGACCTCTCAGATCATCACATCTGACCATTAACCCAGCACTAACACGTTCACTGCTAAACCATGTCCCCAAGTGCCACATCTATACATTTTTTAAACACTTCAAGGGATGATGATTTTACCACTTCCCTGACCAAAATAAGTATGTGATTTTGCCTTAGTGGTTACCATGTCACGGCCCAAGAGACCAGTGTGCTGAATTACTGAAATTATTGGGAACTTCCAAGAACTAACAAAAAGGAGCAAATAAGGACATATTCCCATTGAAGAGGAGGTGCCGTGTTTCTTACTCCAGTTCATCACATCTGTCTATGCCACTAGGAGTCTCAGCAGAGAGCTGAAGGGTTGAATACCTACCAAGCTGCACGGCCATTCACATCCACCATGATACTTATGCCCTAGATCACAACATCACCAAAAACTTGAGAGCTTGCATATTTCTCTGTAAATCTTGTCATTTGACCACTCCTTCACATTTCCACAGGAAGCCTTCATATGCCAGACTCGCAGGCTGAGTCTGTGAAAAGCTCATATAGTCAGTGTTACAGGTATACTCTAGAGAGAATGTTAGTTTAGAACTCAACCCTTCTCATCACTGGACTTGTATGAGAGAAGGGAAGAACCAGTTAAAACATAAATAAGATCATACAGATTATTTTCTAAATATTACTAAACCAGTAATAATTATACACTTTTAAGAAATCCTCACCAAAAAAAATTAACCATGAACAGTTCTACAACATAAACAGGTACAAGTCCCATTGCCTAGTAATGCTAGGAAAAAGTTCGTATCTAATCAGAAGTGGAAGTTCACAGCCACTTGTTTTAAGGACAGTCCTTGTGTTTTAAATGCAGCCTTGATATTAGCATCTTTACTGTATTAAACTCTTAGTACTAAAATAATGATAGTAGTAACAATTACATTTAGATAGCACAGACAGAGCACAGGATGATATATAAGCATAAAAGTGCAAGTTATAACCTAAGTCAAAGTGCCTACTGGTCAAACAGGTTCAAACTATGTTCAGAGAACAAGCATAAACCGGACTGAGAACAATCCATGCCTTTTTCTTTCCCTCTCATTTCCATCAGAAGTCATTGCAAGTAACACTGATAAGTCTGAACAGACATCAATTCCAAATGGGCGTTCATGAGAGGAGAGTCAGGCCCACATCTTGATGGAAAACTGATCCTCATTTCCTCTGTGTAATGCCAATTAATCCACAAGCTTTGCTCCGAATATCCGAGCACAGAGAGAAAGAATAATAACTTGGATGCCACATTCAAGGGAGGCAGAAGCAGCACTTAAGAGCAGGGGGTACAGCAAGCTCTTGTCTGTTTCTCTGGAGTCACATCCCCCAGCTGATTTATTGACTCCAGCCATGAAAAAGGACTAGGAGGAAGTTAAGTAACACTGCTCTTCATTTGAAAAATAAAAAGCCTACCCTCAGAAGTATGATTTTTCCCTTCCTGTTTGTCTTATTTTTCTATTTCAGAGATAAAATATCTTTTACAATATCAGCTCATTATTGTGTTCATTCCCTTTAAAGGCAAAGAGCTTAAAAGATCCTGTCACCAGAAAGGGGTGGGATGAGGGCAGAGTCAGACCTTTTATTAAACCTTTAAAAAGATTTCTAACTCATTTTGCAAGTGAGAACAACAAAAACCATAAAACTCCAGCAAAGGAAAGCTGTCACTGAGATTAAGCAGATCCAAACTCCGCCATCCATTTTTCATACTTCTCCAGGTCTGCAGCAGAAACAGATTTGGAGATTTTCTTCAGAGCCAGCTCAAAGTCCCCCTTGGTAACCGGCATCTGAAGCTCTTCTTTAGAAAGTGCACGAATCTCTTCTGGAGTTAAGCCATTAATACGTCTTCTCATTGCCATTAAAGATGCATCCCTGGAAATACAGGACAATGCATGGGAGCTAATTGCTAGCAGAATGTGCTGTAAGCCTATGAATTTTGATTGTATACCCTTGCTAGAAACCACTGGCAGAACACTTAAGAGAGCATTTATTTACCATAGAAGATGCAGTTCACATCTTTCGTAGCTTCCATGTTCCCAGATCACTACATTAATTCAACATAAAGAATGCATTGGCACCAAAACCCATTTAAGCATATGGTAAATGTGCAGAGATAATTAAAACTATAAAACTGAAAACCTTTTACAATGATTCATGGAGATGAAATTTTACAACTTTAGAGCAGGAAAGGGCAGGGTGGGAGACAAACCGCACTCAAAGACTTTTTTTTTTAAGTAGTCTGGATTTTTACGCCCCGTTCCTTTTAGACTTCAACTTCCTCCCTGCAGTGCAGCCCCAAAGGACAGTCAGTGAGTGTTCAGAGTGCAGCCCAGCTCGCTGCCTGCTTGTCCATAGCACCTGGATCTGTGGAGGGCAGAGCAGGAGGCATCAGACACAGCACCACATGTGAGATGATGCATGCGTGCTGAGGCCATCGGTGCCTGTGGCTCCTCATGCTCTGCCTGCTCCACGACTCCTCCCCAGCTCAGATCCTGCCAGCCTGGCCCATTGGCATGAAAAACACTGCTCATTTTCTCACACTGTGGCCCACAGGCAGTCTGAAATTACATTTTCTCTTTCCCCAGGTTTTTCCCAGCAAGGCATAACACAAGCCTTAGGGAGAACAGGTAATTTCACTACTACATGACACACACCAAGTTTTCAAATCTGTGGAAGGACTTCACATTTTCAGAAAAGCAGCAGGGGGAAAAAAAAAAGATTCCCAAGCAATGCTCTTCTACAGGATCAATTTCTCTTGACAGGATTCTTAAGGGACACAGACTTCCTTCAGATAAGTTTCTTCATATACCTGTCCTTAACGAGAAAAGCCTTACTTGTCAAAAATGAAACAAATTGCGGGAACAGGATGGAAATAAATTAAATACTAATATTATAAACTATCTATATCACCCTTTCACCTAGGAGATTCAGGTAGACACCAAGACTGTGCTGCACTGGTGGCTGTCCAAACATCCAGCATATAGAGGTCCCAAAGAAGTATTCTGTGAAAGGAATTTTTTGGATTACAGAATTCTAGCTCCTAAACTAATGGGATTAAAAAAACCAGTAACAATCTGCTTTGCACTACATTAACAAAAGCAGACAACTACAGTAAATGCAGCCAATTGTAACATGAGATTTGCTCAGATAATTTTTTTCACTTCAGATCCAAGAAAATCACATCTCACAGAAAGATTTCATGGTCTTTAGACCACTCCACATGACAGTAAAACATGAATACAGTAAATAGATTTGGGCCTCAAACACATACACTGTGAGCATGGCTTCAGCTGTAGTGGGTATTGCCTTTTATCATATAGTGCAAATGATGACTTTCCATGCAGTTCTATTTGCAAATTAAGGGCAATGAGATACCTGCAAACATTAGTGATGTCAGCACCAGAATAGCCTTCAATCTTCTCAGCAATTTCTTCAAGGCTGATATCAGGATCTAGTTCTACTTCCCGAAGATTAATCTTAAGTAGTTCTGCTCTGCCTTTTGCTAGAACATTAAAATACTTGCTTAAGGACTTGCAAGAGTTACGTTATAAAAAGATATAAACACAACTTAGATTTTCAGTGACAAGTATGAAGAAAAGAGTTCAATATAAGAAAAGAGAGAGAACAAGTCATAGTGAAGTGTGCAATCAAATACAGTGAAGAATTTGGTTAAATGCAGTATATTAAAACAGCATGGTCAAGAGGTATTTGTCAAAGTGATCTGTCATTAAAAAAATCTGTTATGTCTCAGGTGATAAAGCATTTGGTCACATATTACCCAAGAGCACAAGAGCACAATCCTACAAATGTCTGTTTCTTCTCACATCCCTTTGGATCCACTCTCTGTTCAAGGGTTTGACTGCATATAATTCATGCAGTTTCATTACAACAACTACAATAAGGATTCTATTAAAAGAGCTTCAGACAGCACAAACCCCTTAACAACTAAGGCTGAACTTCAAGCATATGTTTAAGTGGTTTATCCAGTTGGGACCCAAGGAATCTGCTGAAGCTTGATAGAAAACAGACACATTAATACAATAAACATATATTAATATATTTATGATACAAATGTCCCAGTATCTCACTTTCCTACCCAGATGCAGTACACACAGAGTGATAACCAGCTGTGTAAATGAGCACTTATGCCGTCAATTAACTATTTCTCTTGCAGAGGGCATGTGCATATGTGCATTTGGGTACATATGTTAAGCAGCCTAAGCTTGTAAGAGGGAATTCACATTTGACAGTTTAGGCCTCTGTGTTACTCTGCACAAGGGTGGTAAAGGAGAGGATGACTGGTTTCCTGGCTTTCACTGTACAGAAAAAATACACCAGCTCAGCATCTTTATCCTCAAGTGATCAATTTTTATGACCTGTAAAAAAAGACAACCACAACAGAAGAAGTAGCAGTAGGAAAGGCTAAATGTCTTAAAGAAATGTCCAATAAAACACATTATGTTTCACTTATTGATGTCCCTAATTATTTTTTTAAAACTTTTGGGGAAGGAGAAATACAAAAGAAAAGAGAAAGCTCGTCTAAAGCTGCAGGTTTTGTGTGCTTTGCAGAACTGTCAAGAGCACAGAGTTACCCATTACACACAACTGGCACTAGCTATAAAATGGGGATTTATTATTTAGAGAGCACAATGTACACACAGCATACCTGCAGAGAGTATCCTGCATCAGAGAACATTCTTCTAATTGTTGCTGTGGGGCTAAGCAAATCTGTGCAGCATTTTGAAAATAAAACACTACACAATATATGCTTGCATCAAATTCCATAATATACAGGTATATATATGCTATCAAAGCACTTATTCAGTTAAAATGCCTGACTACATCAAATCACACAGCACAGTTAAAAATGCATCATCCAGACTTGCCCAGAATAGCACAACATTCTTACTTGCAGAATATATACAACAGAACCTCAGACTGTAAGTAAAACCAGATCACATCTCCTATGATGTCCAGGGTATAATACACTGTGTTAAAAAACAATCTGGTTTAATTAGAAACAAGAGGAAGAGCTGATAGGATTTTAAACTAATTGGTCATAAAGACAGGCATCCTGTTAGGAGCTGTTACTGCCTGTAAGCTGCAAAGACAAGCTGTAGAACTATTAAGTGTCCTTAGACCTGCTAAACTCAATCACAGCTGCTGTCACCATGGACATGCATCTTGTTACCTTGAGTGCTCATGCAGGGAGATGAGGCATCCACTGCACCAAGAAGAAACGAACCTATGCAAACTTCAAGTGATAGGAATCTCAAAATTAATAGGACAGGTGAATGACAGCTAGGAAAGACAATACAAGCTGTGATGTCTTAGGGCAGGAAAGCAATCAGCCTGCTGCATTCTGAGTGACTGGAAGCACAGTAATAAACGCAAGCAAGCAGTGATTTGCAATGAACTAAGCCTCTAAGTGAAAATTCATGGATCCACTTCTTTGCATTTGTCTGCAAGGGCATGGAGTGCATTTGCAGTATTTGTGAACATGTCCAAAGGCTGCCTTTGATGATCACTCAAGGACTGACTGTTAAACATTTAAAATAATTCCAGGCTCATTAAAACTAACTCTCTTTCAAAATATAAGAACCCATCAATGGCTTGCATTGAAATGCCACAGCTCTTTGCTTTTAAGCCCCTGAGCAAGCAATATTTCTCTTTCTCTCACTCTCTTTAAAAATAAAGCAATCCAGACAAATGATTAACCCCTGAATTGCACTGCTCATCATAAAACCATCAGGATTCCTCACAAACGCAACAGTCCTGCAGTAATCCTAAACTCATCTTGTAAAGAGAGGAAAGGAAAATGGTCTTATCAAACATACCTGTGGGCAAAGGTATATAAATCCTCTTCTCCAGTCTCCGTCGGAGAGCTTCGTCAATATCCCAGGGAAAATTTGTAGCAGATAATACCATAACCATCTTGGAAGGGTCATCATTTTCCAGAGCACCACCTACCCCTGCAAGCACAACAGTTCAGAGCAATTTTACTCCAGAGCTCTTATTGATTGAGATGCTTGCTGAGAAACACTGCACAGACAAACATAGCCTGGACAAAGCTAAACAACAGCTCTCTATAGTCCTGTGTCCCTTTCCAAACTTCCCATAGCTAGGTGTCACAAGACCATCATTATCACAGAGAGAGGGACAGTTCATTCTTTTGCTGAGTCAGGGGAGAGCTTTCTTTGACAGTGCAAATAACACAGCCATATGTGAGTATAGCCCTACTTGTCCCACTGACAGTGCTATCTCTGTCGAGTCTGGTCATAGAAGAAATAGGAGTCACTCAGCTTACTAAATGAGGACTGCAAAGAAACTAACATTTTGGATCAAAAGGTTTCCTGTCCTGAGCCTACCACACCAAATCTGGAAATCTGAGAACATTTTAAATAGCAGTTTATATACAGTAGTTTATACAACAGTTTATAATAGGTGCAGTATAAAGGTGGTTATCAAACCTCTACACCATATACTACTCCTCAGATGGCCATGCTCATCATGTATCCCTGTACAAAACAGGTACTACATCTGACTTAAAAAGGTAATATTAGCCGCCACCATAGAATACAGCAAAAGCAGATCTCACGATGTGGTTCCACAGTTGGAAACTCTAGCAAAGGGCAGAATTTTGTTTAAACTGAATACAAATTAAATACCTGCATTAAACTGCACAAATTTCCATTATCTACTTCTCCTGGAGTCTGTGTCTCTTTAATATGGGTTTTCAAGTCACCCTAAAAATAGCCATTTTAGAAAAAATAAAGCAGAACACCCTTTTCAATTATCTGCTGTTGAACACTCAAAAAATACACTAATCTCAAGTTCTGCCTCATTTTTCCCCTATCCATAAAGCCAGGTTTTCCAGATGGCTCGCGTTCTTACGCTCCCACCCGTAAAGAAACAGCATCCCAGCCCCAAACCCAGATCTAAGCCCTTGTTACCATCCATTTGCACGAGCAGCTCTGACTTGACTCTGCGACTGGCCTCGTGTTCATCAGACGTGCCTCTGCGGCTGCAGATGGAATCTATCTCGTCAATGAAGATTGTTGTTGGCGCATAAAACCGTGCCTTTATTCAAATGAAAACATCACTACTAAGGCTGCTCAGCAAGCACAGGCCCTCATCAGTGCACAACCCAGCCCTGCTAGACATACTACGTACATATCTTCCTTGCCTGTCACAAGGGAGGAATTCAAGACATTGATTTATAAACTGTCTGTCATATGCTGAGGTTTACACACTTTAAATTGTACTCCTTGGGTACAATGGTTGGTTGGCTTGCATAGTATTGCAAAGGGGAAAAGAAACACTACCACAGTAGGAGTCTTCTTGACACAATACAGGCAGTTTTCATGTCCAGGTTTTGGGCTGGTGAGTATTAAGCGTGACAGAAGCGAGCTCAGTGATCTCAAGAGAGAAGGGTTTTAGCTGTGAGTGTTACAGGAGTGCAGCAAGGCTCCCAGAGGTATAGCCCACATGGACATGTCCTTCACATACTGCAGCCACAGCTTCACTGAGAGGCTTGTGACCATCATTCAGAACAGAAACAGACCTAAAACATGTATTGCTTCCAGAATAACTGTTCCAAACCCCTTCCATTGTTATCCCATAACCAAACAAGTACTGAATTTCTGTTAAGGTCGCAATTCTCTATTTAGCCTGGAAAATGCTATCCTAAACACAGGTGACAAACCATTTCCTTCTTAGTCCTCAATAACATACCACATCTGGAAACACAAGGATTATGTTTTTCTAATTGGCTGAGGGGGTGTCAGTTCAATGAATTCCATGCTTCCAACATGCTACCGGAAGGGCAGGAAACCAAGAATACTGTCCTTTCTCACCTTAATGAGCCCCAGATCTCACCATCAAGGACATACCATTTCAAATAAGAGGCGGACCAGCTTCTCAGACTCGCCTCTGTATTTAGACGTCAGTGTAGAGGAAGACACATTGAAGAATGTCGTCCCACATTCTGTAGCAACAGCTTTTGCTAGCATTGTTTTGCCAGTGCCAGGAGGACCAACCATCAGCACACCCTGAAACGTGAGAACAAAGGTAATGAATAACAAATTAAGAAAACTTTTCTATTGGTAGTCTACACAACATCTCAATATGAGCCAAGGTCTGGATTTAAATTAATAATGTAATCCTGATCAGTGGAAAACAGAAGACAAGTATCCTGCTGTCGAGGACAGTGTGGAAGTGTTCTGCCATTTCTTCTTACCACTCCACCGGAGTCAGAACCACAAAAGCCAGTAACTTAAGCAGCACCTAACACCTAGGAAATGGACAAGAGACTTACAGCCTGTCTCAGAATCAAACAGAGTCTAGACTTGAACATAGGCTTTTCCCAGATCACAAGGGGCTGCACAGGCAGATGAAGACAGTAAATTCTTTTTTCGAAACAAAGGTCCCTTCATGAAGAAAGTTCCACAGAAACCAAAATACTTTCTCAGGAAGTTGTGTTCCCTCAGTAGAGCAATTCTCTACAGAAGAACATCTTCCCAAAACATTGTGACAATACCTTTGAATCTGGTTGATGTTTACATTTGCATGAGAGCATTCACTGAATACATCAGTTTGGTTTTTGCTTAAACTCCCTATCTCAATATTCCTATGAATACTGCATGCTACTGCATCTTAGGAATTCCTGGATGAAACACCATCCTCATCATGCTGTTGGATAACTGGACTGCACTGCTATTCCAATTTTACAGATAAGCAACTGTGGCTCATGTGCACTACTGCTTAGCCCCACAAAAGCCTAATCCGAACTTCCGATTTTTCAGAAAGCTTTAAACTAGAAACAATTGTTAAGTCCCAGGTTGGTATCCACATCATCAGACTATCTTTCCATCTGTGGTCTCTGAAAGAAAGGAGCACATATCTGAAGCTCAGCACATTTACCCATCATTACACAAACAGGTTTTTGTCTTTACACACAGTGCTCTCAGAACCCATGTTAAGATTGTATCACTGAGATGGGTTAATTGCTCTTGGTAATACTGCTAAATACAGCCATCTTTCAGCAGCAGCGCTGGAGAAGGACAAAACACCGGTCCATGTTCTGCACAGTACTAGAATAGGGTCCTGGGATTTTAAGCAAATCAGTGAAAATGTAATGATCAAGCAGCTTGGGGTTTTTTTCCCCTCCCAACTGCAAGATCTTATTACATGCTAACAAGAGTTTCCTAAAACTACTGTATTGCAAGGCTAATCAAATTAGCTAGAGTTAGAATTGCACATCATAATGTGCTTTGCAATTAATAACTTACATAAAATGCCACAGCAATAAAATATCTGTTAAATGCAAGCCATAGAGAAAATTAGATTTCATCTGTTCCTCACAAAAATTTACTTCAAAAAGCACAAAGAATGACATGGAAGAGATCTATAAAAACAAATCAACCGGGAATGCAATTATTCAAAAATGTACCATTCAAAAGCAATAGCCTCTCTGTACTTCATTTTCCATTAACTCTTAATACCTTTATTGCCATTTAATACTTAGCTAATGCAAGCTCAACATACATTCATCGGTAAATTAAGTCAGAAATGTTCACATGCCATCTCTACAGCTAACAGTCCAAAGTCACTCCTCAGGCTGCTCAAGGTTTCCTAAGCTCCAGAGCAGCAAGCATAAAAAGTAAATGGACTCTCTTTTCTCCCCGTGAACACTCAGACATTCAGATTTGAGATGCTGCACAGTTATACTGATATTAAAACAATTTTGCAAATACAGCCCTGGAGTGACTGGGTGAAAATTACTCAGCCGGTAATATGCAGGTCAGAGATGACTTAGTGTTCTCTCTGAGCTTCAAATGTGTTCATTTAATACTTTAAAAAAAGCTTCATCTCAATTTGAATCATATTCAAAGTATGTGTTTGATAAACTGTGTTTAGTGCAGGACCTGGTGATACCGGGAAGTAATGACATTTTTTGGATACTGGTTCAATTCTCCATTATTCTGGAAGGTCAAATCCTGGCTTCAGGTACACATGCTGTTCACCACCAAAATTGAAGCCTGTCGCTTTGCACCTCCTGCTAAGTATTACAGGAAGTGCTACCTTGCACATGATACTGGTGGCATTATACATGTGCATAACAGAGGTGCAAAGCAGCCACACCAGGTGTAAAGCCAGGGGAAAATCAAGCTCTCTGGGGAGAGAGACAACAGAAATACCAGTTAAAAAAAAAAATATATATATAACTTAAGTTCACAGCAAAACAAGATGTGCATGGCTGCAAACAGAAACACAGAGGATCAAGTTGCTCTTTCTGCAAACTAGGAGGCTGCCACTTACTATTTAAAATCCTTGACAAACACAAAGACTTCTTTATTCTTCCTCTAAGGCTCTGTTAATCCAAAGTATTCCAATAAGAAGCTGAAATGCACCGCAGGGAGTAAGTGTTTTGATGAAATCACTGCAGGGTTACTTCTTGTTGTTGTAACAATCACTAGCAGAGCAGTGGGAAGCACAGTGAGCAACCGGGCCTTCTTGGCACAAAACAGTTCAGAGAAACAGAAAGAGCAAACCCATGGACACTCAGAAACCCGTGGCTGCAACTACATAGCACCTGTGTTGAATCAGGGAAGACAGCTGGCTCCTTCAGACAAGGCACCGTCCTCTGAATACAGGCACAAACTGTGAGGGCTGTCTTGGGAATTGTTCTCAGGGGAGTCTGAACATCCAAAACCAGCTCTGGCTGCCTTTTTCCCTGAATTATGTCCTGAATTCCTAGGCTCAACAAATGCCTGCTGCTACACTGATTACTGCAAGAAACAGCCTTCCCTTCAATACTTCTCATCCTTACAGCACAGTCAGAGGTCAACGGTAGGGAAAATACATGCTGTTCTGTGTGAAAAATAAATTCATGAGAGTTACAGCTTCACAAGTCACCAGGGAAAAGGCTAACAATGAAGACTCTTCATAGCCTTGTCAGAAATCAATTTGCATTTCAGACTGAAAAGAGGAAATAATAATAGAATTTTTTTTTCCATGTCTACAAGCACCTGGTCTTCAGAGGTGACACTGTGCAGTAGGAAAAGTAGTGTAACGCAAAGAGATGGAGATTGTAACTCTTTAAAGGACCAAGCTATTGCTCCTTTATCCATTACCACAACACTTGGAGACACGGCCAGTGGCAATTTTCACATTTTCTGCAGTCTGCTGAGATACCTGCCTTAAAGACAGATGGCCACTACATCCTCTATGCATGGTAACAGCTGAAAAAAAAGCAGAGCAGATCTTTACTCTATTAGAAGTTTTTGAGCACTAAACAGATGTGGCCCCCATGGTCTATACTAAGAGTATGGATCAACTTCCTCTAAGCCAAGAAGAAAAGAGAGAGATTCAGCTGTTCAAAATATACTAAAATTTCACCCTGCACATGTAACCCACAACATCTAGGCTCTGTCCAAGATGACAGCTCAGTTAACCTTAAGGTTAACCACAAGGCCACTGGTACTGACCACAAGCACTCTGAACTCCAAAGGCCCGATAGCCTGGGGCTAAGTTTGCACTAGGTTTGGGTTCCCTCCCCGCAACTCACTAAAACCTCCCTGAACAGCTCTCAAGCAGCAATCTCCCAGCTTCTGCTGGGTCTGACCTAAGTACAAGCCAGGGAAGCACAAGCACCAATCAGGGAAAGACAGGACAAGTGTTAGTAGAGCAAGATCCGACACATGCTGCTGAACCAGAGTACTAAATAGGAAACTACTCACGTACACAGCATTCCCCACACATGCCACCGCCTTCCACACTCAGAATAACAGACAATTTGCAATAGTCTCTTTTCCCCAGCAACCAAAAAGGCCTTGTGTTGTGACTAGTTATTCCCCAAACAAGTGTCAATCCATCCCACATCAGAAGCAAGATAATTTTGTTTGCTGTTTACAGAAATGCCTGCCAAACTCCTCCCTCCTCTTCCTTCTTAGCTCTAAGCAAGGCCCAGATTGGACTCACTTCTGGTCAATCAGCCTAGTTCAGTCCTATATCCTTCCTACTGCCCCGCTTGCAACTCCTTCTTCTACTCTGAACTTCTCACTCCAGCTGCAACTATACCCAGCTGCAAACGTAACTGCAAAGTTAAATCACCAGACTGGCCTCCTCTTTCCTTGCTTCCTTGTACCATCCAGGCTGCAGCTTGCAGTCTGAGCAAGAGACAGTTGAAACATTTGGAACAAAACAGTCCAAGGACTGCTTTCTTCTGGGAATTGATGACAACTGGCCACCATAATCCTATGCAGAGCTGTCTATTAAGCATTTCTGCTTCAGTCAATATAACCTGCATGCTCACATCTACAGACTGACATATAGGAAGTATTATAATATTGACAAGCTGCGAGTAAATAAACCGAAAATACTGTTTACTGTAAGGGCCACATACACTTCCAGCTTTTTTTTTCAGTGCCTTTTACATGAATCATTATAAGAGGATTCAATGAACAAATTCATGATCTCTCCCATTTACCTTTTTAGCTTTCTGCTGCAGGCATCCACACATCACAGCAGGAGACACACACAGCATGCCATTTACTACAACACCACATAAATTCTCACCTTCCAAGGTCTTCTGATCCCTTTGAAAAAATCAGGCATCCACATTGGAAGAACAACAGCTTCTCTTAATAATTTCTTGGCTTCTTCCAAATCCGCGATGTCATCCCTGTGCAAGATGAAGAAACTTGTACAAGATTCTCATACAACTGTATTTCTTCTATTTTTATACAAGAAAAATAGAAAAGCTTTTCACTTAGTAGCATTTCTTTTTGCATGCAAGCATTTGCCTCATGAGAGCACTCCTATAATACTGCGACCTAACATTGAATCCACTTTTGGAAGACAAATTATTTTGGAAGAAAAAATTATTTTCAACTCAAGTTACCCAGAGCTGCTTAATTAAAAATTGTTTTGGACAATGTGAAGACCAAAGCAGTATCTTTAAAGATCTCTGGAGCATATGCTCATTTCAGCAGTACCTGTAATGGATGTACTACACATATTATCAATTAGCAACAAAAGCCTAACTTTAATCAAATTAATAAACTGTTAAAGCAAAATATCTCATTTTTGCCTATTTGTAGAAGATTATGTTGTCTCCCTATTTTAGGAGTTTGAAGACGGGTAATTTTGCTCCTTTTCCACACTAGCAAAAACACTTGAGTTGAGAAAATCCTCATACCAATGAATGCTTGGATTCCTTGATACAATGTCTCTTTCAAGAGCTTCGATCAGGTCTTTGTCGTAACCTGCTCCATCAAATTTTGGAATTTCCCCATCACCAAATTCCTGGGGTATTTTCTTTCCCTAGAAGTGAAAATCATACAAGCTCATAAGAACATTACACAACTGAGACACTTCCTTGCCAACCAAAGGCATGAATGCAGGAACAGCCTCACAAAGGTGGCTGTGTCACGACTTAAAGCTACATTAAGTCCTAGCTGAAGAGCAGAGCATCCAAAGATTTTGAAGATGCTACACTTGCCACCCTACCTGTCAGAAGTAAACACCTGACACTATCATCACCGAAAAGAACAGGGAAGCTGCCACACACACTGTCTTTGATGGAGGAAAACCAAGATTCTCTCCCCTTGTTTCATTAAAGCCTTCCTGCCCAGCAATACCTGCTCTCCTCAACTACAAACTATCTATGTCTTGCCTCTCATTGGCAGGCCAACTCCATAAACAATTAAAATGCTTTTAAAAGGTCATATTTATTTAAGGACTGCACAAAAGCCCTAAAGAAGCCCTGAAGACACCCAGGCTTCTCAGACTACAGTCATTTTTGCAGCACACCAGTGCTACTTCAGTGACCAAGCCACACTCAGCCTCTGCCTCAAATGGCCCAGAGTTTCTGGTTAATACTTCCACAGTGCCGGTCAGCTTATGGGGGTGAAGTAACATTTTCACTTTGAAGCATCAGGGCTCACACTTCTCCCCTCTCAGTTCTGAAGGAAATCGCTTCCCTCCCAGCGTTCGGGGTGCCTGAAAAGCAGCTGCACTAGTTTAACAGAGGTGGCTGAGTAGGGAGCTACTTTAGGACTCTTAACTCAGCTTCTAAACGCTATCAGCAGCAAGTTAAAGAATCCCAGCTGGCTCGACAAAAGCATCCTAGACGAAGGCGGGCTGCGAGGCAGCTGGAGACACACAAATAACCTCGCAGTGGAAAAACAAAAAGGTAGCAATTACACCCCTCCCAGTTGCCGTTTGCCCACGACGACTGTGAGGGAGTAGTTTATCTTCCCACTACTTTTATTTCTTGCTTCCAAGCGAACTCTTGAGTTGTTTAGTATTCCTAACTCAGCTTTTTGCAATGGAAACGAAGCTTAGAGTTGCGTCTAAGGAAAACCCTGGCGTAAAAACCTGTAATGGTCTGGTGTAAAAAAGAAAACGGAGAAAGACGCCCTGTAGAGTTTTCAAGATTCCACTAGAGATAAAATGGAATCCAAATGTAATCATTGGGGGGGAAAAAAAAAAAGAAGAAGGAAGAAGAAGAAGAAGAAGAAGAAGAAGAAGAAGAAGAAGAAGGGAGAAGAAGAAGAAGGAAGAAGAAGGAGAAGAAGGAAGAAGAAGGAGAAGAAGAAGAAGAAAGAAGAAGAAGGAAGAAGGAAGAAGAAGGAGAAGAAGGAGGAAGAAGAAGAAGGAGAAGAAGAAGAAGAAAGAAGAAGAAGGAAGAAGAAAGAAGAAAGAAAGAAGAAGAAGAAGACGAAGAAAAAAAAAAAAAAAACCAGGACAATGAAATGAAAGGTATTTGCTGCCTGCTACATACTCCTCTTGTTCTGCAATGGACTGGCTTTCCTAGTAGAAAAATTTTTCTGCACATCACAAAACAATTGGGTTATGTTGTTGGGGTTGGGTTTTGTTTGGCTTTTTTCCTGAGTGAAACCAAATTAAGGCAGGCCTTGAGGAGCAGGAGCAGGGAGGGCGGCTCGCTGCAGCACGCTGGGCCGCAGGCAGCCCCTCGAGCCCCCAGGCCCGGCCGGCAGATCGCGCACCGCCCGCTCGCCACGCCCCTGACGCAGCTCAGCCGAGCGGAGCAAAACAGAAACCGAAGGGGGAAGGAGCGCCCGGGGCCGGGAGGGCGCGGCAGCCCCGGCACAGCCGCGGGGCGGCAGCACGGCCCCGATCCCGGCCCCGATCCCGGCCCCGATCCCGGCCCCGGTGCCTGCTCCTGCGGGACGTGCAGTACCAGCGGCCGCTGCTTCTCCTGCCCCGGCGGCACGTCTCGCCAGCGGAAGGATGGAGAAGGGCGGCCAGCGGGGAGACGTGCTCTCAGCATCACCTCGGCTGTCATTGTAGTAACACTGATTCCCCCCCAGTTCCGGAATTAAACCAAGATTTAAAGTAGTTGTAGCTCTCACAAGTAATAAGATTTTTAATGCTGGTCCCAAATTGGTCCAACCTGCAATCCTCAGTCAGCAGGTAAGTGAGCATAGACTAGAAATGATTTTTTTTAAATGTCACCTGAAACTTAAGCAGCAGGAGTGAGCATGATTTTTCCAGTCATCTCTTCTTCGGGTATTACTTTCACAAAACAGCCTTAAATAAAGCTGTGATGGCTTCTCTCTAAGAAGGTATGCCAACAGATAGGTATACAGGGCTGCAAAAGACTACTCCCACCCTTGGCACCCCCATCACATAATTTCGGGAAACCAATATCTGCCTTAAACATTCAGAAACCTGTTGTGCTGTCAGGAAGAGCTATTAGACCTGCACTAACCCACTGGATCAAAAACCTTATTTCCAAAACTGATGTTATTTCTGCTCTTGTACTAAGTTTGTGTGTTAGTTTCAGCAGTTCACTCCTCGGTGTGTCCACCACCCTGATACACTCACGTCATGCTTGTGCTCTCCCTTCATTTACCAAACCAAGTAAGTCTCCTTTTGCAACATAAGCTGAACATAATTACCCATTCACTTTGGCAACCCTTCTTTTTCTCTCCCTCCTAATGGTAACATATCTTTCTTGAGTGTGGTTGTACACAAAATACTCCAGCTGTTTTCTCACCAGATCCTCCTATAATGGCACAGATATCTCTTCTCTCTGCTGGTAACACCTCAACAAACTGGGCCTGTGATTTTGTTTACATTCACACCCACAGCATTATCATACTGCCCCCGTAAAGGCAACCTCAGGCAGCTAATCACAGAGAATAACCCTGAGGGCTGTAACGACCAGCACCGGACCCTGAAGACACCTTGCTTTCCTGCAGGTTCTTCCCACTGCATACAAATGCAGGATAACAACTGCCACATGCACTCTCCACCCCTCGCTGCCAAAGCCAAAGGTGGCACCTGACTGTGCCTCACCACGGCAGCCAGCCCTTCCCATCACCACTAGGAAAAGGTAATGTTCCAAATGGAAGTTCAACCTGATCCAGTTTCTGCTGATACATCCAAATCTGTCTTCTCCTCTACCGCTGAGCTTCCAGCTTCTAGCAGAAATTCTTTCCACAGTCTCCAAGTACACAGCCTGCTGCTCTGCGCCGCTGAACATTATCCCATTTCCATTACTCCAGCACAGAGTCACCCAGTTCTTCCCATACAACAGCCTCATTTGCCTTTTCTGGTGATGGTGCTTCCCACCTTGCTGTCATCAGCAAATTCAGTTAGTGCATGCCTCTTCTTTGTGCCAAATTAAATTGGCACAAAAATATTAATTTAAATATAAAACAAGAGTCAAAAATGATTTGCCAGTTGACTGCTACTTCTCCTTTCAGTACCACTTGTTTACTTTCCCCTTGCTGCCTAATCCCACTTTACAATTCCTCTACACCACACACTAGATTAACAAATTGCTTCCCATGTGGTATCCAGGTAGATTAATTTCTTTCCATAAGACATTAACTAGAACTCTAAAGAAAGTCCTGGCAGAGGCAACACCTTTGCTTAAGAAACCATATTTCATTCTATTCCTCTTTTCAGTTAGTTCCAAGTCTTTAGCTTTTCATCCACTCTAAATTTGTTGTAAAACATAGTGTACTGTTCAGACAAAATTAACAACTCCAGTTGCCTGGATCACTTTTCCTTTCCCCTTCTCAATAGAGGCATTGTCAACACAACTCACCATTCACATGAGAGAGCAGCAGACCAAGTAAATTTTACTGTAAATCTGTGCTCCCAGCCCTGGAGACCAATTTCACCTACCAGTTCTTTCAGTGTTTTCAGATGGAGATTATGCAGCCTTCCAGTCCCGATGCATGGAGGTCTATGCTTTCACCTAAATGCAACTATCTCATCTCACTTCATCTCACATTTGGTGATGCACAGGAGAATAAACATGCAAAAATAATTTAATTTTTTAAGTCATAGCTTCATTGATGTTAATATTCACTTCACTGATATGGCTGCGGAGCCTTTGGCTGTTTCATATCCTTCATAATATTTACTGTCCTTATCCACTGACAATCTAAAATAATCTAAAGAGTACTTCTAAATAAGCGTTCCAGTGCTTAGATACAGTATTATGCAATTTCTCAAAGACATACAGGTAGCATTCATGCTGCCTCTTTAAACTGAACTATTAAACAGAAGCTCCAGCAGAAGGTACCCTGAGAACAAGCCCAATAATTTCCAGTGGAACTAATAAAGAAGAAACACTTGAAAGCAGTATTTTAGAAAAAAAAAAGGACACATGAGGATTTAGTGGATAGACACCATCCAGTGAGTTTAGTTCAAAATTATTTTATATAGCACTAAAAAAGGTAATTTATTGGCATAGTCAGGTTAAAATTACTTATCCCAAGATGGCTACTGTCAGAATGAAAAGATGTTATGGTGCAGAGAGGAGAAACAGTGAAAGAAGATATTTATCTCAAGTGAGGCAAAACACTTCTAAAACATACATACTATACTTGTATTTACCTTTAAAAAAATGCATTACATTGTGGTATTATAGCCAGGACAGCATGCAACCCATTACACTGTAGTCAACTTCTTAGGAAATGGATAGTTCATTATATGTTCTAAGTAGTCCTATCCAAGCACCCAAACCCAAAAACTACAGAGCCGAAACACTTAGTAGGCAAAAAGATACCTGGTTACTTAATTTGAAGCTTCATTTTTGCCCTATCGTTCTTAAATGAACATGATGAGTTACCAAATCACTTTGATTTGACATACCAGGCTACAGAGGAAAGCTGCTTGATGGCTCAAACTCAGAAACGGAAGAACAAACATTTGTAAACTAAGAAAGGATAAAACTGAAAGGAAAAGTAAACCTGTTTTCATGCCTGTGTGCAAAATATAGGAAGTTGCATTAACTTCTTTCACTTCCCACACCTGGCTACTCCCTCTTTCATTCAAAATTTTTACCAAAAGCAAATCATGGATTCCTTACAAGAACCATTATATAGCATATGAGGATTTGTAACCTGGGGTGGTTTTCAGTTACATACCCCAGACAAAGGAGCTAGAATAACCACCAAGTAGCTAGACAAAGGGGAATACAAGAGCACATATGCTGGAATTTTTTGAGGAGCAGACATATTTTCCTTCTGCCACCTAGTGACCAATTTATTCAGATAAGAGCAGTGTTTAAAACGTACCATATTAAATGGAACCCCTTCATGGCTTTCCTGCACCTCACAGCAGTAGTGCTGCTAATCACATTATTCCCAGAGACAAGTATTACACAAGTCATGTTGTTGTAGGCTCCTTATAGTAAAGCCCTATAATGCTCATCACCGGAAAGCTCGGAGAGCAGAGTTCACCCTCATTAGAGCTAAGACTTTGAAGGCTGCCTTACACAAGCACATCTGGTGAACCTGTCACACACCATGACTCCAATTCCCCATATAGCTGGCAAAACTTTAAATAATTTCACAGATCTCCACGAGATTTTTATAGCTAGCAGAAGGCACACTTGTTATTTTAAATCTTACTGATCCAGGGTAGAGAGATTTCTAAAATGCTTGATCTGTACAGTCACTCAGTGGCAGTGCTGAAAATGTGCCTGGCTCTACCTTCTGACGGTAATAAGGGCTGGGATTACTTAATAGTTTTCCTGTGTATCAGAAAACAATTTGTGATGGAAAAAGTGTATCTTTGAGTTATTCCTAAGCTATCAAGAATGGTAATAGAAAGGCCACGAAGGGACTAACCTTCCAAATCTATTTGGAAGGAAACTGGCCTAAATATTTTCTCATTCATCTATCAAGATCTGTACAGTACTGTCTGCCCCCATAGGAAGGTGTGTCTTTTACCTTTGTCTGTCAGGAAAATAATGCCACTTCAGTACAGTCTCAACTTGTATAACTAATACCACAGCCCTTGGGTTCCTGGCACTAACTCCACAGTTAAATTTAAAAACACAAGTGTCTCAGAAACAGCGATTTGCACACTGACATTTTTTCCAGCCACAAAACAGTCCTGTCTTTGACATCACCACTTTATAGTGAATCACTGTTTCTCCTTTGCTTTCACTTCAGCACTGCTTCTTTTTCATGGATCTTCAGAAAAAAGTATCTCCAACTTAGACTAACTTAATTCATTGCTTTTAGTTTTAAAACAAAACAGTTCCAAGAAGCTTCTTTCTAAACACTATAATAAATACAAAACCCTTTTCATAAACCAAAGAAAATGGGAGTTGCTAAGAGTTTGCTTTTAATACATCTCCCTCATATTATTTCCAAATATATAACTTCAAATAATTTGGCACAGATTTACTTAGCATCAATGCATTTACAGAAGTGTTCTGGTCTCCTAGCCATGCCTAAATTATACTATGGTATGGCAGAGGCAGTGGTACTGTGGAACTTCATTCATAATGCTTAAAGTCTAGAGAAGGGCACTGGTCTCACTTTTGCACTTTTTACATTAATAGCTTTACAAAAGACCTGAATTGGATTCCTCTAAAGAAAAAAACCCACCAAACATGGAGGAAAATAAGAAGGGACTTTCTGCCTGAATGACAATTAGAGACAAGAGTCAAGCCCATGGTCTTCACTCAAAGAGTAAGAAGTGCTCAGCAACAGGAGGACACCATGCTTCCCTCCCTCAAAAAATCTCCCACCAAGACAGAGCAAACAGAACTTTTCTTAGCTTGGTGTAATTATTAATTAATATCACCACAATACATGCTTTAATCATGGGGGGGAAAAAAAAGCACTAAATTTTCCTGCATGGGATTATTGTGACTTTTTATCATCTGTATTAAATGACTAAGAGTGCTTCCCTTTGCCACCTGCTGCATCACAACACCTCCCTGCCAAGTCCTTTCCCGCTTCTTACCTTGTCATCTCTTCCTCTAGCTCTGGATTCCCTTTCGCGGCTGCCTGAAGGCTTCTCCCCCTTGGACACCACGTGTGCTCTGCCCGCGGGTCCACGGGGCTGCAGTCCTGGGGAGTCTTTCTTCAGGGATTTTCCATCTCGGCCGGGACGTTTTATCTGAGGTGGAGCCCTAAAAACAAGCAACCACAACAAAAACATGCTAGAAACAGTGAAAAAAGAGTAACATTGAGAAGGAAGGATTCTAATATTTCAGTAATTGCCTCAGTATATTATTACTAAAGCTGCCAAGACCCTAAGACTTATTTCCCTATATCTGCAAATCCAACACCATGTTTCTGGTTCTGTCTGACACCCAAAGTAAGAAGAAAAAGCACAAAAGAAAAAAATTAACATTATCAGATCAGTACTCCTAACCAATCTTACAACAAACCAACACCCATGTAACAAAAGAGGAAACAATTTAGTAAAAGTCTTCAAACTGAAGTTTCTTGTGACTCCAAACTAGGAGATTATATTAGGCTACATTCACATGCACAAACTCCACACAAACAGATGACATTCATGGTAAAATAAAAATTTTAAAAATGGAGAAATAAAAAAATAAAAAAAAAAGGTGGCTAAAAGCTTTGACAGGCCCCAAAACAGAAGAGGGAGGATTTTAAACAATCCGCCTACCTCTGACTTCATTCCCCTGTGTGAAAATGTCAAAACATAAAAATTGCCTTGAAAGCAAAAGCGAACAGAGCTGAACTGCAACCACCTATATTTGTGTACATCACCCACAATGTCAAAGAGTACTCAGCAGTAGAATGAGGAGAAAGAATTTGGTTTTAAGACAGGGTGTCATTGTCATTTTTCTCTAGGGGTTGAATTTGAAATACAGAACTAAAATAAACGGCCAGGAATGTCACCCAGATTTAGTAAGTGTCCACTCTTAAATCTTGTACTGATTCTTGTTTTGAGTAACTCAGAATTTTTTAACTCCAAAAACATTTTCCTGGAATATGGCTTAAAAAGCGTATATTCTTAAACACACTGCTGGATACAACAGCAACATTTTGCTTTTCATGCATTTTCTTCAAACTTAACAGCATAGAACAGTGGCTAAGTTTCCTTACTTATTTGCACAAGATTTAAATTTCAGCTTAAAAGAAGCAGATGAACTACTGGGGCTTTACCACTAAGAAGAATACAAAAATAAGTACATCCTGAACTTTACATAACATTACCATAGAAAATCTGAGTTATTTCTACCACTCACAAAAGTAATCAGCATTAATATTATTTTACACTTACATTCTTAGGGTTTGTTTTTTTGAAAAGCAAAGATCTTTTTGATAATCATAAAACACAGGAAATTGTAAATAAACTTGGCATTTCTTTCCATTAACCAAGATCTCTCATTTTACTTTGCTCCTTCGCTTATGTGAGTATACACACATTAAAATTGTGTGCTCTTATGTTAGAAAAATGTTGGCATGATAAATGTTATTCTTGTCTGTAAACTGCATCCTTTTCCAACAAGTTCTGTTAGGTTGAAAATAGGGATTTCAGAAAATGCACAAGCATCTATTTTAAGAAATCTATTAGCTAACTGAAGTTACCTTAAATATGGTTACAGAAGAGATATGCCATGTATAACAGAACATGTTTAGCAATTAAACTAACCAATGGATTAAACATAGGTTGAATTGTCTGTAGCTAGGGAGTGATTCCTAACCACCCTGTCCTTCAAGATCCTTCAGTTCTAGCTCCTTCCAGACTCCTCAGTCATCAATTAATTATTTTATTTAAATAAACTGAAATGGAAAAGTTTTCACCTTGCACATGAGAACATCAGCTGTCACCAAAAGCTCACTTACCTGTGCAGCAGACTCTAGTTCCAGGCACTTAGTTACTCCTACCAGAATAAAGGAGTGACTCTCTTTAGAATGTCAGCAATAAATCTGACTGTAGTTTAAATACTTTTTCCCCAATGAATTAGATTTACTCTCTATTACAAGTGACTAAATTAAACGTAGTAAATGTGTAAATTAAATGTGATTTTCATGTTACAATAGCATTCAAAAACAAATATAAAATTATGGTGACCCAACGTTATTCCACCCACTCTGCTTGAGCCTCTCATTACCTGTGTTCAGCTGGAACAGGAGGAGGCCAAACAGCTGGATCTCTAAAAGGCTCATCTTGACAGGATACAGAGATATCTGGAGGTCTGTCCATTTTAAAACTCTCTAAAGTGTTGACAATGCTCTTAACTTGTTCATATTCTTCAACTAATTCTTGTCGGACCTTGAGAAATACATATGTTATTTAAAAATTGTTACAATTCAAACTTTTAAAAGAACCAAACAAACATAGAAAGTACCTCAAGAACACATGCTATCCTCAAAGGCAGGGACTCCCAGGCCTTTCTATTCACAAACCCCAGACCTACCAAGTTGATAATAGACCTTTAACAGCAGCATAAACAACTGAATCTCTGTCGAGTTCATTTTCCTGCTTGTTAATGTCCCAACCAGACATGATTGCTAAGGCAGGGATCACTCTTCCATAACATGTCCTGATACTTGGATTTATGTGTGCATGTTGACATGTATGCACACATACTCTCATACTAGTAAGGGTGGTGTTGGCAGATCTATAGTAATTTGGTACTATTCTGGCAAAGAAGATCTCTGATTACAGTCTCTGATGTCCTAGTTATAAAACTGGCCAAATCATTAAAATGGATAGTGCTGTGAGGAGCAGGGCCTTGAACTCAATGATCCTTACGAGTGCCTTCCAACTTGAGAGTTTCCATGATTTTATTAATATATGTGACTGTCATCAGCAAGATGCTGATATGGACAGAGGGAAAGAGAAGGGTAAATCCCCAAGGCCCTGCACAGATCTTGCAACACTGCATTTACTTTACCAGAAGCTTTATGTACACCTGTACAAAAAGAGACTTAAGTACAGGAAGATCTTGATCATTTCACAGGGCAAAGCAGCCTTCTTGCTCATTCCAGATGGGGTAACTATGTCTTTCCAGAGACACAAGACATCCAGCTCAGGCAGGATTATTCCTGCCCTGCTTTGCTCTCTTTGCTTTCTCATCACACAATCCGTGGACACATTTCCCAGTGTGAGAGCTTCCAGCTGAGTTACAAATGTGATTGATTACTAACTTGGTTCCTTCAAACTGTCTTCACACACATCCCCCTCCTGTCCAAAAATAAATCTAGCCAAACAGCTGCTGTGAGGTACAAAGGAATGATACAGCATAAATCCTCCAGGGCACCACTCCACAAGAGACAGCCACTTCCTACTCCACTGCTCCAAGAGTACTGACAGAATTCCTTCTATCAGTCTTCTAACACATGCAGAGAAATTGGTGGAAAACAACTTTCTAGCACTGACAGCCAGCGTGCCGTCATTCACCTCACTGGACCAGCAAGGAGGATAGTATCTGAAAACTGAGGGAAAGTGACCATTTGATGCTTTGGAAGACGAAAACAGACTAACATCTGCCAGCCATCTCTTCGCCAGACCTGAGCAGATCAAACTTTGAAATACACACCCTATTCCTCAGTCAATACCTGGCAAATCAACCAACAAGGAATCCTCAATGTGTGGACCACAAAGGAAAACCAGAATAAACTCCTAGAGGCCTTAAAGAAACCGAGTCAGATGAAATAGGTGCAGATAGACCTTCTTGCAGTTGAGTAACAACACAGACATGAGGCAAAAAGGCTGTGCCATAGTTATGGAGTTGACTGAGCAGTGTCTTTGAGTGATCAGTGCTACTCTGAAGCAACCTAGAAAGGCTGCAAATGGAAAAATCACTGATTTAGACTCACCCAGTCTCTTTGCCCCCCATCACACACCCTTCCTTATGTGCCAGAATCCTCAGGAGGCTCCAGCTCAGGTTTTAGAGAGCCTGAAGAAAGCTTTTTAGGTTACTTATGATTAAGCATTTTCAAGAGATAGTGTGGGCCAAGTTAGCAGCTCACCACTGCCAAACAGGAGTAACTCCCTTTACTTCTCCCCAGCCACGCTCTGCCCCTGCTCTTCTGGATTCAATTCTGGCATCTCAGCACAGTAAGACAGGTTGGTAAAATGGCAAAAAAAATTGGCCTAGGAGGGTAAAAAGGAAATAAAGGACACTTCTGCTGGGTTAGCAAGCTGCACATGCACACCATCCTGTGACCAGATGAATCTCAGGAAAAAAAAAATGACAGGGGGCAGAGGAGGGAGAAGCTGGCACAGATGGAAGGAAGACAAAGTAGGGAAGAGCTTGGCATCTCTAGGCATGGCAGGATGTTAGCTGGATTCAGCTACCATGTGAAGCTGCCTGGTCCCCAGAGCCAGGCTCTGGTACAGCAGCCACCCCTACCAGCCACATCACCTCCTCCACAGAAGCAGCATCGTGGGCACTGGTGATGTTGGAAGGCCCAATAAAATGCCTTTCAGCCCATGGGATGGCCCCACAGCTTTGTTTTGACATGTCAACCCCAAGAATTTCCAGTACCCAAGCAGAAAACACATCCTATCATATGGGTATAAAACACAGTGAACAAGAATTGAGTTCACTCTTTCTTAGTGGTAGTTACAAACCATTTCAAGGAATACCTCTGTATTTCATAATCTGGCAACTGTTGTACCTTTTCCATCACTAGCTTTTATTTGCTACACTAGAGCTTGTACTTCTATACCCATGGCAATAAGTGTGGGTATTTGTACTATCGTAAATACAAATAATGGGGGGGAGGGGAGGGTTTATTCTGTCATGCTGAAGAAAAACTGATCAAGTTTATCTAAAAGTGTTTTCCAAACCTGAAATTACTGCCTGCAATTAGTGTTAGTTATTCAACAAGCTCCATTTTTTAAAAAGTGAAAATAACAAGTCCCTAAACCATATCCAAAACAGATGCCCTGCAACCCTGTCTGATCCGTGAAGGCATAGCTCCCATAATGACATCTATTCATGAGTTACCCAAAGAATGTTTCTTAATTAATCACAAAGTAACCTACTAAATGTGAATGAAACAGGCACGAAGCAAAAGCAACAAAAGCATAGATTGACCGAAATGTGTTTGAAATAATAAAAAGAAGAATTCACCCTTTACTCTTTAAGCAGGAATACAGTGCACCTAATCACCTGCACCAGTGACCACAGTCAGTCAGGGTGCCTTTCTGGCTGCTTCAAGCACTCCGGGAATCACTCAATTTCTGCTTGAGCTCCAGCGGAGGCCCCTGTGCTCTCAGCTCTTGTGCAACGCAGAGCACATGGTTCCAACACGCAGCAGGTTTTGCTCGACAGCCGCTGGCCTTGCTGTAAGCCAGTACTATCTCCCGGGGGCACGCTCTGCTGTCATTCTGCAGCTGCTCAACTGTCACTGAAGCAGCTCTTTCCTACAAGCCAGCTGTCTAGTAAAAACACTGCAACAGCCAAGAAACTCTCTCAGAATAAACAGGGAGAATGTCAGCACAAGTAAAGTTCACAGTAGCGGTCATGAGACTAAATCTACCTTTTAGTTTTGGTAAGGATGCATTGCTTCTGATTTTGAACCTTTCCAGCCCCAGCCTGCATTTACATGAATAAATATGCTCACCTGTCAGCCAAACCGCAAAGCACAATAAAGTAACTTTTCCTTTTTTCAAGTGAGCTCAGGAGGCCTAGGAATGAAGAATGGAGCTACACTCAGCCACCCAAGAGCAAGCTGGGAACTCCCTGGATGCAAAACAAGGATGAGTCTCAAGAGTAGGTCACCCTTGATACTCCCAAGTCAAGCCAGTCAAAAGATGATCAATGGCTCTGAATTTTCCATGAAGTCACAGGAATTCTTATGCTGTCATGTCTCTGCTTTGGTGGATCCTCAGCACGCATCTTTTGCCCTGTTTAAGTCCTGCAGGGTGTCCCAGACTAGTAACAAAATCCCTCTTCCCTGTTGAGTACTGATTTTGAATTCCCAGAAGCAGTATTGCATCAAGTGTAACTGAGCCAGTCAGTTGTTCCCAGGGGAGAAGATGTTAACATGTTCATATTCCTCCTCATCCTAAGCATCAGCTCCAAGCAAGAGGAATCCTTGTAATCAAGATATCCAGTTGCAAAGCTGAAGCTGTCTGTCTGACATGAAATGCAGCCCAAGAAATACTTGCACAGATCATTCTGTCTAGACCAAACTGTAGAAAATTGAAAACAATGACACCTAAGCAAAGAGAGGTAGATCAAGAGCATTTGGGAATCTGACCCAAAATCCCAACTACTTCCAGTTCACCCATGCTTCCACATTGCTCAATAAACTGCTGGAAAAATCCTTTGTCATACACAAGGCAACAAAGCAGATACACCAGGCATGAGGTACCTATTCAGGATAGAGCACCCACTGTTGAGAAGAGACCAAACAGGAAGAACAATGCTGGACATAAGAGATGTGAGTTGGTCAGCTGCACAGCCACAGCTGGAACTATTCTTTGAGATGTTCCTCAAATGAACATTTTTGTTTTACAAGGGAACATGTCCACAAACACACGAAACTGTGCTCACTGCCTCAGAAGTACCAGCAGGACAAACACCCTGTTAGTGAGCTGCACACAAACATACAGAAAGGAAGGGGATGCTTCATACTGACACTCAGCATTCCAGGAATCCTTAAGAAGGTTCAAGATTGTGAATGTGTATGCAGACAGTACATCCCAGAGAAGAACTGGTTTAAGTAACAATCTTCTCCTTTGAGCACCTACCTACATGGACATTCAAGAATAAAAGTTCTACCCACACAGTGTTAGTGACTGCTAAACTCCACCTCCAAAAAGTACCACTGGTATTATCCTCTCCAGATTCCTCAGATGATGGAGAAGCTGAAGAACCTGAAGAACAGGCTAGTTCCATATGCTAGAGGAGACAGAATTTCAGGTAAAAATCAACTGCATTAACCCTGTTAACCATGACCTAAGGGTTGCTTTGCTTCTCAAGCCACTTGCAAGAACCACACTAGTATGGGACTATTTTGCTTCTGCGTATTACTGGTACCAAGTGGGTTTGACCTGAATTTTGCTAAACTTACATAATGTGTATAGCATAACTCTTTAATGAGAAAGATCTAAAATTAATATCTAGATATTACTTTAATATTGTGAATGAATGTTACTTGTGATCCAGCTTCTTGGTTAAATTTTTTTCAGAACAGGTTGTCTGTCAAGACAGCTCCTTGACTGTGACTGACAGTTTGGATGTAGCTGCTGTTGGAGCTGGAAAGTAGTGCTAACATCCACATCATCAGACTCCCTCTTAGTCTGTCTCAAGGAGTGAGAAAGCACAACAATTATTTATAAAGAGTGGGTAAGAAAGCCGGTCTATCTCTGTAGGTCTCACCAATACATTCAGGTTCTGGTATGGAAAAGCTAGCAGTTCCAGGGCTGCATTGTTTGCTGTATCTGTATAATTTTGTTCCCATAAACAAATGAGGAGGCAAACAACCTAGGGATGAAGCCCTTATTTTATTTTATTTTATTCAGTCACACTTCTTACATTTTGGTGTTTGTGTCTGAGCCAAGACTGGCACCACTAGCAGCAAAGCAATATTCTGACAAATCTCATCTGCCACTACTGTGTTGGGAAGTTTCAGAATTAACATGAGCGCACAGCGTGACAGACGCTACCGCACCTGCTGCAGATCTTATTTGGGACAGATCTCTAAAGCATTTATGTGACATGGTCAGGGGCCATTCTTCTTTTGCCTAAAGGGGGTAATTTCTGAGAAGGTGCCAACTTCAGATCCTCTGCTAGAGAGCCAGCTGCCTTCCCCAAGGAATAATCCTGGGAACTGTGTTAATGGTCCTTTTGTGCTTGAGGTTTGTCTCCAGTGTGCAGCACACATTCCATGGTGCACAGGCTTCTCTAAAGCAGCTCAAACAACACACAATAACATGAGACTTGAGCAACCTTCACAAGACAAGAGCTGTTGAAAGTTTATAGGAAGAATCAATGTCATCAGAGGAAACACTATATACGAGATGTGAAGACAATGCAGTGGTTCAATGCAGCTGCAGAATGAGGAAAGCCTCATGCTCTACTTTCACATCAGCTGCAAGTTTGGCAGGAACTAAGGACATGCACTGGGCATGAACACCTTGTATCAGCACGTCCTGGGGTGGGAAAAAGCTTGAATACCAGTACTTGGATGTGAGTATCTCCTATACAACATCCAGCTTACTACATTACCAGGAAAACTAGGTACTATCTCTGCTGCATGTACACACACATGTTTTGCAAACAAGCTCTTCATCTACAGACTTCTACAATTCTATGATAGACACCTATGAATAATACTGTTATTACAAAGTGATTGTTAACAGTGTTGTACTTATCAGAACACAAAATACTCTACGTTAGTGTCAGAAGTTTCAAACACAAACCCATAAACAAATCATCTGCTGCAATAAAAAGGAAAATTTGCTTCTGTTTTTAAGTGATATCATTTAAACATATGATATTTAGAAAAATTTATTGAAATAATCTCTTTAGCTACCTACTGCAAAATTGTATCTTTTATAGGGGCTATGTCATTCTTTCAAAACATAGTCTTTATGCAATATGAATTCTTTATTCTAGAAAACATCTTTATATGATTTTCCTCCTTTTTTATGTTTATGGAACACATTTTGTACCACGAAAAATGGCACCAAAAAATGTAAGGAAGACTTAAATACTGAAAGTAATAAATAGGTGTCCTTGGGGGTTCTTACATTTCACCAGCAGATTACTTCCACGGCTTCAACAGAACCCTGTTTAGCAGGGAGATGGATGTGTGCAAGACTCGGGCTAAGAGTAGGACTTGCAGTTTGAGAAACCTCATCCAAATTTGTACACTATAGTCATACAGTTAGCTGCTACTCAGACAACCATTCTAGAGATGCTAACCCACCCACTCGCATTTTACCTTACTGGACATTAGATGACCAAAAGATACAAGAGGAAAAGGAAGTCCTTAATTTTTTCAAAATTATGCAATCACAGACAGTATGTAAACACAAACAGACCAGGAATTAGACAGATATCCTAAGTGAAAACAACAAAAGAATTGATTCGTTTAGAACAACAGAATTCCTTTTGAACACAACGCAAAAAATATTTTCCCATGAATACCAACAAAATATTGTACAAAAAATGTTGCAAACATCACTGAAATATAAGTCCTCTACATCTTATAAGGTTTGGGAAGTATAGTGTGGTTTTCAAACATCAAGTAATAGAATATGGGCAATGTTATTTCACCCTACCTGTTGCCATTTGCCCTTAATTGCTGGATCTCTGATTGACTGGCAATGTCTCTGGATTTGCTGGATGACACCCTGGTAATATACCATAGAAGAGTCGTAATTTCCAAGGAGTGCATATTCTCTTCCTTTTTTGGCATTATCACAAATCTCTGCTAAATTCATCTTCACTCAGAAATCTAAAAGAGAACATAATCACCAGAAAAATGAATTTTACATGCTGTAGAATAATTCAGTGAGTGACACTTTAGTTTTGTTATTTCTCTCATAGCTGAATTGTGTCTTTCCAATGCCGTTCCCATCCAGTCCTGCTCTTCTACAATCATTTATGTCTGGAGTGTCTCTTTACCAGCCTAAGGTTTCAGATCATGAATCATAACTCTTTTATAGTGATAAAAAGCCGAACTTCTTTGCTGCCTTTGGCCCCAATCCTGTTAAATTAATGCAAGAAAATTAAATGCCCTGCCCACACTGAACCTAACAAACTAAACTTTAATTTGTAGATCACCACAATATATTAGCAGCCATGAGCTGTGAATCACAAATCACACGAGGCGTTAAATTGCTTTTTATACTGTTGTATTACATACGTGCCTAAATGTGCCAACCAGCATCAGGGATGTCTGCACTTCACACTTTCAAGAGCCCGCACCCTAATGAGATTATGATATGGTTGAATGACTGCTTTACTATAGACAAAGTTGAGAGCCTCATTCTGTTTAAATATTCTTTCAAAGTACTCCAACATCCACATGCTGACTTGAATTTTTTCATTAAATTTAACATGTCACTTTGGGATTTATGGCAGAGTTAGCAGTCCAAATTTAACATTCCTAAGAACAGTGATTCTCAAAGTATAACCTTCCCCTAGTCCTCCAATTGCAGCATGACTTTAAGGCAAACCCATAGCCCAGCTTTTCCCAGTAACCATTCAAGAAAGACTTAAGCTGTGTTGTACATCTAGGTTTGTATTTAAGGTTCAAGACTGAAGCAGTGCTTGCCCTTTTATCTAAATCTCGTGTGACCCAAAGTTTAGGTCCTCACCACACAAAAAGAGCATCAGTTCCTTTCCCTTGTTCTCTGACTCAGTGTGCATGGGGTCCCTGACATTCACCCAGATACAAACCTCTGGAAATGAAAAATAAAAAATTGCAATTCATAGCTGTGCAATGCAGAGTTGCACTGACCAAGAGGGAGGAGGTCACCTCTGGAGGGTGGTCCACTAGCTGCATCAAGGGTTTGGCAAGACCAAGGAGGTGGAGAAGAAACTGGGAAGGAGGGATACAAACACAGATCAGGCTGCACAGCTGAAAACAGCCCGTGGTACAGGGGTGCACACAGAAGGAACAGGTGGTAGCAGACAGAAGCCAGAACAGGGAGAAACAATATTTTATGTCCTAGTGGGTTATAACAATGCTAGCAGGTTTTATAAACAGACAAGACAAGAGCAAGATGGCATTAAGGAGGACATGTCTTACACCTTTGTATTCCCTTGTGCTTAGCAAAATTCAAGCCCCTGACAATTTAAACAGATATCCACATGACATTCATTCTGCCCTGGGCAAACAGACGCTCCACCTCCCAAAGGTGCCAAACTGATGGTCCTAACTGCTGCCTGCAGCTGCACACCAGGTCTGCTCCACCACCTTGTCACACCTGCTCCCTACAACAAAGCCATGGAAACCTGCCATCCTCACTTAAACCCACAGGTCACACAACTTGCATGTGGCCGAAGACTTTGATGGCAAGCACATGCTGCCACCCCACAGATGACACTCCACCAAGCACAGCAGGACATACTGGGGCTTTACTTGTCCTCATGCTGTGCTGCACATTTCAGCTTGCACATCATTCCCACTGGCTGTTGTAATCTACTGGGCAGGAGAAAATCTAAGGTGGAAAGGCCACCAACCCTAATTTTGTTTCCTGACATAGGCAGGATACATCATTACTGAGATCTAGATCAGCAGCAACTATGACCATTTAATTTTTAAATACAGAAGATCATAACTAATAGGGGAAAAAAGTGATGTCACACTGCACTGGAAATGGATAAAATGATAGGAACTGAAGATAGGTTATAACCCATTCAGATCTCATGAGTCAACTTATAAATGAACAGAACACCATCTGGGGCAGAATCCATTGACCTGTCTTCAAACACATCCAGGTTAGGATCTGCTTCACAACCAGCCTGTCGCCATTAAGGAAAACATTCCTCAAATCTCTGGAGGTTTGCCCCATACGTAGTGAAACAGAGAGAGCAAATGAAACATTTCTAAGGAACTGCTGAATTCAGTTCCTAGAAATCCATTAAACAGAACACATACTTGCTTTACAACCTCTCCTGCCTCTTTATTACAGCTAGTTCCCACCTTCCAGGCATATTTAACTGCCTTTTGCCTTAAGAGGGCTGATACATCCAACTCCCCTTAATTCCAGAAAAGTCCCCTGCTCACCAGAGGAGACAGGAGCTTATCTCTGTCTGTGATGGAAGCTGGGTCAATCGACAGGCAGCAGGCAGGCCATAGGAGCCATGCAAACATGTGCCCACTTCAGGACAGTGGTTAGACAAGGAAGCTGAGAAGCAGGATGCAGAAAAATTTACATGGTTCTAAAATTGCAGGAGCAAAGCAAACAAGACTCTCCCATTTCCTCCAGCCACCAATAGTTTGGGGGCTTCTAGCCTCATGCTGGTGATGCCAAAGCTTAAGCATGAGCTTGAGGCCTGGTGTGTCACACTGGAGAGCTTATAAAACATTGACAGGCACTGAAACTTGGAGCACGGAGGGAGGCTGGTAGATGTACACCTATGTACCTACTGAGCGGTGACTGCCTCCAGAGCTAAGCTGACAAAAGCCCCTGGATCTTTCTCCTGGACTCAGGCACTTATCACCTACCCTAGACACCCAAGCAGGTCATATAGCTTGAAAAGGTGTATATAACATCACCCATTTACCTGAGCCATATTTGAAACAACAGCTGTTGGCCTCAGTCCTAAATCAGTTCTTTCATGGAATCCCAGGCAGTTCTCTGAGATTCTACTGCTATTTAAAACTAATGCTAAAAATGGTTTAAACAAACTACAAGCCTCGTATGCACACTAGTGATGGCAATGTTACTTCAGAATAACCAAAGCAAATCAAAACAAGTAAGTGCAAAATCAAGGAAAAATTATTTTTTAGGAAGGAACTACTTCCTGTGTTGTTTTCTGGACATCACACTCTTCAGTGTCAGAGATGGGGGAGGGATGCAGAATTAACTAGAACTAGGTGAGGGGTTTTTTGTGTTATGTACTTACTCTTCATTATCTGTTCTACATTGTATTATAGAGTTCATACAAAATCAGAAACGTCCAAGGAACCACAAAATATAAATAGAGTGTTTTGTTGTTTGTTACTTGGGGCTTTGTTTAGATATTTAATTTTCCTACCATATCACAGCCACATCTTTTAAGTAAATATACAGCCAGGGACAACTCTTGTCAAGTACATTTAGAACAACTTACACATTACTTGTGACACCAGCTTTTCATTCTATCATTGTGTGGTTCTCTCCTGCACTAGACCGTAACAGCTCCACTGCACATCAAGATATCCTTGGAGATTCCTTAGTTCATGGATCATTGACAAGAAGAGACATTACAGACATTCATGTCAGCATAGCTGCCACACATGGGGTCTTAAGCCCACTCGTTAAAAGCCCTGCAGCAGCCACGCGCAAAGGTCACAGGGGATATTAATCTCTATTCTTTGGAGCATAAGCTGAGCTGATCCCTATCTGGGGTCGGAAAATAATTTTTCTCCCAGAACTAAAGCAACACACAATTGAGCAAGATCCAAAAGACAGTCTCTACTTTAACATTAAAGTATTATATACACAAAATATATCCATGGGCAGATACAGTGACTGTGTGAATGACAGGCAAAGGGGGACAGCTTGCTTAGCACACTATTCCAAACTTGTGTGCCACACCAGTGGGAGTGGATACAGGACTGACCCCCTTCAACCCATCTCTCTCAGCATTATCTCAGCAGAGTCTTACCAGAGGCAGCAAATGCCCTCCCCTAAGAGGGGCTCTGCAGCAGAGCTTTTCCTCTTGCTTGATCCTGAACATTCACTCTGCAAGTGCCAAAATAGAAGGCACCTGCTATCTTTACATGTCTCTTTTATGCATGTATTTTGACACAGTGACACAACTGCATCCCATTTTCTCCACAAGTCCTTGGCTCTTGCACAGGATGAATGACTCTTATTAAATGAGCTGTTACACACTTTTGCTTTATTATTGTTTCAATAGTCACATCAAGCCTTATTTAATACCTACTAATCAGATTTTATCAGTTAATTCCTCACTGAGAGGGCTATAGCATATCTGGATTCTTTGGGACATTTGTCTTTCTCTGACCAAAATTTTACCCATGCAAAACAGAAACATTCCACAACTCCCTGAGATTGCTGGACATATGCTCTCACATCATAGCAGCCCTGCAGTACTGCTGACTGGACAACTGAACATCTGGAAAGGCCTGGACATTCGCTGATGTTTCTCATTTTCTGTAAATCAGCCATGCATGATGCCGGGCATCCTGAAATGCAATGTAAGAGTTACAAGAAATGTCACAAGACAGAGAGTCACACTGTTAGGCACCATCTCCTGAATTCAGTGCATATGACTGAGGTATGACTGCAGAGTCAGGATGACTCTCTGCCACGGCACAATCCCAGAACAGGTCAATAGCCACACAGAGCAAAGCAAGGAAGAGAATTCCAGTGTTAAGAGGTTTTGATTTTTGGATTTATCCACTTTTCATGTGCACCCATTTCCATTGTCAGAGTCTAAGGAATAAACTGAAGTTTTTCTTTCCTCTGATTCCTCTTACTGCTTGGAAGCTTTTCGTTACAGTTAATTGAAACCTGCCCTTCTTAGGCTAAGGCCATATTGGTTTTGTAAGCCAGCTTTGACCAGTTTCAAACAGCTCTTTCTGCCTCAATTATGTCTTCACTTAAATAGTACAATGATCTGATTTGCAGCCTTCTCTTCAAATTTAAAAGTTGCTAAAATAGAGACATGTAACAATATGACAATGCTTTATCTGAAAAAGCATAAACAGCAACACTAACTGGAACATTGTCAGAGGAACAAAAAAGTGTTTTTCCCTGCATGACATATGATTCCTACCAGAACCCTACAGAAGTCTATTTCTGACTGAAATACAGACTGTATTTTTTTCATGTGCTTGATGCATTTTGATTTTTAAGAATAAGTTACTAAAAAATGCAATAATTAAAATAAATTAAATAAGTCTTTCATGCTTTATTGTAAAGATTATGTCTTTTGTTTTGTTGTTAGGTGCAGAACAACTGATCTTCATTTCTAATAATTAACTGTCCCTGTTCAGAAGCAATTGCTGATGCTGCAGACAGTTATCAGGCATTACGTTTGCATGACAAAAACAACATTTTAACTGATCATTGTCAGATAAAATACAAACAAACAAAAGGCTTGCCAAGTTCCATAGCCAAATCCATCTTTCCCTGTTAACACGGCTTTGTTTAAACATGCAGCTGTGGTCCCATGGACTGGTGTGGAAACCAGTGATTGTGACCTCACAGGATCACAACTCCTGCTAAGAACATACCTATAAGTAAGGACATGGCTCAGTTCCAGCAGATTTGATTTTAAACTACATGTAAAAGAATCAAAGATGAGAAATGTGCTATGCCAGTGCTGTTTTTTCCTTTTGCTGTGTCCATTAGCAGTGACAAGACTGGCTACAATGGCAGCAGCAGCGCTGAGGTTGCAGCAGGTAATGTCACTCTTCAAAGCAGCAGACATGCCAGATAAAACATACACACACATACCATGGTCCACGAAACCCAGCACCAAGGGATCTCTCAATTCAGTCAACTACTTTCTGCTAACTGGTTTCTGGCCTCTTTGCACTGAAACTCTGTGTTGCAATAGCAGACATGGAGTTAATGGGGAAATGTGTATGGAAGTGAGAAGGAGAAGAAGCATGCATGCAGGCCTCAAACTATTTTTGTGTGCATTCTTCTGAGACTTAACTTGAAACAGAGAGTTATTTGAATGCAAGTGAAAAAAAAATCTTCAAATGAATTAAAGATATTCATCACAAGTTAAAAGTAAACACATAAGAAAACACTAAATAGGTGGTCAGTGTTTTAACTAAAGATTAATTTAGAGATTTAAATTAGAGATTTCATTAGTTTGGTGAACCAAACAGAAAGTATCCTGGAGAATGAAATGGCCATTTGCAGAGCCTTTGAAGTACAGTTTTCTGAAGAAGTAGAAAGGAGAATCAGAGACAGCTGTGCTATTCCTAAAATCGTATCCTTCTCCAGGCACCTCATACACCAGCTTCAGACACATCCATATGGTCACATCACCATTGTTTGGGGTAATGAGGTGTTCATCAGCAAGGCTGGGTAACGAAAAGAGCTAAAAAAATGCTGTGGGGCACTCTGGGGAGTGTAACTCCATACACACACGCTTGCAAGCTTCTGTTCCATCTTAGCCCTGCTGGACCCAGGCTGGCTCCACACATCTCTCTCCTCTCCAGGACAGCCTCCAGGGCTTCTGGCATTAGTATCAAATCAAACCTAAGCCCGTGTTCAGGTGGGACCAGCCCGAGGTGGATCGGTCAACCCTTCCTCTGACAGGATGCAGGACCCAAGTACTTGAAGGATTCTGGAAGGTCTGTCTGGAGCTCAACAAAGTGGAACCCAGCCCAAGTCAATAATCCCTCTGGTCCTTTGCGGAGCCACTTGCTTCTCTGCATATCATGTGTGTAAGCACTTCTGGTAGAGCAAACATGCCACCAAAGACTCCCAAGATGGCTCTGTGCAGAGCCAGCCTGGGTTCAGCATGTTTCAGAGGTTGGGCTCTGTGCCAAGAAAGGCAGGGAAACTGCTCCTGCACCCTGAATACAGCACACCCATTCCCCCCGCGCTGCAGCCCATGAGCCCCACCAGACCACAGTCAGCTCCACAAAGACTCAGTGCTGCTCCTGCGACATCCCCAGCTCAGCCAGTCTGCAACCCAGATACGCTTTCCATGAATAATTGCAGGTTTAATACACTCACATGTGTTTATAACCCTGACCCATAAGGTCAGAAGCCTGGGCTGAATACTTTTCCACCTTTCAAACCCCACTCTGAATTTCAAAGAATTGGCTCTTTAGGACTAAGAATATGTAATATTTAAGTAGAATAGTATATACGTTTTTAAATATACATTTATATGCATATTGCTGATAGTGCTACAGACATCAATTCTTCAGATTTCTCAGCTCATCCCCAAAAGAATCAGCTTTTTTTTTTTTTTAATTAATTACACAGAAAACCAGATAAAAGCCTATTATTGTTTTCTTGTATTCCATTTACTTCCTTGTCTTTTGATTTGGATTAGGTCAGGGCAGGATCCATTTCTCCCCATTACCTGCTCAAAACCCAAAATCTCCAAGAGCCAAGCACCCTGGAAGCATGCTGCAGCTGCAATGTTCACTTCTGCAGTCTGGCAAGTACCAGGAGCTGCACGAAGCCAAAGCCTTGCTAGGATATAGCCAACACAGGGGTGGGGGGAAAAGGAAGAATAAAGAAACTGCTCAACAATCTGCAGCTGCAATAAAAATCAAGCATCCACTGGAAAGAAACCCATCTCTGTAAAATGTGAAACTGTAGTAGGAATAGACATTCAGTAGTCATATACAAGGGAGTACTAATGCACTGATGCTTTTAAGATACAGATTTTCAGGAACAAACAATGACACCCCCTTATATACCAATCATAAACATCTGTATTTTAAGTATGATACGTAGAGAAACTGTAATTTTATTCCCCCTCATGGCTGTTGGGAGAATGCAAGATAAAGAATAACACTAGAACTGTTAGCAGAGGAAATGGAGAGAGAAAAGGGACAAATGCCAATACTGACATCATGACAGAAGTTTCGGGGGAAAAAATAGAAATGTAGCAAAATAATTTTTAAAAAGTAACACTGTGTCTAGACCACGTAGTGCAACAAGCTCAACAGAGCCTAAGCGTGGTAGGAGATGTGAAACTGGAAACTAGAAATGCAAACTGGTTGGGGAAACTTTCCAGGGCTCCCTCTGACCATTGCCTCCTTCGTACCCATTCCCAGCCTCCGGTCTGCTCTGCCTTCTGCTCAGCCCTCTCCGTCCATCTGCTCCACCACTCCTCCTCCAGCACATCTCTCCCCTTCCACCTATGTTCCCACGTGCCCCTTTCCTTGCATTCTTTCTCTCCCCCTTGGCATCCAGAGGCTCCCCCCCCAGCCCATCCTCCCCTCACCGCAGCAGACACTCACCCGTATTTCTCCCCCACCCACCCCCCATTCACTCCCCTGCCCCGCGCCTCCCCCTGCCGCCGCACCGCCCCTGCGCCCACCCCCATAGCCGGCCCTGCCGCACCGCCCCTCCCTCCAGCCCCTCCCGCCCCGGCAGCGGCACAGGGGCTTCTCTCCCTCGCTGTCCCAGAGGGAAGAGCCGCCTCGGTGTCCTCGTTCAGAGTGAGCCTCCCGTCCCCACAGGGGTCCCCTCCGCAGCACCCATCTCTCCCCCTCCGCCGAGAGCGCTGGGGGCTGTAGTTCCCTCCCGCCGCCTCTCCCGGCAGCCCCCAGCGCCAGACGGGGGGGCGCGGACTACACTTCCCGGCACGCTCTGCGGGAGCGGAGGGGGGCGCCCCCGCCCTCCTCCAGCCTCTACCTCTGGTCGCCCCCCCATCCCCGCCGCCTCTCTCAGCGTGGCGGGGTCGGAGCCGCCGCCCGGCGCGGGCAGCAGCGCCGTGAGGGGCTGCCCCGTTCCCGGGCCCTGCCGTTACCTGGGAGAGCCGGGGGTGCGTGTCCGCGGGCGGGAGCGGCGCGGGGAGGGGGCGCAGCGCTGCGGCTCCGTCAGACCGGGGCGGGGGGGGGGGGGGGGGCGGGCGGGGGGGGGCGGGCGGGGAAGGGGGTGCGCGCGCGCGGCGACGGGCGGTTGCCATGGCGGCGGCGGCGGGCGCGGGGAGGGGACGGCACCGCCACCCCGGCCTCCGGAGCGCCTCCGCCTTGCCCTGACGGCGGGGGAAAGGGATTTTCCTAAAGGAAAACGCCGCGGCACCGGCGGCGATGGCTGCGGGCGCCGCCGCCCAGCCCGTGTTTGGCAGCCCTCGGCAGGGCTCCGCGCTGAGCATCGCGGGCGGAGAGCGTCCCGCTCGCTGCGGGAGCTGGAGCGGCGCAGTGCTCGGCCGGGCAGGAGGGAGGGAGCGCCGGCCGTGCTGTGCGCTGTGCTGCGCCAGTGCTCGGATCGGGGAGGCTGAAAACACAGAGTCACGGGATGCGTCAGGCTGGAAGGGGCCACGGGGGAGCATCTGGTCCAAACTCCCTGCTCAAGCAGGGCCGTCCTGGAGCGCATGGCACAGGATTGAGTCCAGGCACTTCTTGAATAGCTCCAGTGAGGGAGGCTCCACAACCTCTCTGGGCAGCCTGTTCCAGTGCGCGGTCATTGCACAGTAAAGAAGTTCTTCCTCATGTTCAGCTGGAACTTCCTGTGCATCAGTTTCTGCCCTTGCGTCGTGTCCTTGTAGCTGGAACCACCGAGAAGAGCTCTGAATTCACATCAGAGCTCATTCACACTCTGAATGCAAACCTCATCTGCCTCCACCTCGGCTGTGGGAGTGTCTAGGAAATGCAGAGCACACGTTTGTCCTGTATGGGCACGCAGAAGGGCACTGGACCATCTTTGCTATAGCAGTTTAATACACTTTTATAGTACAGTAAAGGAACATTTTTAGGGATTTGCCCTGTTCCTGGACCAAAGTGGTATTTGGTGATCACAGGCAGCCTCTCAGGGCGGCACCACCCAGTTCGTGTCATCTCCTGAGGGTGAATTTTACCTAGCGTTTCTGTAGCGTGCGGCTCACGGTTAATATGAGCAGCCTGGTGTCCTGCGAGGGGAGCCATGCAGTTATAAATCTTTCTAAGGATGTAATTTCACAGTTAATGCAAGCCAGCCTGTGTCTGTGTTGCCACCAAAAGAGGCAGTCCTGCATTTCTCTGATCATGGCCATGCCTTCCTGTTTGTTACTTACACCGCAGTAACACCGATGATGCCATCTGGCAAGGCAAGCCTGGGATCTGATCTGGTGGAGAGCCAGTTATGCTCCTCCAAAAAGTTAACCGAGTTCAGCTGGAAAAAGTTACCGAATTAGCTGAGTCTGTAGAGCTGCCGCAGGCACAAGGAAGGCAGAGGAGATGTGGAGGCAGGAGCAGCCCATTGAAATCTCAGCGGATCTGAGCTGTATTTCTGCAGTGAGCCCTTACTCACTGCAGTGAGCCCTTACTGCTGGAACTGCCTTGTGACAGCTCTGAGGGTGTCCCAGTAACGATGATCTTGTGATCACACCTGGTAGTAGTACGTGATTTCTCTGGAAAATTTCTGTTGTAGTTACTTTAAGGTAGCAGCATGAGGTTGTGTCTCACAATAAGGTTCTCAGAAATGCTGACACAAGCGAAAGAGCAGGGATTGAAACTAAAAGCTCAGTATGCCTCTTAAACAATACAGGATGCATGAATGTGTCACCCATATATCTACGGATCTTGCTTCCCTCAAAATCATGTGGAGATTCTTATGTCTTTGTTGAGGATTTTGGAACCGGGAAATGTGATGGCCAAAATCGTGATGAATTCATAACAGCTGCAACTCTGGCTTTTCCAGATTTCTTCGAACTTGCCTGCCCATGACATCAATTCCTGCTGTTTTTTCACAAACCCAAAAACATAGATGCTGTGCAGACCTTACAGAGTTCAGTGTTTCTAGGGGAGAGCAGATGATAAGCAGCCTTGTCCCAGCACTTCCATAATGCCCCTTCCCACGAGACTATGTACCTCTTATCACATTAGGCAACGCATTAACTGCTTTGTCTGAGGATTGTATCCCCAGCTAGGAAACTGTGACACAGAGAAGCTTGAGTATTTGGGCATAATCTCTATTTGTCTGGTTGGGTATTCTTCCCCCATCCCTTTTTTTAGTAATGATTGAGTCGAGCAGGGCTGCTTCCTAGCAGCCCTGTATTAGAGCTGACCTCCCTTTTGAAAAGCAGTTGCTCAACACCAGAACAATACCAGTGTCAACCTATTTTGGCTCCTCTGAGGCAAAGTTTGGTAAGCATGGGTCTCCACAGTTTGCCAAGATATGCTAAGTGACTGTGTCAGCAGGAAGAACCACCTCTTCAGGTTCCTGGCCATGCACGCTAGGTATATAGAGTAATTAATGTTGGAGGGGACCTCAAAAGGTCATCTAGTCCAGACAGACAATCAGAAGTTCATAAACCTGTTAATAAGGCAGAAGAATGGTAACTGTAAGTGTGAAATTTCATAGTCTTTCCTATTGCTGGGCCAAATTCAAGCAAATCTGGCTGGACTGCTGCAAAAAATACTGCTTTCCCTGACCTCCTTACTGAAGGTTCCTGCCTCCACAGCAGTCCCTGGATTGGAAAACACTAATGTTTCTAAGCCATTTTAATGCAAAATATGATGTTAAAGTCATTTTACGAGCAGTTTAGGCTAATTTGCTGGACCTTGCATTGAAGCAGTTGGGACTAGTGTGTGTGTCTCATTCTACCAACTCTGCTGTGAGGCAGTAATCTCAGGCAAAGAGGAGGAAGGAAATTGCTGGGAGGGGAGGTGACACCTTAAGCCACTGAAGCTTGTTCTACTCTGAGTATATTCTCATGGATTACAACTTTTTATTTTTTGATAGAGGCTATAAACCTAGCGGTTCTGGATAAGACACGATGTTAGTGGGTGTCAGCGACTGTGGTTAGGCAGGATCCGGCTGTGTTGGTGGAGGAGAGCATTACTCACAGCCAGACCCCAGAGACTTATCATGCCCCTTTCCAGCAATCTGCAAATCTGCCAGCAGAGCTGATTGTGTGCCCACTCACTCTGATTTATTCTAGTCAACTCAATCAGAAGCTGATATAAATTAATGTAACTCTTTTGCCATGAACATTAGATTTGGTTCAGAAGTGTCTCTTCAGCTAGAGTAATTGCAGACACTGTCAGAGAAGTTTAAAGCTGTGCACTCTTAGGGTCTGTCAGGTTAACAAAACCGGTTTCTGAATTGATTTGGTTATCATTACATAAATTCCATTGGCTAGAGGGCTGGCACCGGCTTTTAGCACAAAGTAGCAGAGAGCTTCATTTGTAACCTCCTCCTACCCACAAAATTCTGCAAGGAGAAGGTTGAAATCATGTGAGAAGTCTATGAATGATGAACTGCCCTTTGCTTCTATCTTCTCTTCCCCTTGCAATTATATTTAACTAGACTACAGGAATTATTGTGCCTTCATAATAAGCTTTAATGCTCACATGCAAACATAACTCTTTACCAAAGGTCTTACAGGCTGTATGGAGAAATGCTGTAATAATGAAAAATGAAAAACAATAGGGAAACAGTAGGGAGAAGAAGGTGCATGTTACATATTCATGGCCATTAACCTTTCAGGGGAAGTTACACACAAGTCAGCAAAGGCATCAGTGGACTGTTAATTTTCATACACACATAGTAATTGTCCTTCTCTCCATTTTTATGGAATGATATTTACCAGTATGACACATCCACCAATTTCTCTCCTAGGAAAGAACCTCAGAGTCTGAACCTTGAGAAAGATTTAGTCAACATCTTTCCCACAATGCACATCTTGAAGTGCTGTGAATTGTTAATAGAGAACAGTGTAAGGGAAAGGAGTTAATTTTCAAATGGGATTTCAATTAAGTCAGAAGGCAAGAGGAGGAATAGACAAGGGTGTTTTTATTTATCTGGTAAATGTACACCTCTGTCTTGTAGACCTTTGCCTCTGAGTTAAGACTTTGGGGATACAATTCCTGCTTTGACCAAGGTGGATTGTGCCCTGAATGTGCTTAATTTTTTTCCATGTTTATAGCAGACTTATCTGATCAACATAAATGTGTTTGCACTGTAGATGTCTAAAGGTAGGTGACGGGAGTCCCACCCAATGTGTTCCATTGTTAGAGCCGCAGAGAGAGAAAGCTGTCATGGCAGTTTTGAGTAGGTTGATTAAAATGATGAAGAATAGGCCAGAGTCACATTAATGGAAAGCACAGGTGGAAGAGAGGACACATCTTTGAAATGGGTAGAAGCAAGCCCACAGTACACTGAAAAAAACCCCATCTGTTCTGCTTTGAGTCTGTGGAAAAAATTAGAAAAATAAACAGGAACTAGGATATTGTGTTTCTTTTATGTGTATCCTTTACATGCAGAAGCATTTTGCATATGTTGGAGTATTACTTTTTGGAGAAGGAATAAGGAAGTAGCTTACAGCAGTCAAAGACAGAGGAAGACTTGGACAGAAACCTCAGAGAAAGTAAAGTCACGCCCAAGGAGCCATGTGTCAGCTGTTAAGTGAAAACCTGGACCAGGAAAGAAAGTTTATTTACACCATCTCAGTCCTGTGGCAGACCACTAGACAGTCAAGTGGCTAAGTTCCCTTAATCTGTCTGCTGGGGTTGACAGCTGAGAGAAAATCTCTTGTGATGTGCTTTTGTTTGCTGGTACAACTCTTTCATGATAGAGTCTGAATTATAAGCTGTTTTTCTAAAGATGTGGCATTCTGGGGTTGCTCTGTCTGTCCCACTGCTGTAAGTTTGAACCTCACTGGCCAGTTTCAACTGCATTTGCAAAAGGATGGAGGTCTAACCAAGTTCCTTTTAGTTTTGTGGTAAGTAGCACAGTAGAAAAGATACACTCAGCTGGTGCTTCTGCTGAGCACAAGGCAGGCAGAACTTGGCTGCTGTAGATTTCATCTGGCAAAAAGCTGCCCAGTGTGCCTGTGTAAAATGACCAGCAGCTCCCCACTTAAGGATACCTGCAGCACCTACTTCTGTGCACAAGTTGCAATACTGTGTATGATCCATTGGCAGATTTCTTGAAGGGATGAGAGCTAAGTGGAAATGGATACAACGCCATAGGATAGTAAGATTTGATAGTTTGAACCAGTTACATCAGTTGAGCCCCTTAACTCAGGCACAGCCATTAATTTTAAGTCATACTGGTGTATATTATTCTCATTTCCCTATGGATGTTTTCCTGACTTAGCAGTGGTGGTTTCAAATAAGGGAACTGTTGGGCAGATTTTTGCACACACTGTGTAGATGCCCAAACCACTCGAATAAACAGAGCACGGTCTCATACATATTAATGGCTTGCCCAGCATTTTTGATTTCTTAGGCATGTTAGTTCCAGTTCCACAGTGTGAGACACTAGAAGATGAATTGGTTTTAACAATCCACTCCTGTAAACATATTCGTCCAGGAGAGAAGACAGCTACATTTAAAGAGCATTCCTTCCACAACTGTCTCAAATAGTTCTTTGAATAGTGCTGTGATCAATGGCAATGAGTTTACACTGGAGAAAAAAGGCGCACTGAAAATTGGTGTTCTGGTGTGTGCCTAAGTATCAAGATTTTGCAGGGCAGGAGGTAAGCCATGCATCTGCGCTGAAAGAACTTCACAACTTCTGTCATTTATTGATAACTTCTGAAACCCCCATCACTGAATATGTAAAAGGTTCTGAGTGGATAGGAGCAATGTAGACAAGATGTAAATACAGATCAAGGTTCCTAATTGAAAAATTAAGAAAAAATGTTCGAGGAGAGCAATAAAGTTAAATATATGCTGGTGATCATTGTGAAGAATCTCTTTTCCCTTTCTGGTCCCCTAAAACAATTACTGCTGGGAATTTGCAGTGGTTTCCATGTGAACAATTTAATCTGGTTCATATTTTGAGAGTAAAATTTGGAATCTTTTTTTAACTTCAAAATTTGGACCATCACTGAACAATATGCATTCTGTTACTGTTGTTCATTTATCTAATAAATGAGGGACATGGCTGTGTCAGTAGAGGATCGGTGGCACAAAGAACAGTATCTCATAAAAGAACAGACATTGGTATCACAGCTTCAGCGAAACATGTTTTAAACTATTATAACATCCCATTCACATTCTCAGGGGGAATATTCATTGCCTACATTTAAACATCTAACTTAGATGCCTAAATTAGAAGGCTTGTCTCCCTAGATGCCTTGCATAGTTGAAGGAGTGAGAGAGGCTCCTCCAGAGAGCAGTTCAGACTGTTAGTTAGGCTTCTGCTCTGAATTATCATTTAGAGGAGCCTCTTCAACTCTGAATGCCTTCCTGTGCTGTTCTTTGCATCTTTTCCTTGGCAACTGAACTGACTTACCTGGTCTCCACCCCTCAGCACTCATTCTTGCCTTCTACTTTACATGTCATTCTGTCTCTTGGGCTAGTACAGGGGTGGATGTGGTGGTACTGCCAGCTAGGTTGGTGAAATCATCTGGGTTGAAAGGAACCCTGCAAAAGAAGGTGTAACTTTTAACCTAGGTCATGTCTGTGATTTTCTTTATTGCATGACCTTGTAAACAGGTCTGAGGAAGGGATGAGCTTTAGCAAGGGACAGAAATGCACTGTTGACCTCGGGAACCTATTTGCTAAGAGTGCCACCAAGAAAAAGATATATTTAAGATGTAAGTTGAGGAGACTGAGTCTTGTATCTAAGTATTGTTCTGTTCAAGCACGTGATTTTTATACAATTACAGTTTCAAAAATGTCATGGAAGTTTATTATGGTTTGCATCACTGTAAGAAGATATAATCTAGCCACGTATCTCTGTTATCCATGTCAAAAGTGGCCATAATTTAAACAGAATTATTATAGGATTTACAAATGTACCATGAAAAGGTATGCCAAGCTTTATAAATACGCCTAGAAGCATGGTGTTGCCACTAGAATAGAGCAGCTGCAGTCAAGCTGGAGTAGCTTAAGAAGTTCCCCACCCATCAGCCAAGGACTGCTAATGTTTCAACAGACATACTGGATGCAGTGTACCTACCTTTAATGGTTTACAATGCAGGCATCTGCTAGTAAACTAGTTGTCTTAAATTCTTTTCAAAATCAGTGGAAAATCTGGCCTTTTAGACGATGCTTTACATGACCCGTAAGAGATACTCAGATGTGAAATACCTACTTTTGGGCAGCTGAGTCCCACCTCCAGGCTGAGCAGCTGCTCCTTGTACACAGAGCACTGCTGACTACAAGAAGTGAGGTTCAACTGCCCTGTGTGTTGACCTTTAAAACCACCCAGGCTCAGCTGCTAGTATGTCACTAAAGCTTCATTTTCTGATTATTAAAACTCATTCCAGTTCAGACAGACTTGATGCTACTGGTGTCCACCACTGGGACACTTTTGCAGTCTCTGGCAGTTAAGGTATTTCATGTTGTTACAGAATTAATTATCCTGTTATAAAACAGTATTCTTTTAAAACAAGCATGTATTAGGAAGGCTAGCCACAAACACAATGAGGTGAGAGAACTATTAGTAGTTTTTAATAGTTTTGCATGTCATCTTGTGCTGCTTTTTAAAGTTCAGTAGGTAGGCATCTTAATAACCTGTGAAGAGATTGTTTAATTATATTTATCTGTTACCTTCCATAGCTTGACCTACCTAATTACTTCTTTTAGCTGAAGTACTCACCTCTTTCTGGTCCTTCTCCATGCAAGTAAGAATCAAAACATTCCTAAAGAATCAAGTAAGGAAGAAGCTAAAATCCACAAGGAAGCACAGTCTATATGCTAAGCTGGAGTTAAACCTACATATGCTGTTGTCTTCCTATATGCATTTCCTCATTTAAATAATTTTTCGTGTCACCTTAAAAGAAAAAAAAAAAAGGAGCAGAAGTGTTGCATTTAATTTTCATGTTTGATGCATTTTTAAATGTAATGAAGTTACAAAATGAGCCCGCTGTGGCTTAACCCCAGTAGGCAGCTCAGCCCCACACAGCTGCTCACTCACTCCCTGGCCAGTGGGATGGGAGAATCAGAAGGGTAAAAGTGAGAAAACCCATGGGCTAAGATAAAGACAGTTTAATAGGTAATGCATAAGCCACACAAGCAAGCAAAGAAAATTAAAGAATTCATTCACAACTTCCCACAGGAAGGCAGGTGTTCAGCCAACTCCCGGGAAAGCCAGGCTCCATCACACTTAATGATTACTTGGGAAGATCAACATCATCCCTCTGAACAGCTCCCCTTCTTCCCCCAGCTTTATATGCTGAGCATGACACCACATGGTCTGGGATATCCCTTTGGTCAGCTGGGGTCAGCTGTCCCAGCTCTGTCCCCTCCCAACTCCATGTGCACCCCCAGTCCACCACTGGCAGGGTGGGGTGAGAGGTGGAAAAGGCCTTGACCCTGTGTAAGCACTGCTCAGCAGTAACCAAAACATCCCCATGTTGTTACTGTCTCCAGCACAAATCCAAAACACAGCCCCGCACCAGCTACTGTGAAGAAAATTAACTTCATCCCAGCCAAAACCAATACAAGAACCTTAAGTCTTCACATCCTTTGACAGTGTAAAAATACATGTATGATGAGGGTACTTGTGCATAAGATAAAAGATTGAGGTTTCCATAATTACAGGTTACAAAAGAAGAACAAAGTTTATTAAAAGAAGTTGTTCCAAGTGCACAGGAGAATAATATTCTATGGATTTCTCAGGATGGGGAAGGTGATCCTGTGCTCTTTCTCCTTGTCACCTTTTATAATTTTTATTCCGGGTTTCTGTTTTGCTGAGATACCAAAAAATCCCCCTCCTGCTGAGGCAGTCCTTGGGACCTTTCTACCTGATGAAAGCAGTCTCCAGTACCACTGTTCAGTGCAGTGCTGGCTGATATGGGCAGACAACCTATGTCATTATTTGCAAGTGTCTCCAAAGTCTGTATCCACACAAGAGACGGAGCAGTTTTCCATTCCAAGGCTCAGTGGTGCATGCTGATGCACACCCAGGATGCGTAGGGCTCCTCCAGACTGCTCTGTCCATGCCACACAGCCCTGTACCCTGGATCTCATATGTATGTACCCTGTGGTGTCCATCTCTGCCCAGTGTGGAACCTGCAGGAATAGTGCTGGAAGACAATGTGGGTCTGGGGGAGCCAAATATAATGTTCTTGGCCTTTTTGCCATTTGGGGGCAATCTCGAGAGTGAACTACTCAAGATCCATGCCTTGTCTTGAATGCATGGGATGTACGTGAAGAGGTCCCCAAGGAGAAAGCTACGATTCAGCAGAGGGGACAGTTGGGTGCTCAGGCTTCCTCCAATGGCCTCAGTGTGGGACATAGTGGTGACATGTCCTACGTACCCAGTTTTAGTCCTGTGGTGGGATGAGTCCACTATAAACACACACATTCATACAGATTAGCTGAGCACGTGTTACAGTATGCAGATTTTGGAAACACAAGTGGTTAATACCATATATCGAAAGCACATTATTCTTTCAGACTGCTGAAATAAAGGCACTTACATTCCTAGTTAGTAGTTCTACCTGCAACTTGGCAGAGCTTTGGCTGGGTCTTAGATCTAAACATAAAATTTTCCTTCCTGAGATAGCCTACACGTCAGTGATATTCTTAGTAGAAATGCAATGCAAAAGTGGAATAGATTATATTAATTGTTGTCTAGGAGCTTTCTATCCACTGCATAGGAAGCTTTTATTACATTTTTCATCAGGCCATATGGCATCTAAATATAATGTGCTAAATTACTAATGCAGGACAGTAAATAACATTATGATTATGTGTTATGGGTGCCACCTCATACGTGCACAACAAGTAATTATAGTTGGAATGAGTAATGGAGATTTGAATGTTATATTTAGGAATATATTAGAAAGGACACAATTTGTCATTAAGGATGGTAATTGTCTCATCTCACTTTGCAGATTCAATAAGTAGGTGTTCATACTAAGCCAGTCATCTGTGACTGCATCTGTGATCACTGGAGAGGAATAGAGACTTCAGAAGATAAATGGTCCCTCCTCTCTTAGACAAATATTTTCAGAGGACTGCATCTCAAAATCTCACACAAACAGAAAATCTTCAAGAACATCTTTCTGGGGGTAAAAAGAACATCCAGGAAGACCTGGTCACACATTGTAACCTTTCTCAGATGAATCTTCAAATCTTCTCTGCCTCAGTGAACTATCATCTGTAGTGAAACTTTTGATGATGTTTATTTAAGACTTTTTTTTATGTTCCAGTGATGAAAGTTTCACCATTTCTCTAGGCAGTCTATACCAATGCTTAATTTTCCTTAATCCTGGAGTGTTGTCTAGTGGTTTGATGTAAATCTCCTTTGCTGCAATTTATCCCTATTGCTTCTTGTTCTGATAGACATGAAGTTTATGTCATCCTTTTTTACAAGTACTCTTCACATATTTAAAGATTCCCCTGCCCCCAGTTTTCTTTCTTCTTGACATCATTTGTGTCTTGACACTGAACTAAAGTACTAGTGAAGTGATATTAGTAAGATTTATATAGAGTTAAACCTTCCCTCCCCTACCCCTTCATGGCCCCCAGTAACCTCAGTGGTGCACAGAGTCCATGATAGCACTGATCTATCCCGCTGCACTCACGGTTTTGACACCATAATGCTGTTGGTCTCTCAGCCCTGGCTAATTTCAATTCAGCACTCCCAGCTCCTTCCTGGTAAATCAGGGAGAGGAGAGGGTTAAGTGTTTGGTTCTTTGACACGTCTATGGACACTAGCTGGTTCACAGCTTTCCAAGGCATGATGTCCACACTCAGAAGTGACAGTCTGGGGGTTTGTTAGCTAGTGTTTACAAGTGTCATGTCCTTTTTGACTCGTATCTGCCTTTTTTTTTCACTTGCCATTTTCACTGCCCTTCCATGCTTTCTAATTTCTTTTCAGTGATACCTTCATAATTTCCACACACTGTTCAACAGAAATCCAGCCATTTTGTTTGAGTGTGCTAAAACATGCTTAAGGATCTTGTGAGTTACACTTCACACAGAACATTTCACAGAACTATACATTATACCACAAAATTGTTCTTAACATGCTAATTTAAAACATATTTTTCTTTAGATTAGTTCATAAAGAGAGAGGAAGAAAGATATTTAGCTCCAGACAGCACTTGCAATAGAAATCAGTTATTTCTGTACAGCATCTTTCCTTTGAAATATCACTAAATGATTTCCAGAGAGAGGAAGAATGTAATTTAATGATCCCTTGCACAGCTCAAACACCTTTCATCAGAGCATCTCAAAGCATTTCAGGCAAGCCTCAAAGCTTGTCTGTTTTACCCCAACTATTTCAGTTGGCCTAATAAAAGATACTGTCTTCCTACACACATTGTACTGTTTAGCACTCAAAGCATTATCATACTTGTTTTACAGATAACTAAAAGGGGCACAAAGAATCCACGTAGTTTTATTTGAGACAGTGAATCTAAGGTGAACTCTGTGGGGTCTGGTTTTCACTGAGTCTCCAGGATGTGCAGAATACATGTTCTCAGATTACAGGCAGACATGTAGAGCGGAGTCTTCATTCCACTGAAATCAGTGGCAAAGTTCCCATTGATCTGATTAAGGCTAAAATTGCGTCCTAGCTTTTCTAGCTGCTGGCTGCCAAAGTCGGCTTCAGACCTGTGCATGCTTCCCATCTTCTGTGTCACTGTTAGTAATGGAGGTTCTGTCACACCACCCGTGCCACACCATGCCTGCCATGTCCTCCTCAAGAAGTGAGGAATGAGAGACCCCAGCAACAGGAGGGGGTGTCTGCACAGTGAGTGTGTGTTGTGTGGTTAACAGTGTCCCTGTAGTCACTGCAGATCCCTGCATCTGCCTGTGCGCTCTCTGTGCTGACAAAAGGACCCCTGCAAAGAGTCCTTTGAACAGGCTTGCCGTGACCTGGATGTGTGTTGTCCTTGCTCATGAGTGCCCCAGGTTGCAAATGTGCTGCTGACACCACCACAAAAACCATGTCAGGTCTCTGTTATCATGCCTGACCTTTTTAATTAAAGGACAGTCTAACCATTTTGAGAAAATCTAGCAATCTCTTTCAGCTTCTTTTTCTCTTAACTAAGAGTATGGATTTGGACATACAGCACCAAATGCATCCAAAGAAACTGCTGTCTTAAGGAATTAGAGTCTCAAAACAATGATCATTTAGTCTTTTTATATAATGTCTATGGAGTATGCACTTTCATCAGAAGCCATATACAAACACTTTAAAATACAGATTGCAAAAAGGAACACAAAGAGAGAAAATGCCATATACAGATGTCTTCTGCCATTGAGGATAGATGAATATGGTCCTGATGAGAAAGAGAGTATGTGTTCACTCTCACTCCCATTTGTCCCTTGCTACAGGGGTCTTCTCAAATTTGATAGGGGTGCAGCCTGGGTGGCTGGTCTTAGTATATTCTTGTTTATTTTCATCAAAATGATCACTAAATCCTCTTGCTGTGGTACTAGACTGAGAACAGAAAGCTCTTGCCCATCTGGCATTTGTTATCTTCAGCTGCCTTTCTTCTTTCATAGGTATTTCAGGAGCTAGAAGAAAAAAGAAAGATTTTTATACTACCAGTTTCAATTTGAAGGTAAAGAACACCAAACAGACGAGGTCTGAGAGTAACTTCTAGGCTCACAGAAACATTTTCATGTCTTTTTGGCAAAATTAAACATTGGTGTTTCTATACACGTCTTGTGTTACAAGCCACTTGCAAATCTTTATATCTCATCATTCTCTCATTGTGTTGGAAAACAATATGTGGGAGTTTCTTTCCATACTAGATCTTTGTGGGTAACTTGCTAGTAAACTAATTTTACATGACTCAGATTTAAATAATAAAAAGGCTTAACTCCAGTCTGAGAAGAATTTATTGTCCACAACTGTAGCCTAGAGACAAACTCCAGCACCTTTGGGACTCGGTTGAGGCAGCAATTAGGCAGCATTTTATTGTGATGCAGTGAGTGCGCAAAAGATGAAGCTGGACTACTCTCAAGAGCTTAGAAACAGAATTGGCTTCCTGGAGAGAGAACATAAGAAATCTGGCAACCTAAAAATATTTAAAGAGCTTACGGCTCCCAGGGGAGAATTTCAAGCTATTGAAGTGGAAAAGACTGAGCATTTGCTAAGATTGGAAAAAAAAACCACCGGGGGGGGGGGTTACATGAAAAACGACAAAGTAGGGTTTTTTTACTGTAGCATTTTTCAAAGGGGAAAATATAATAAACCTGAAATCAATCAGTAGCACAGACTTCAATGCAGTGTTCCAAATCAAACAGTCCTGGCTTGAAAACAGGAGTCAAAGAGATTCTTTTTTTCATTTCAGAATTATAAGGGATTGAGGCCAAGAAACCATTAAATGAGGTGAAAGGTCTAGGCTAGAGGGCATCTTGAGCAAGTCTAATGAAGTCATGGTTGCTTCAGCAGCCACGTTCCCGAAGGGTTTTGCTATGTCTGTCACTGAGTCTCTGTTCCTCTGAATGTGGCTCCCTGGCCTCTGCAGTTACGTGCTAGAGCATGCTCCACTAGGCACCCTACAAAGCCCCCTTCTGCAGCCCCATAACGTGTAGCATCCCTGTGTCAAAACGCGGCTGTACAAAAAGTGATTTATCTCGCCCGTCATTTGGTGTGTGTCGCGCAGGCGTTCACCTGGGAGCTGGCTATGCCTGACTCCATGTATTATCAGCGGGGAGCAGCAGAAGCTCACGAAGCACAATTGAGCTCAACTGAGTGTGAATTTCTATCTTATGCCAAAAGTGTCTGTTTCTCTCTGACTTAAAACGGCATCCTAAGGTGACTAACTCCCAAATGGACACCTACCACTTAAGCATCAACATTTGTTCAATGAACTCTACCCACATAACTGGCATCACCCCAGTGCAGACTGTGTTAGAGGTTTCTCTGCTGTTTTCAGGCCCTGCCTTCATGCAACATGTATCTGGGGCTAAGATGAATTAGCTGGAACAGTTCAGTTTATATCCCAACAGTAATAAGAGGGCTAGAGGGTGAGTGTTTACCTTGTTGTAGGCTCTTCCCTTACTTGCCACCATTCCTCTGCATTATGCTGATAGCCCTGTCTTATATCACCCTTCCAGCTGGGTTTGGGTGCTGAGGAATGGCTATTGGTAAGGAGGGAGGGATCTGGGACACCACAGAATGGAAATGAAGGAGGCTGGTGGAGGGAAGGAAGCAGTGCAGTGTGAGGAAGGGCCAGGATGCTTTACATGCAGAGTAGAAACAGCCCAGTCTGTCCCATGGGCATCCACAGGGCAGTGCAGTTTGCAGTCCTGAGCTCTGTGTGTGTAAGGCAGCTGAGGAGCAGTTCACTCAAGTTCTCCACCTGAATCCTGGGCTGCACTGCAGGTAGAGGGAGCGTGCTGTGTGTTATGTCTCTGGCATGAAATGAACCCTGCCACACACTTCCTGCCTGCAGCTGGTATTACCACCCTGCCTCAGCCATGCAGCTCCACTCATATGATTTCATATGTCAGAGACAAACCCATCAAATGACAAAAGAAACCCCAAGAGATCTCTGAAGGATTTCTGCTCCAAGGGCAGAGCCAGGCAACTGATCAAAAAGGAAAGTCTTGCTCTGCTCTTCTGTACCTAAGTAAACTTCACCTGCACAAACTTTTGACGACTCTGTTGACTGACAAAGCTATGTGTAGGCATAATGAGTCAATGAGTTTTAAATAGTCCCCTGAGGATTACCCATTCTGTGCTGAAGGTACTCAACTTCTTCTCATAGGCATCCCTTTCATGTATTTAATGTCATAGGCTTCCCATGCTGTTGTTGTGTTGCTAGTTCGGAAGTTTTATTATCTCTGGCTGCAATTTGCAGGGCAGACAAGGTTTGCTGCTGTTATCGCTGTTCATCAGTCTAAGGGCCTGGTGTGAGTGAGCTATCCAGTATCTGAGGGCTTTGTTGAGCCCTACCCATAGGGCTATATATATTGTAAAGCCATCTTGCTCACCCTGTGCTTGATTATTGGTAAATTGCCCAGAATTCATCCCTTTTGTTTGTCAGAAATTAGGGTTACGATGAACAGCAGGGAAAAGGACAGCATTATCTTCTCTGAAATGCACCAGCATAGCAGCCAATTTCTGGACACACCATTCATAAACCAGGAAGCAAAGTGCTGGCTGGTGTGCAAATGTAACAGCTAACACAGCGTTCCCTGGAGAGGCTGAGCTGTAATGTGCAGAGACAATGTGGGGCAGTTCTGGATGAGCAGAGGACATGTGTGTCTCAGTGTGCTGCAGACAGCTGTGGCTCTGCTATGGCACAGTGCAAGGCCAGATATATATCAAAGGCATTTCCTGCTTCAGCACTGTCTGCTAGGAGCATGATACATGCTTTCTATATATCCAGCAGACCTAGGATAAATGCAGTCACATCTGCAGGAGAGGGTGAATTGGACCCTATGTCCAGGACCCCACATCCAGGACCTGTGTGGAAGTGCTCCGTGGTCACTGCCATATCAGTGACAAGGATCAGTGCATGCTGCATGGGACCCCATGATGCTGAGGAGGAGGCAGTGCTGAGGACCTGTGCAAATACACCCACCCCAGGCCTGACCTGCTTTGTGCTGGAGATCCTGTCACTTTGCTGAAGTGGTGCAGAGGAGAAGAAGCGTGATGGAGGTCGGGTTCAGCTAAACATGGAACATCACAGCTGAACTATGAAGGGAGGTGGGTATATCTTAAATGAGTTTGTTGCTGACAGGACAATCTGCAGCCCCAGAGTCAGGGCCCTATGGTAGGAGTCCAGAGCCACGTGCCCTTCTGCAGTACACTTTTGTTGCTGGATGAGTGTCCACAGACAAAGCACGTATTGCAGCAAGGCTTGCAAGAAGCAGGTATAATCCGTTGTCATATTGCTAGGTGACAAGAAAATAAATGCTTTTATGCCTACCAAGATGTGACTAGCTTGTCAGTTATGTAACCACTTGTTCATGCTGTTGTCAGGATCAAAAGACCTTACACAGCTTCTTGGCCTTCAGAAAGCCTAAAGATCTGGGCTACATTACACCAACCTGATGCATACCTATAGAAGGGTTGGAGCATCTTCAAAGAACTCTTCTTGTGGCCATATATTGCTTTTCTCAGGTTAGCTCATATCTGCAGTATGCAGTGATTTTAAAACAAGCAGACCCTTGAAAGTCTTTTAAAGTTGCATATTTGATAAACAATTCACCCAAATCATAGCTTGTTTTATAGTAGAGATGTGATAGGGGATCAGATGTGTGAAGTGTCAGATCAGGAAGGGTTAGTTTAGGACACACATCGCACACTTTAGAAACACCAGTAGCACTTTGTACCCTTGTTGAGATCTCACCAAGCTGCACCATCTCAAAGTGTTCTTCAAACAAGCAGTTGTGCCTCTGCCATAAGAAATATCTGTATTACTCCCATTACAAATAGGAAAAGTTAAAACAAAAGGGATGTGGATTTGTCTCTTGTCAGCGGCAGAGCTGGGATTGGATTCACTTGTCCTGATTTTTTGCTCTAAGCACTAGCATTGTTTCTCAGGTGTTATCTCAGCCAACCCTTCACTGATGAACAGTGGGCGGGAAGCAGAGTAAAGCCTAATGAGGCCAGTGTTCATCTCAAATTAGATCAATACTAATGGAACTTGAGTAGCTGCTTGGAAATTACTACAGGTTGACACTTCAATCATGTCAGGAAGATCAAGACCTGTACATTTTGGTGAGGAAAGAGGTCCTCTCAGGGCAAAACTCACACCAACTAAAATCAGACTAATATCTGGAGGACTGACTTCTGATTTTGGTATCTGTTTATCTGCTCTTTGTGGTATAACTGAGTTTGATAGATGTTATTACTTTCTTGGTTTACAATTATTTTATCTTGTACTTGGAAATCCCAGCTAATCCCAGTGAACTGTTGTTCAATAGGTGCTCTGAACACACAGTTCATGGCCCTGTGACCTTCCTGAGCAGCAGATGCATTAAACCTAGGCAAGGACATGGCAGAGTCAAGGGGACTTGCCTCAAGGTGCAGAAACGAGATGGCACTGCATGGAACACAGCCACCGGTGTCTCTGTAGACACTGATTCACTTTCAGAATTACAGGTTCCAGGGTATGGAGTAGAGGGAGAAGAAACCAAGAAAGATCCCTTCACAGGCAGGGAAGAGCCCAGAAGTCCTTTGAGTGCTGTTCTGGTGAGGAATAATTTTTTAGCTTCTGTCATGTGTACGAGCAACTTCCTTAGAGCATCCCTCTCTGCCATTCTTCTCATCCTCTACTATCCCCACTCCTAGGCAGATGCCAATTCTGTCTGGACATGCCTTGTGGAAATGAGCTTCTCTATAGATAGAGGACTGCATGCTGCCTTTGGAGAAAGAGAGGGCCAGGATTATTGCTCCCAGAAGAACTGAAATAGCTATTTACCCACAGCAAGAAGATGTTCTTTTTGGGGCGAAAGGGAGCTGTAATGTTTTCCTGTTACAGTAGTTGGCAGCATTTCTCTATAGCCCAAACAATTCTTTACTCTTTGCTGTAAGTTTCCTAGAGGGAGAGACATATATGAACAATTCTGTAATTCAAACACAATATACTGACAGTAAGACAGGTTTAAACCCTGGGAGACGATCGGGACAGAGTGAAGGAATAGCAGAGTGGGACCCTGAACCAGGAGCCTGAGCTGAGGGGATAATGGTGGCTGTGTGCAGGGAAGTGTTGCATGTGCGGTGATTTTCAAAGCATAGGCTATTTGGAATAAAGTAAGGACATTTCTTGCAGTTTTTTCTGGGTTCATCCAGATGTTTCAACTTAATACGTTTGAGTGATAACTTGAAGAAATGTGAACCAAATGAGTTAGCTAAGACAACTGCACTTTGAGGCTGAGGTAGCTGAGTGAGCTGATCTAAGGAGGTGCATTTTGTGGAAATACAGAAGCAAGTTGGGTAGCAACTTGCCTCTCCTACAGAACTGATTATAAGCCATCCAATGTCCCCAGTTTTTCTCTCCCATTTACATCTTAAACCTCTTTTGCTTCAGGGGAAGGTTAGTGGAGAGGCTGCAATGGCTTAACCCAGGCAGAACTTGTCTTACTCTGTAGCTTCATCTTACAGGGGCCACACAAACCTGACTCACAAGGGAAGAATGAGTTCTCTCTTCAGGGAATGCCTAGGGACCCCTTGTTCAGCTGGTTGCCAGTGTTTGCCCCTGTTTTGTCTAATCAGTGTGAGCACTAGGTCCTTTTCTGCACAGCTCCCCACACAGCTGCAGCACTAGCACTTCACCAGATGCTCTTCCCCAAGCCAGGCACCTACCAAATACACTCTCCCATCAGCAACAGCCACCAGCTGTAAACAACAGAGAAAGACACTTGATTTTGGACATAATTTTGTTCTTTGGAGAGAGTGTTGCCCATGCTGTAGCACTGGCAGCTGATTCAGCCAGGGTATAAGCTGCTGTTGTAGCTATAGCCATGGTGCAGCAGGTGTTAAATCTAGTGCATGGGTTGCACTGAAAGCATTTGCAGCTTGGGTGCATAGCTGGATGGTGAAACAGTAAACACCTTAGGCCTAAATACCACAGGAAAACCCCACACTTGCATGTATATGAGATGTGTTTTCCTCATGGTACCATTCTTTAACAGATGGTTTTTAAACACCTTTTCTCTGTGTTCAAAGGAGCAGAGGAATGCTTGCATCCCATCCTAAGGCAGTGGCTGCCCTGACCTCCCACAGCATTTGGGGCACTTTGGGGGCACTGCAGAAGCTGTGGTGCACAGCCCTCTGACTCCTGATGGCTCAGCCCACACTGATGGCAGAAAGGCCAGTCTCGCACTTTCCAGCTCAGCACCCCGGCCATCTCCTTGTACCAGCTCCAGTATCCACCCAACCAGTTGGCCAGTTCAGCAAACTGAGCCAACTGAAAATTAACTCTACCAAAAGGGAAAAAAACAGGAGGGGAGGATTGCACCAAGACCAATCAGCCCCTGGCACCACAGTTCCTACAGCCAAAGGAGCACAAGAGTCAGCAGAGGGGGAGAGCTGCCTTTTGGCTGGAGCCCAGCCGTGGTCAGCTTAGGGCAGTTGTGAAACTGCACAGCCCCCGTGCTGCCGAGAGAGCAGGCATGCTGACCAACAAACCTTGCCGTGGAGAGCTTCACTGTCAGTGTTTTTGTTAGGGAGCCTGGAACATCCCTAATGGATCCAGCCACTTCCGCAATTCATGTCTGAGGTCTTGAAGATTTAATGCCTATTTTCCCAAGCAAGACAAGAGCAGATTCTTACTGCACGTGCTCTGTGAGTGCCCTGCGAGGGTGATTTTGTGTCATCCCACTGGAGGAAGTGCCTCAGGGCAGAGCTGGGTCTTGTTCTTTTGCAAAGTGGGAGGCATAAATAGTTAACAGAAGAACAAAAGAGGATAGCTATGCCAGGGTATACACCAGGGAAAGTGAGAGCACATATTAACCTTATGGCTTGCCTTTTGAAGAACCAAAGTTCTGAATGTTTTTACAGTAGTGTAGCAGCAGTGATGGTGTGAGGCTATAAGCATGACAAAATTTATAGAAAAGATAAGATCTACCACCTGACCATGTTGTAGTAAGCAGACACATAAGCTCTTCTTCAGGCCTATTTTAGATTTGAACTTACGTCTCTGAAAGCATGTTTTGCCTAGGAAATAGGTTAGTCTAATAAACCTCTTTTCCGCCAGTCTTGCCCCACTGCTGATTTAAGGGTACTCTTCAGGCAAAAGTTTCAGCAGGAAATTCAATTCTCACCCTTGAAACATTAACTCGTAGACCCACATTGTTAAAGGCACATCAGAGGCAGGAGTGCAGTGCAGCCAGTTACACACTGAATTAATTCTTCTCCCTTCTCTCCCCCCTGCCAGGCACCACCACACGCCATCTAGTGAAGTAACAAAGAACGCTGCCAGACATACAGTGCACATGTAGGCTACATTTATCGTATTAAACCATGAAACGATGCCTACTGGAGAGAGCAGGCTCTTTTTTTCAAACTCCAGTTACTTGTTTTAAGGTAGATACCCTAAGGAAAGGGCCTTTCCCAGCCTTTGCTGTTATGTAAACTGAGGCAGCTATCAATCACTACTGTGATGAGATTGGTATGAGCAGAAGACAAAATTTACACAAAAATTGCTTAATACATACTCAGTAAGCTTGAAGAGGCCTGCAAGGTATCTGTTGCCTAAAATACTTCCTGGCTTAAAGGTAGATGGTGTTTCAAAACTAACTTTAGCACCGAGTAACTGCGGACCAGAGTGAACTGAACTCCTTGGCCCTTGAAAGGCGCATTCCTCCCGTTGGTGTGGCTGCAGCCTGCGCTGTGGAGCTGAGGAATCCCTGTGTCCTTCCTGCTTCGGGCTGTCGTGCTGTAGGCAGCAGCCGGAGCTACAGGAAGTAATGCCGAGCACACACCCTCCCTTTGTGCTTTAGGAACCTTACAAAGGCAGCAAACACTTGTCTTTTGTCAGCGAATAAAGCACAGAGCGTAAGACACAGAAGATTTATAGGTGTACCGTCCCAGCACTGCGTGCTTGGATTTACCCTCACTCAGATCCCATCTACTTTAATAGGGATGTTGCTGCTAAAACCTGCCACGATGTTTAAAATATTTACCCCATAGAGAGCAGATAATCTGGGAAGTAACAAGGTGTCATTTCCTACCAAATGTGCTCTCTGACTATAACCACATGTTAATGGTACTATTTAGGGCCATGCTAGAGCAAAGAGCCAATTCACCACTTACCAGCACAGTTAAGCTGTGCTGCCATGTGAACTAGAAGGGTTCTGTTTGCTGTCATGCTGATATTTGTCAGATAGGAAAAAGAAAAAAAATTATAATAACAAAGCTGGAACATCAGGCATCCTTGCATGTGGCTTGCTTTTCTTATTTTTCTTTTAATCCTCTGGACAAAATAATTTTTTTTCTTGCAGTCCAACTCTGAAGTTTATTAGATTTCTGTAAGTGTTTCAATGGTGCTCATTCAGACAAGTCACCACCACAGATGACATAGTGGTACTAGAGACATGTTAAGCATGGCAGAAGGATGCTTCAAGTCAGGAATTCTGCCTTCCTTTTCAAGAATGTCAAAATACTACATAGCCTTTCATTTTTCCAGGAGTTTGCCCATTCTAGTGTTGACATCAGCAGATTTTGCTATGTCATTTGCAACATGAAGCAAAGACAGGAGCTGAGTTCTCCCATCACATCACCTACCCCTTGCTCAGTTCTGAATGAAGGCACATCAGCACAGCACAGCACTGCTTAAAACCTCTGAAGAAGCCATAAAACCCAGTAGTCCCCATGAAACTGTAGCCTTTCTCCTGCCCAGACTAAAGTGGTGCTTGATTGACTCTCCTTGTCAGTGGACAAGGAGACTTGTTATGAGATGTATTAATGAGTGTGTTGGGAGGGATTAACTACAGTCCCTCACCTTGAAATGGCTTCAGCTTAATTTCTTATGGAAATGAGGGCAGCTGTATACATGTATCTCAGTCTCTGCTTTTCTCCATATCTGCCCTTCCCCCAGTAATTTCTAAATTCACTGACCAATGTCAGCAATCTGTAACAGAAGAGTAGCAGTCCTAAAGATAATTAAGTTGTTAAATGTTCATTAAAGTTGGCCGTGAACTACAGGAGAAAGAACCGATTGTCATTTAAAATAACAATGTGGCTCAACACTAACTTGTCCCAAAGAATCCCTGCCGGGGAGGATATTATGCAAACCTTTTTTTTCCTCCCTACACATGGGTTTAGTAGAGTAGGATCCAGCCCTAAAAACTGCAGTTTCTTTATCGATTATTTCTATGTTACTGCACAGATAATTAACCATCAAACACTAATGAATTCCTTCAAATACGGTACAAGGCATCACAGAGAGTGTGCTGTAATGTCCTGCCAAATGAAGCAGTCTACTCAAAACTGTAATGGGATCACTAGCAGGGTTGCCCAAAACACTAGAAATAATCTAGTGGCATTAGAAAAGTTCACTTTGATGCGGGGTACATGGTAACATCCAAACGGTTTTCATCAGGTCTTTGCTTGGAGCTTGTTGGGCTTGTTGAGCTTGCACACATGTTGCTGTTCACCCATTTTGTTCTCTAACCCCATCCATTTTGTGTGCGCTGGCGTGGCAGCAGCAGCAGCAGCAGCAGCAGCAGCAGCAGCAGCATCTCTGTCTCAGGCAGTTTGCAGGGAGGAATCACTTCACTTTGCAGCCCTGCCCCACAAATACAAGAGAGCAGAGTCTCGAAGCACAGATTGAGCAAGGAGCTGACATCGCTTCATCAGGAGCCCAAACCCCCTTGTGCTGTGACACAGAGAAGGGGTGGGAGTGACAGGCATTCCCTGCTCATCCCCGAGCCCAGAGCTACCACTTAAAACAGATGTCTGTGTGAAAAAGGCCTCACACCTGCCAAACCACTAGCCTCAAGCTTCCTTCCTTGTTTCTTCAGGCCTCAGAATAATAACAGCATTTGTGCAATATGTGCTGCGGCCTGTGGTTTTCTCTTGTCCCTGTACACATGCTATTGAACCTCCCTGGAGCAAAAAATCAGACAGCAAAGCCTTACAAGATGGGAGGAAAGAGGTGAATGATGAAGTAATGTGCACCCTACTCAGTGGGGTTCACTTTTCAACACCAAAAAAAAGAGGAAAAACATAGGTCAGTGTTGCAAACCACGCTGGAGAGGCATTTGAATCTAATAAATACTACAAGCACCTCATTTGCACATATTCTGCAGAGCACTAAACTAGAAAAATAATCCGTTAACAGCAAAGTCATCTTGAATCGGAAACTTTCAAGATTTCATTTTTAACTGCGGTGAGAATTTAGCGTTTTATTGCTGCTTTGCTTTTGGTTCCTGTTTTTGCTAGCATTGAGAAACGAGGTGCCTTAGGAAGCCGCATGGTGTGTAACAGGCAGGAGCAGCCTGTATACAAAGGAAGGAAGATGATGTGGCAGAACATTGTTGAGGAAAGATCCTGTTTGTACAGGGAGCTGGAGAACAGTAAACCAGAACAGAGCAGGGATGCAGAACTGAAAGGAAATCAACCCAAAATGCTCTTGAATCCTGTTTGTGTGCAAGAGCCCACTAGAGTCACCAAAACAATTTAAAAATCAGGCTTGTCTCTTCTCTGATTTCTTATTCTATAGTGGAGCAGAGAAGAGAGGAGAAGAGAGGAGAAGAGAGGAGAAGAGAGGGCAGACATGCTAGCTTGAATTCCCTTGCCAGTCTTTCCTCCCACTGCAGTCCTGCAGCAGTGTCTCCAGCAGCAGTCAGGTTTGCATCAAAACTGTCAGAGCTGACCAAAAGTTTCTTAACAGTAATTCCTAACTGTGTTTTATCCTAGGGACACTTCTTTGAGGAACAACTTCTGGAAAGGTCCTGACTACCTTTGTGATTTTTTGAGATATATTAAAAAAAAATCTGTTCTTTTTTGAAACAATTAACTAATCTGATGAGCTTCAGTTCCTGATAAATATTTGCCTGTTCTGCAGATGCTGTATGTGTAGCAGAGGGAAGAGACTTCCCCGCAATATGTGCCCATTTCAGGTCACATACTCTTTTGTTAGCCCTTTTAAGGCATAGCCACTTGAGATCATGACATTCTCGAAATAAGTCTCTAATACGATTTTCAATAAACCAATCTTTTCAAAGTCATACCAAACATCTTGATAACAGGGCATCTTGTCCCTGCAACAGGAGGATTAGCCTGTGAGTAATCTGGGTGGTGCTGCAGCGTCTGGGTTTTTTTAATTGATTCAAGTGGTTTATGGTCAAATTTAAGAGACCAATACATGCAAATCCTGCATCCAAACCCAAGCATTTGTAGTTACTTTTTGTTTGTATGTAACCTTCTTGCTTTGGCGTGAGCAACTTTGATCTTTGATACACTGACAGCTTCCTGCAGTAGGTGGAAGAGACATTCTTAACTGTGTCTGCAAGCTGCATCAAGAGTTTATCAAAGTTGCTGACTCCTAAAATTTAGGCGAGCAGTGCCACAGCACATACTATAAATGACCTTTTTCTCCTGGCCTGCTGGCTGTAAACAAGCTTGATACAAACCTAGGCAAGGAAAGCTCCATGCTAAGGTGTTTATTGATTTCTTTGTGTTGTTGATCTGGTGGTGTGGGTGGACCCTGCTGAAGTCCCCTATAAAAAAGGCAGTGCATGAAAATGCCTCTCCCATGAAATTTGGAATAATTTTAATTGCAACAATCCAGAGATATTCTAACACATATCAGAGGCGTCCTGGACCTGAGCAAAGAATAACGTGATTCTTATCCCAAGGCACGCAAAATGCAGTCAGCCAGTGCTGAGTGGGGAGTGAATCACTGATTCAATGAGCTTCAGTTCCTGATAAAATGTCTGGGAGAGAAGTAACTGGTCAGAGATGTTCTTCTAGGCATTGAGAGCCTAGAAAGCTTCTTTCCTTGGGCAATTTCCATGGGGAACTTGCCTGGTTTGTGCTTTTCTATGGCTGATGAATGATGTCACTGGGTAATTTTGGTCATTCTAATAGCAGGTGCAATACAGGTGGGACAAAGGGAAAGTAAAGGGGGTAAAACTTCCTCCCTTGTTTTAGATACATCATCTCCTGCTCCTCACAATGTGGCTGGCACCACTCACTCTCTGTGCTGATGGGGTGAGGTGAAGAGACACTGGAGACAACCAAAGCTCTTGTGCACAGCTGCAGCAAGGTGGGACAGTGCCACAGGCTCCATCAGCTCTCCCTGCCAGGCATGGTGAGGTGCTGTATGGCTAGGGGATCCCCAGACATAGTAAGGTGCCATGTGGCCAGGGGATCTCAGGGCTGGGGGGCTTGTGGGCAGGTATGGGCTCCAGGCAGCAAATCCTGCCTTCCCATGTGGCCTACATATGAAATCAGGGATGTGTTGTGTATATATATATCCAAGTGACGTCTCCTAGAGGTCCCATCCCATGCTGAGGACACGCAGGATGTATGCCACCCCAGCATGCACACAGTCCCTTTCACTACTAGCAGTAAATGACTCAACTCTCAGGCAGCAGCAGTGCTGCAAATTTTAAATAAAAAAAAGCCCCAGCATGGTTCCCAGTCCCTAAGTTCTGATGTCTGAGTATTCCAGGTGGCATCCCAGGTGGGATGGGAGCTTGGACGTGGACTTCAGGTAGCCATCAGCACCAAGATATGTATCTGCAGGATGTGGGTATGGGAAGTGCCTTCCCAGGTCTGCCTCTGCTGCTTCAGGCACACTAAAAGCTTCATAGCGGTAAGGAATGTCCCCTCTTCTCACTGCTTTGGTACATTTGTGCAGCCTCTCTGGGTTTGTATGATGCATGTCTGAAAAGGAAACAGGAAGGAGCTGCAAATGGAAATTTCAAGCTGTCAGCAACAAAGCAAACCCCAAACAACTTCCCATAGCATGGGTGTAAAACCCAGGCTGCGCACTTCAGCTTCAAGTGACAGAAGATGCTGAATTTTACACAGAGTCTTCTGAAATCAGCAAGCGCTGGAGATAGAGTGAAAGAAATTACTTTGTCTTGGCTGTATCTGCCCCAGGAGAGGGCCCAGATTCCAGCATCCCTTGGCACAGCTCTGCCTATTGCCTCTGAGCCCTCCCTGAGATGCTGCTCCTTAGGCTGGCCCCCCTTTTTTGCTTGGAGGTGGCTGTGAGAGAGGAGCTTGCCATGTATAAAAGCTCTGCTGTGCCACTTGCTGATGGGGGAGAGAACATGCCCTGGTCTATTTTGTTCACAGCATAAATCACAGTGTCACATTTGTCTCTTTGGCTTCACTAGAAACGTACCAGAGTTTTAGCCCATAGCTGTATAATGCATGTCCAGCTGCCATGAAAATGCATGTGAATAGAGCAGGGGGAAAGATCTATGATATGAGAGCCGAATACCTGTATTGTCAAATATTTCTGTGTGTACACCATCAGCCCAATCCAGAACCGGTCACCATGAACAGTGCATGGAGAAGTACAGAACTTATGCTGATCTCCAGTTAATTAGTTTCTCACCCAAGGACTGATGAGTGTGTGACCTTGTCCTGGGAAAGAGCCACTCCCACCAGCTACATAATTTCACAAATCCACAAAACAAACAAGTTGCCATTCTGCAAACCCCTCAAACCTATGGAATTCTCATTTCCTGTGAGGTGTGGTTTTCAGGTGGCCAGTGCTGGATTCTTGGATTACTTTGCAAGGCTGAAAGAGCATACACAATACACATCCATCTGAGAATAAAAAAATTAGTGGTGAAAGTGTGCAAGTTTTGCAGACTTACAGTGTCCCACACAGGCAGCTGTTGTGCTGATCTGCATTCGTACAGGTAAAGGCTTCCTTCTGTGCATGTGTGAGGATGAGTGAAAATGTGATTGTCCCATAATACTGACAGTTTGAAAACATAATTTTCTACAGCCATGAACTTTAGACTTGGTAGAATGGACAGAGAGAGGGTAATTTTCCTTGAAAAGACTGGGTAGATGAATAGGGGTTCTTTTAAATAGGATGAAAGTAAGAGAGCAAGGGGTGATAATCATCAGAGTGCTTCACAGTTGGAAAAAAAAGTGTGAGCATTTTCAGTCCATGGGGAGATGAATGGAGACAGAGAGCAAGTCCACAATATGTGAAGGTAGAATCTTCATATGGCATTGCTGCAGGGCTTGTTTTCTGTGCTAGTGGTTCAGGGAACTGGTAAAACTGGACTGGGACAGTAAAGGCTGTAATCCCAATTCATCATTTATAGCCTGCTCGTGTCCAGGCAGACATGTCCATCCCAGCCTTCTCAGATACAGAGAACTGCAGCATTTCACAATCATGGGAAGGGCTTCCCAGCTGCACGATCTGAACGTTTTGAAGTGACACATGGTGCGTTATATTAACTTGGTTCAGACAATCAGCTTTAAACATCTGAATCTGATTTCTTGATGCTAATTCTTCTTGCTCAATCTTTATTTCAGCTGTGTGGAATTCTCAGACCTTTCTGACCCTGACTTATCATTTCCTGATGTTTTGTTGCTAAGTCATTGAGGTTTCAGGGAGGCTGATGTTACTAAAATGTGCACACCTTTGATTGTACGCATGGCTGGCGTATCAGACCGAACTTTTCATATGCTCTGTATATATCACTGTCTGCAGTGCTGTGTGCTCTGCAGTTGCACCATTTGGCGTGCTTATCTGCATGCCCCATTAGTGCAGTCCTCCTTAAAATGTGGTTGTTATTTAAGGCTTTTCAAAAGCTCAGCCTCTGCACAGTACAAAACTTGATCTGAGCCTACGTCCGCTCTTGTCACTCATGTACAGGTTCCATCTGTTCCCCTTTTCCTCTCCCGTTGCTGCTTGCCACATCCAGACCACATGCTGCTTATACATCGTACAATAGAGATTTCTGCACACTCACTTTTGAAAATGTGGCTCTCAGTGCTTTATTGTTCACATGTCTTGTTGCTTAAGGCAAGTTTTATCAGTAACAATTTTGTTGTTTACTGGCACGTAGAATAAAAGAGGGTACTGCTAAAATGTGACTGGAGGAGAGTAAAAACACCTTTGATACATCAATTACACAATTTCTGCCAGCTTTCTGATCATTCTCCCCTGCCACCACTTCCCCAAATTCTGTAGTTACCCAAGGATAAAGCAAGATCCTAACATCACTTACAGTGATGTAAGGGCTGCTCCGCTCTGCATGAGGCTGCTCCGTGTTGGTAAAGATTCACCAGCACCTCCCATGCTCCTGTGCCTGGTGAGAAGAGAGGATGGGACCTTCTAGTACTCCCTTCCAGCAAGGCAGCCCTGGTTTCTGCTTTAGATCTCCTTTACAGGTCCCTGGTGGCACCTTGCAAAATGGCCACATTCTTCCATTTGGGGAAATAAAATTTCCTACAGAAACTAGTTCTGGAAGTGGAATCAGTGCTAGGAGAGTCTAGGAAGACACTTCTCTTTCAGGAGCTGAGCTGAGCTCTAGCAGCTCCCCCAGTGTGCAGACTGGAGCAGACCCAGAGGTAAGCAATGACAAGGGAATTAATGCAGGCAGATTCCCTGGGAGCCTTCTCAGGCCCTTCCCATCACACCTCATTCCATACCTGTGGTGAGACTGGAGTATCTGCAAACAGATCGCATTGGGTGCAACTCCCAGTAATGTTCCTGGGTGTCTGCAGGAAGGATGGCACACAGCCCAATACACTGGATTATTGCCACCCAGAGATTTCCCACACCAGGAAAATCTCCAGCTGCCCAAAACCTCTGGTCTCCCACCTGGAGAAACCCAAGACCTGCCTATGGTGATGATAATTTCTGTTACTGGGGAAACCCACAAACGGTAGGAATAGACCCAGTTTCTATCAGACACTTGTTCTGATGAAAGCTCCCCTGACAAGTGTGGGCTTCTGACACAGACACAGCCCGCTACTCCCTTTCCAAGAAGAGAGGTGAGCAGCCACACAGCTCCACTTGCATCCTGCACGTTCAACCAGACACTGAAAAAACACCTCAGAACAGGAACATAAAGACCCTTCCATTTCTGTTCATGAACTACAGCCATGGCTCACAGGGTGTCTCATGGCTACTGTTCCACCCTGTGGCTCCCATCCCACCCAGTCCCCTCTGCAGGTCAGCAAAAGCAGTGAGGAGATTCAAGGTCTCTTCTCCCTGAGAAGGAGTGGGCAGGATGAGCAAGCTTTGGTTTGCACCAAAATACTCATCATTTTCAGGTACAATTCACTGAATATTTTGTGTACTGCCCGGTACCAAATTTGAGGCCATTCATTGGTCAGAGAGGAGGCATGAAGGATACGAAAGAAGAGAATGGAGCAGAGCTCTTGGCAAGCTGTTGTAGATTAGAAAGGAGGCAGGTAGGAAGAGAGATGAAGCAAGCACTTAGAAGAGTTATTCAGGAGAAACAAGGGCTTTAAGTGACATTTGAATATGGGAAAGAAATCAGTATCCGTAGTTTCCACTGGTGTTTGGAGTGCTAAAAGCAGAAGTGGTTGCTGAAGTCTAAACAGGAATGTGAGGCTGAGCTCTCAGCTTCCTCACAAATCGTATGATTTACAGGCTCACTTGATTTACAGGCTCATGTGCAGAAGAGGTCTTATTTTATGGAATTTCAGGCCTTTTTGAAACAAATTGCTTTGTGAGCAGTGGAACTAATGGCTCTTGGTTTCCTGTGGGTCTCTGACCACTGCTTCATAGTCACCTCTCTTCTCTCCCCTTCTCCTAAAATAAAATAGCTACAATGAGCCCCACTCTTCCCTCATTATATGCTCTAAGACCCTTTCCTGGGCTGCAGTCAGGGCCATATATGCTGGCTGGCCAGCTAATGCATAGATGGCCAGCCAGCATGCACACTCACTAGCCAGGTGACTGCTGGCTGCATTTCTTTAACTGAGGTCCCTACTCCTCACATAGCAATCAGTTTGCACAAAATTTAGAGAGAAAATCAGTAGCTTTTGAAATTTCTACCTTTCTGTCCTATGTGAAATCAGGTACAAATTATTGATGGAGCTGGACAGACAGATGGAATCTGAGCTAAAACGGCTCTGTTGTATCCGCTTTGGATGTACATATAGGATATTAGTTCAGGTTCTGGAATTCATTTCTCTCTCTCTCTCCCTCTTTTCCAGCTATTTTTAACCTGGATGTGTTCTGTGATTTGTTTCCCACACAGCACAGAAAATGGCACAGCTGAGGGGTGAGTGAGTGGTGGCAGAGGGGAAGGGGAAATCAGGGGATGCTTATGTTGGTGCTGCTGCTGAAAGAAGTGCTCATCAAACGATAGCCTCTCAAATCTGTATAATGTGGAGTCCCACACCACCCCACAGAAGAATGGTGACTATAAATATATTCAGAGACTTAGTGACTTAGTGCTCAGATAGAGGGCAAAAAGAGCTAGAGAAATTAAGGGAAACTGTAAAAATAACCAGCAGAAACAGCAGCCAGTTTTGAAATGTAATGTTTTCTATCATGGCTCAACATCTTGGTACTGCCCACATTCCTGTGCTTACATCTCAAGACATCCCTCTGCACAGGATCTCATAAGGAAAATCCTGTTTGTGGCAGCTCAGTCTCTGCACAGAGTGTACATCAACTCAGAAACCCTTTATCTGAGCTACTATACATACAAACCTCGAGCTTGAAAGAACAGAGGTTTTATCTGGAAAAACATAGGAAAAAGCTTCTTGAGCAATAATTTACAAAATGAGACCTCTAATTGTGAAGCATTTTTTCAGTTAACTATAGATAATTATAATGTGTGAGATCTGCTTTTTCCCCTGTCTTCTGTTTAACACTGTTTGTTAGACATGAAAGGAAAAGAGGATTAAAAGGAAGAGATGGTATTGTAAACAACCCTTCAGGGGAGGTGGGAAAACAACAGTAACTCTCTCAAACAGAACACAAAGATGCCCTTAGGAAAAGGTTTTCAGTGTCCTGCATTTGAAAGTTAATGAGTAAATTGATGTCAAATATTGCTTTAAGGACTGACAGTGCCATCTTTAAGATCTCAAGCATGCACCTTAACTGAGAAGAGACAAAGGGAATTTTTAATGGGCAATAAATGGACTAATATTTTTGGATGCAAAGCTACAAGCAGGTTAGATCTCATGGGATGTGGATTTGGTTTTACTTCCTGGCACTGCGACTTTATTTTGTTCGTTTGCTTTACACTGTCTTTTGATGAAGCACCGATTTTTCTTTCAAAAAGGAAAAAAAAAAAGGTGGTCTCAGTAAATAATCCTCCTTTGAATTATAGTAAGTCCCTTGAGGAATATGGAGTTGGCTGGTTTGGGGGTTGTGTAGGCATGTGCCAGACCATCTCCCCACTATCCTGTTATGCCTCACTTCACACCAAGCTCAAGTTGCTTGGTCATCTCTGCCTCTGCAGTGTTGCAAGACCACCTTGTACAGATGCCTCCTTCACCCAGAGCTACCTGCCAAGAACCTTTCAAGACCCCACTGATGTCCTCCCAACCTTTTATCCACCCAGGGATCCCAAAGCCGTAACACCGGTTCCCAGCTGCCTCTTACTTATCCTCACACCTCAGAAATGCATGGGCCACTTCACAAACCTTTCCTACTCCCCATTTCTCAAAAAACTCCTTTGCCATCACCACAACATTGAGACAGATCTGCTTACACTAGCCTAAGTTGCCAGCCTTAAAAAAAAGAAGAGGGACTCAGCTCCCTAAGTTTAGACACACAGACACAAGGGAGCACATGCTCAGCCTTGAGAGAGCGCATCAATAGCACCTCTACCTCCTTAACATTGCAGCTCTCTGGCTCACTTACCGTATTCCCAAGGGTCAGCCACCACTTTCCAGTACTTTCTCAGTGGATAAAAAACACTTAGTTTAACTCTTCTGCTCAGCTGTTATGCTCTAGCTCTTCCAGAGCAACTAAAACACCAGTCTGCTCACACTTTCATGCCAGACCTTGCCTCTCAGAGCTACAGGTTGTACTACTCCTTGAAACCCTTCCATCCTTCTCCCAGCACTCAACCACCCTCCATGAGACATCCTGACCTCGTGCAGCATCTGCCCTCTGTGCTGGAGAGGTGCCTGTACTCCAGCACAGATTGCATGACTCCTGTCCTTGCAAGCTTGAGTACTTCAGTACTTGGACAGAGGGACAGGCTTGGCTCCTCTGTGTCACCTGCCTCTCTTCTCAAGGCGTTGTTCAATACATTCCCAGTCTCCTCCCTCTCATTAGCTTCTGCGTTAGTCTTGAGCTCATCCCGATCTAAATGACAGGCTGCCAAACAGGCACATAACCTTTCACTTGGCTTCCACCAGAGAATGCAGCTTTGATCTGCTAAGAGTATAACTGAGGCCAGTTCTCATGCCCCATCAGTGATGACAACATGTGAGATCAGCTCTGCTGTGCCTTCTCTTTTATCCTTTGGAAGTTACCACCAGCAAGAATGCTTTACACTATCCAAAAGCAAGAACTATGGTTATCTCACCTTTCATACACAGGTACATATATACACAGACATATATACACTGGCTCTACTGCACCCTGTCCCGTTTCTGGCATCATTGTGAGCAACTAGAGCATGAAAGTAGAGAAGCAAGAGGATACTGAGGTGCTCTATGTGTTTATGACAGAGACTGCTTGAACCAGTGGCTGTGTTCTGTGCAGTCCCAGCTAACTGGCACAAGGCTCTAGCCAAGCTTGTTGTGACCCTCTTTGGAAAAGCTGGAGTTCAGCTTTTGTCTGGCTGATAAAGTTGGTATTGTGAAGAAACCAGAAATACAAGTCCTGCTCAAGAGCTATGCTGTGCCCCAGGCAAGAATACAAACACATGCTTCTCCCTCCAAATTACAGTGAAACAATCAGGTATTCTCAGAGCAGCCCCAGGTGGCAAAGCCCTGCTTGCTGAGGTACATGAAGTGTGTACCTCCAAGGGCGACAATGCGAGACTGGGGACAGCAGGAGCAGGCGAACACAAACCCACCTGGATGAAGGGTTCCCCATGGTGCAGAACCAAAGAAGAGTTCAGCACCATGCTTTCTCTAGGCGCAAGTCAGATCATCTCGATGCCTTGTTGGATTTGACTCACCAAGAACAGCATCACGTTCACCACAAAGTGAACAGACAAACTGCATGGGCAGGTGTTTGCAGAGAAGCAGATGGAAAAGGTGGGTGCTCCAATATTATAATGGCAAGCGTTGAAGAAAGAGGAAGAGTTTGATGAGGGCTAGAAAAAAACCTCAAAATTCTCCTTACCATGCATGAGATCAATTGTACAGCATGGTTAAGTCTGGGTCTTTTCAGTGGCAGGAGGAAAGCTAAAAACTGTGTTGCCATTCCCTGTCCTCATCCAATGCCCAAAGATTCATGGCAAGCATCAATATTGTGTGAAACACCAACCCTAGTAGATATCAATCTAACAATCCTTAAATTCTAGCAAATGACAAATACCATCGCAGTCCAGGGGATGTCCAGTTTCCTAGCTTGTTTCCTGCTCCTTCTGTGCCTTAATTCATGCTAGACATGGATTTATTCTTCAAAAAAAGACATTTGGACTGAACAAAACAGTCCTGTTACCACTCCTGAAAAACCACACTCTGACATCCCTTCCCTCCCACTCCCTTGCTGCAAGTGCAGTGCTGGGCATAAGTCATCTCTCCAAATGCAGGTCTCAAACTCAGAATAAGAAAACCAAACAAACTCCTGGGACTCCGGTTAGCGAACTGATTGAATCTCCACTGACTGTAAAGGGCAAGCTACACCCCAGAACTCACTGACACCTCCCAGAAACCCTGAGGATGCACAATTGGAGACCCAAAGCCAGACCTATAATGTGCTGTAGAAAAATAACAGCTGCTGTGAGGTCCCATGTCCTGCTATAGCAGAGACTCTTTGGCAGGTATTTCAGAGTGAACACATCTAGACCCCTAACACTACTCCCATCCAGTACTGGTGTGTATTTTAACTTGGACAGTGCCCAATCTGCACAGTTAGTGTTTTCCACACAAAAATGCCTGGTTGGTAAACTTCCAAGAAGTTCTATTTTAGATTCAATGAAGAATGGCAGCTTTCCATGGAACTTACTTCTCTTCTTTCCTCCTCTCTTTCCCTTCACTCCAAAATAAGATTCCTAAAAAACCCATTAATTTTCATTTGGAAATGCTACCTGGGGTACCTCATGGATGTCAGAGTTCATTTGTTCTGTCCTTCAGGCAGTGGGATAACTTCATTAAAAGTCCTTTTGTACCTTGAAAAAATACTTAGGGGGGCAAGGAGGGTTACGGAGTGTCCCATCCTTACCTTTTCATTGAACTGCTTTTCCCTCCCCTTGAAGAGAGTGCAGCAGAGGCTCTGCTGTAGACTTCTGAAAATTCATAATTTTTAACACTGTGCTGCTGCTCCTGAGGCTGTATGGTCGCTCACGGCAGTGAAGGATGAGGAACAGAATCACACCTGTGGAGAAGCCACCCCTTCATTATCAGAATACAGATCTGGTGATGTGTGATTGCCTCAGAGTGGGAGATACACACAGATCTTACTGAAAACCTCTTATGCTTCTGCATCCAGGTTCACCTACTTCTGCATAAAAGTTGTCCTAGAGCCTGCAGACCATGTCCTAAATAGCTGAAATTTGCAGGAGCATGCCATCTCCTTATCAGCTCCCACACTGTGATACATTTCTATGCTTGTTTTGTCCCATTCTATGTCTCCAGAGTTCTCATCGAGCAAGAACTGAGCTCCTTCCAAGTTGTAATGATCCTCACTTGTTCACTCCCTCACAAACAGAAATCACTTTGGCCAAAAGCCATGACTGCAATAAGGGCCAGGCACATACATGGGCAGCTTAAAAGCACCTCAGCTTTGGGAAATCCTGCTGGGCTGTAAAAGCTGCCACAAACCCAAATTATATCAAGCAAGGCCTGTCTGATAATTCTTTGGCACAATCCCCAAACCGGCTGAACTGCTTTTTCAAACAAAGTATTTCCAGGTGGGTTATTAGGTCCTGTATCCCTTCCATCTTGTATTCTCTTGTGGTTGAAAAAGACATTCCTTAGAACAAGCTATTTTTAAAAGAAAAGCAAGCAAATATTCTCTTTTATATTTCTGGCTCCTCTAAACCAGAAGGATAGTTTGCAAGACACAAACTGTTCCCACTGAGTAGCACATGGGTCTTATCTGCCCACAGTGTCTGTGCCTGTGCAGGACTTTCCGCTGGGGATATAATTTAGATTTTCACAAGGAGACTGATGCTGGTACAACTACCAGTGTGAACAGTTACGCAAGTATGAAGGGTCATGCTCTGTTAAATCTAGTTTCCCTTCCTGTATTTTTATAGCAGCATCACTGCAGCCACGTTTGAGTCTATGCTGCTTTAATTGTACCAGAGGAGTTAAAAGGAAAGAACTGAGCCAAGCGTGCCCCACAGCTGGTTGCTGGCCGAGCTGTGTGAGTCGCGGTGTGAGGAGGCAGAAGCCTGGCTCCATGCAGCTCTCCCAGCTTCAGATATGCACACTTGGGCTGTTTTACATGTGTGCACATGAGATTCATCCGTAAAGCTTTGCCAAAATAGCTGCACCTACATAAAAGCCATCATGGTGTGAGACAGCAAAGCTTTGGGAGAGCTGGTTTGCTGCACTCCCTGTGATGGATGGGGCAGGTAGAGCATTGGCTGACCTGCTGTTACTTTGGCCCACTGCAAAAATCTATGCCCAAGGTGAACAGGATTGTTGGGAATGGACCACAAGTGGGAGACCTGCAGATCTGTAACTAGATACTGCATGACTGAAGAAAAAGAAAAGAAAAGACAGGGTTTTCATTTGAAAGCTGTAAAAAAAATAAAAGTGGTTTGTTGGTTGATTTGAGTCTCTGGGGTCTCTGAGGAGAGGTGGAGACAGAACAGCATGAAACACAGAGGTTTCTGTGAGTTAAAACAAACTGTTTCACTTCGAGACGGTTTCAGACAAGATGATTTTGACGTGTGTCTTTGGAAAAAAATAACCCCCCCATGACCAGTAAAACCCGACCAGGCGGCGATCGTCTGGGTCTGGCGCAGAGCTGCGGGTGAGAGGCCTGTCCCCAGGGAGGCCCGCCTGCGGCACACGCGTGCCAGCCAGGATTTCCTTCACAGCGCTGCTGGGAAGAGGCAGGTGTCGATGGGAGCCCTGTCAGCTGCGTGCCGCCTCGGCAGGCCTGTGCTCCCGGCCGCAGCCAGCTCCAGAGGGCCGCAGCCAGCTCCAGAGGGCCGCA